>NW_012116355.1:642395-645910 GCF_000951035.1 Colobus angolensis palliatus
AAATTTCATAGTTTTTCTGTGGCAGTTCAAATTTCATCAAGAAATTTTAATTTCTGTTTAATCTAAATCACTCCTGCTATAATTCAAGTGCCTACAATTTCTCCCCTACATAATCTAATCTACACTGTCATGAGATTAAGAAATACATTAAATAAATAATGGTGTATTCATCTAACAAGATACTACATAGCAACAAAAATCAATAAACTAACTGCCACACATATCAAGTGGCAGAATCTGATAAACATGTTAATCAAAATAAACTAGCCTGGGGTGGGGAACAGTGGCTCATGCGTGTCACCTCAGAACTTTGGGAGTCCTGGAAAGAAGGACTGCTTGAAGCCAAGAGTTTGACACCAGCCTGGGCAACATAGGGAGACTCATCTCTACAAAAACTTTTCAAAAATTAGCCAGGTGTAGGGGCACATGCTTGTAGTCCCAACTACTTGGGAGACTGAAACAGGAGGATCTCTTGAGTTGAGGAGTTTGAGGATACAGTGAGCTATGATCACATCACTGCACTCCAGTCCAGGCAACAGAGTGAGACTTCTTTCTTTAAAAAACTATACTTGAGACCAGGCATGGTGGCTCACACCTGTAATCCCAGCACTCTGGGAGGCTGAGGTGGGTGGATCACCTGAGGTCAGGAGTTTGAGACCAGCCTGGCCAACATGGTGAAACCCTGTCTCTACTGAAAATACAAAAATTAGCTGGGCATGGTGGTGGGCGCCTGTAATCCCAGCTACTCAGGAGGCTGAAGCAGGCAAATCTCTTGAACCTGGGAGATGGAGGGTACAGTAGGCCAAGATTCAGCCACTGCACTCCAGCCTGGGTAAAAGAATGAGACTCCATCTCAAAAAAAAGGAGCCAGGCACGGTGGTTCATGCCTGTAAACCCAGCACTTTGGGAGGCTGAGGCGGGCAGACCACTCACAGGTTCAAGATTAACCTGGGTAAAGTGACAAAACCCTGTCTCTACAAAAACTACAAAAATTAGCCAGGCGTGGTGGCACAAGCATACAGTCCCAGCTACTCAGGAGACTGAGGTGGAAGAATCAGCTGAGCGCAGCAAGATTGAGGCTGCAGTGAGCCCTGATTAGCACCATGGCACTCCAGTCTGAACAACAGAATGAGACCCTGTCTCAAAAAAAAAAAGAAGGTATATATAGAATACTCCCCAAACTCAAAAACTCTTACTTTAAATGCTAAAGACGGTGGCTCATGATTATAATCCCGGCATTTTAGGAGGCTGAGGCAGAAGGATTCCTTGAGCCCAAGAGTTCAAGACTAGCCTGGGCAACATAGCAAGACCCCATCTCCAAAAAAAACAAATTTTTTTTTAAATTAGCCAAGCATGGTAGTTCATGCCTATAGTCCCAGGTACTCAGAAGGCTGAAATGAGCATATCACTTGATCCCAGGAGGTCGAGGCTGCAGAGAGCCATGTTTGCACCATTGCACTCCAGCCTGGGCAACAAAGCAAGATCCAGTCTCAAAAAACTAATAATAAAATAAGGCTGAGCATGGTGGCTCACACCTGTAATCCCAACACTTTGGGAGGCCGAGGTGGGCAGATCACTTGAGCTCAGGAGTTAGAGACCAGCCTGGCCAACATGGTGAAACCCCATCTCTACTAAAAATACAAAAATTAGCCAGGAGTGGAGGTGGATGCCTGTAGTCCCAGCTACTCAGGAGACTGAGGCAGGAGAATCGCTTGAACCTGGGAGGCAGAGGTTGCAAGTGAGCTGAGATTGCACCACTGCACTCCAGCCTGGGCAACAGAACGAGACTCCATCTCAAAAACAAAACAAAACAAAAAAACAGTAGTAATAATAATAACAATGTGAAAATAAATGTTAGAACAAGACAGTGCAGTTATTTCCCTACTCAAGGAAGAACTTAATTGATTCTGCTTATTCCAAATCAGACCTAATAATCCTAATGGATTCTTTCGGTTTATATAAGAACACTCACTGTATAACAGACATTTGAAAACCTATCTAGATTCCATGGCCTCTTATTTACAATACAGATTTGTGTCATAAACATGCACAGAGAAAGTATTCAACAAATATTTGCTAATGATACACAGCCCAAACTTGAAACAAACTCATTAAAGTCTGAAATACACAGCACAGGTAAATAGGATACAAATTAAGCTTATTGGCCTAAAGAGCCCAACTTTTAGAAACCGCACTTTTAGAAACTAACTTACAGAATACACTACTTATAAGGAACAGAACAGTTTATAACAATAGCATAGCAGAGGAAATTGGTCCTTTCCCCCATCACTGCCTGGCTCACACAAAGCACAGTCAACTTCCTGAGGCCCTAAGTGAAAGGAACACAGCCACAGCTCTGCTCTAAGGGCAGGGACTACTAGAACCATGATCGATGGAAGCCCAGCAAAAAGGAGTTAGCTGAGGCAGATGACAATAACATTCAGCGGCAGGTGGCGGGTGGGGAAGGAGATGAGAAGTATCTGACCAATCTATCCTTATGTCTACAAACTCTTAATATCATTATCATTCCTACTTTCCACAATGGCTGTAAACCGAAATATATTTTCGGACTCTCCCTAGAGTAGAATCAATGCACAATCAACGTGTCTAGTTAGATGGATGATTAATGATAAGCCATGAACTTTTTTTTTGAGATGGCTCTGTCGCCCAGGACACAGTGCAGTGGCATGAACATGGTTCACTACACCCTTAACCTCTTGGACTCAAGTCATCCTCCTGCCTCACCTCCCAAGTAGCTGAGACTACTGGCATGCATCAACACGTACAGCTAATTTTTGAATATTTTTTGGTAGGAATGGGGTCTTGTTATGTTGCCCAGGCTGGTCTCAAACTCCTGGACGCAAGTGATTCTCTTGACTCAGCCTCCCAAAGTACTGGGATTACAGGCATGAGCCACCTCACCTGTGCAGTAACGAGTTTTTTAAAGGGCAAATCACAATATAAATCAACTTGGTCCTGTTACTATCACCAGTGACATTGTTTTGTTCTGTTTTAAAAATGCAGTCGGGCACAGTGGCTCACACCTGTTAATCCCAACACTTTGGGAGGCGGAGACAGGCAGATTGCTTGAGCCCAGGAGTTCAAGACCACCCTGGGAAACATAGCAAAACCCTGTCTCTACAAGAAAGCCTGTAGTTCCAGCTACTCAGGAGTCTAAGGTGAGAGCATCACCTGAGCCCAGGGAGGTCAAGGCTGCAGTGAGCTGTGATCACGCCACTGCACTCCAGCCTGGGCAACAGAGCGAGACCGTGTATCAAAAAAAAAAGCAAGGAATACATGTTCATATGGAAAATAAAATACAAATAAGAAAGAAAAGTACGTGGAAATCACAGGTCAAACTTACAAGAGCAGAGTCTTTGGTCGTTTCAACAGGCATAGAAAAATATTACCTGATGATGAAGGATCTGCCTTTAATAATGGATGTTGATCTGAGACACCGAGGCATCTGGTTCAACTGAGTATAATTATATGCCAAAGAAAACAGCAACGACGCC
>NW_012116355.1:646078-654233 GCF_000951035.1 Colobus angolensis palliatus
CCAGCCTGGGTGACAGAGCGACACTCTGTCTCAAAAAAAAAAAAAAAAAGAAAGAAAACAAACAGCAACGAGCAAATCACACACAAAGTCCAGGTGGAAAGCTAACTGGAGATCTCCGAACATATAACAAAAACCATCTATGGAGTAGAAGGAGAGTAAGGACTGAAAACTACCTATGTGGGTATTATGCTGATCCCTGGGTGACAAAATTATCTGCATATCAAATCCCTGCAATATGGCACAATGCAATTTACCCATGTAACAAACCTGCATATGTACCCCTTGAACTTAAAAAAGTTGGAAAGAGAAAAATTAATAATAAAAAAAACTGGTCAGGTGCAGTGGCTCACACCTGTAATCCTAGCATTTTGGGAGGCCAAGGTGGGCAGATCACTTGAGTGCAGAAGTTCAAGACCAGCCTGGGCAAAATAGGGAAATTCCATCCTACAAAAAGTAGAAAAATTAGTCAGGCATGGTGGCATGCACTTGTAGTCACAGCTACTCAGGAGGCTGAGATGGGAGGATGGATTGAGCCCAGGAGTTTGAGGATGCAGTGAGCCATGATTGTACTACTGTACTCCAGCCTAGGTGACAGTGCAAGACCTTGTCTCAAAAATAAAAACAAATGTTTAAAAACCATCTACAGGTTGGGTGTGGTGGCTCACACCTGTAATCCCAGCACTTTGGGAGGCTGAGGAGGGCAGATCACAAGGTCAGGAGTTCAACACCAGCCTGGCCAACATAGTGAAACCCCTTCTCTACTAAAAATACAAAAAAAAAAAAAAATTCCATCCTGGCTAACACGATGAAACCCCGTCTCTACTAAAAAATACAAAAAACTAGCCGGGTGAGGTGGCGGACGCCTGTAGTCCCAGCTACTCCGGAGGCTGAGGCAGGAGAATGCGTAAACCCGGGAGGCGGAGCTTGCAGTGAGCTGAGATCCGGCCACAGCACTCCAGCCTGGGTGACAGAGCAAGACTCCGTCTCAAAAAAAAAAATTAGCCAGGCGTGGTGGCAGGTGTCTGTAATCTCAGGTACTCAGAAGGCTGAGGCAGGAGAATTGCTTGAACCCAGGACGTGGAGGTTGCAGCAAGTGGAGATGGCGCCACTGCATGCCAGCCTGAGTGACAGTGTAAGACTCCATTTCAAAAAAAAAAAAAAAAATCTACAAAGATGTTCATTGTAGCACTGCTTGTAATGGTGAAAAGAAAAATATCCTGAATATCATCAATATAAAACTGTTTAAATTATGTGTGCTTATATAACAGAATACTCTGCAGCCACTCAAAAAAATGGTATAGACCAGGGTATCCAAACTTTTGGCTTCCCTGGGCCACGCGGGAAGAAGAATAATTATCTTGGGCCATGCATAAAATACACTAACACTGGCCAGGCACGGTGGCTCATGCCCGTAATCTCAGCACTTCGCAAGGCTGAGGCAGGTGGATCATGAGGTCAGGAGATTGAGACCATCCTGGCTAACACGGTGAATCCCGTCTCTACTAAAAATACAATTAGCTGAGCGTAGTGATGGGCGCCTGTAATCCCAGCTACTTGGGAGGCTGAGGCAGGAGAATCGCTTGAACCGAGGCAGAGGTTGCGGTGAGCCGAGATCACGCCACTGCACTCCAGCCTGGGCAAAAGAGCAAGACTCTGTGTCAAAAAATAAAAATTTCAAAAAAAAAAAAAAAATACACTAACACTAATGATAGCTGACAAATCTCATAATGTTTTAAGAAAGTTTACAAATTTGTGTTGGGCCACATTCAAAGCCATCTTGGGCCACATGCAGCCCACATGCCACAAGTTGGACAAGCTGGGTATAGACTCACATGATCTGACAGGAAAATACATCATTGAGGTCAAAAAAAAAAAAAAAGCTGAAGAATGCTGTACACATTCAACTGCAGAACCTATATACTCATCTGTAATGAAAATTTCCAGAAGGATAGGTAAGAGACAGTAAACGGTAGTTAGCTCTGGGAAGTAAGAATACAGAATGGGGACAGGAGAACTTTTCCTTCTACTTCACACTTTAAACTGTTTCAACTTCTTATCTGCATATTTATCACCTTATAATAAAAACAAAATGAAAACAATGAATTAAAAAGTTAACAATAGTTGGGTGTGGTGTTATGTTCCTTGTAGTCCCAGTTACTCGTGATGCAGACAAGAGTCACTTGAGCCCAAGAGTTCAAATCCAGCCTAGGCAACATAGTGAGATCCCATCTTTAAAAAAAAAAATTAAATTATAAAAAGTTAGCAATGGTATTGGCAGGTGGTGGGCCCACGAAAATTTTTTTCTTTTTTTGTACTTTTCTGCATTTTCTTAATTTTCCATAATTAGCAACGTATTACCATATACATTTCTTTTTTTTTTTTTGATACAGAGTCCTGCTTTGTCACCCAAAGCATACAGTGGTGTGATCTCGCCTCACTGTAACCTCTGCCTCCTGAGTTCAAGCAATTCTCACGCCTCAGCCTCCCAAGTAGCTAGGATTACAGGTGCGCACCAGCACACCTGGCTAATTTTTGTATTTTTAGTAGAGACAGGGTTTCATCATGTTGGCCAGGCTGTTCTCAAACTTCTGGCCTCAAGTGATCCTCCCATCTCAGCCTTCCAAAGTGCTGGGATTACAGGTAAGAGCCACCACGCCTGGCCTGCATGTATTACTTTTGGGGGGAAAAAAAACCCATAAATTATCTAACTAAGCACTGTTATAAACACTGGGAATTACAAAGAAATACTATGGAAAGATCTGATTCTAAAAATGCTTTATAATTTGCTTGGAGAAACTTGGTCATGAATACCAAGACAATGAAAGTCAAACAAAATCCTTCATTTAGTTTATTGGAGTTGTTCATGTGGCACTGGTTCCTATGGAAGCCCAAAAAAAGTATCAGTGTTATAAGTAAAGCTGTGCCAAAACATGTTAAAGACTTATATTTCTTTATACTTAAGGAAATATTTAAAGAAAGACTAAGTGAATTATATAAAAGAGTGGTTTCTTAAAAATTCAAGTCTAGGCCAGTTGCAGTGGCCCACTCCTGTAATCCCAGCACTCTGGGAGGCCAAGGTGGGCAGATCACGAGGTCAGGAGTTTGAGGCCAGCCTGGCCAACATGGTGAAACCCCGTCTCTACTAAAAATACAAAATATTAGCCGGGCATGGTGGCAGGCGCCTGTAATCCCAGCTACCCCAGAAGCTGAGGCAGGAGAATTGCTTGAACCTGGGAGGCGGAGGTTGCAGTGAGCTGAGATCATGCCACTGCACTCCAGCCTAGGCAACAGAGTGAGACTCTGTCTCAAAAAATTAAAAAAAAAAGAAAAGTTCAAGTCAAATCTCCCACTCAATGGTCAATATCCCCTTTAGAATATCCTTACCACTCATTCAATTTCTGTTTAGTGTCAAAAAATCTAATTAGCCCATTCCATTTGTTATGAACAACCCAACGGTTCTTATGTTAAGCTAAAATCCAATTTCCTGTCATTTTCAACCACTGATCCACGCTTGTCCCAGTTCTGTCCTCTGGAATGACAAAAAAAAAGGTGATATAACTTCTACAAGACAGTTTTTTAAAGTCTTCCTGTACTATTATGATCCTCTTCCTCTTAAATCTTCTAGAACTAAATTTCCCATATTCTTCAAATGGTTCAGTTCCTATGTGTTTCATTATTCTAATCATTCCCCTCTTAAGATAATCTAGTTTCTCAATATGCCTCTTAGAAGGAAATACCACAGCTGAACACAAAATTCCAGATCTGATCTGACCAATGCTGTTACTTCCTTTGTCTGGGTCACCATAAGCACCACAATACAAGACCAGTTGCAGGCAGCATATGATTCATTTCCAAATTAGTGGCACTGTTCAGACCACAAGTGTTCTGAGGGTTTAAAGGAAAACCCTCAAGAAGTTTTCAACAACAAAAAAGTAAACTGTTAGCTGGGAAAGGAAGAATACATTTTAGATAAGCAGAAAATACAGAATGAGTATTTCAGGGGGCACAAGTGCAGAACAGAGCAGAGAGGAATAAACAGAGTTAGTGCTAGAGCAAAGTCTGCATACAGATAGGCAAGAATAGGCCATTTTTTTTAAGCAGGGCTCGGGTCAGAGTATTGAGAGCCTTAAAACCTGCAGGCAATAAGGCATGATTAAAAGGTAAGACAAAAGAACTGACTTCTTGAATGAAATGTTTAGGAATGATTAAATCAATACCAGTTTGCCAATTTCTATATCAAGTTAACTACTTTTTGAACTCTGACTGCATAGGAAGTTTCTAATTGATTCTACTCCAAGATAAATTGAAATTGAGTTGTAATAAATATCACTACATAGGCTGCTTTCAGAATATAACATTCCTACTGCCAAAATATAATGCAAGGAATGTCATTTTAGAAAGATGTATTTTGCATGGGTGCGGTGGCTTATGCCTCTAATCCCAGCACTTTGGGAGGCTGAGACAGGTGGATCACTTGAGGTCATGAGTTCAAGAGCAGCCTAGCCAACATAGTGAAACCCTGTCTCTACAAAAAATACAAAAATTAGCTGGGCCTGGTGGTTCACGCCTGTAGTCCCAGCTGCTCGGGAGGCTGAGGCATGAGAATCACTTGAACCCAGGAGGCGGAGGTTGCAGTGAGCCGAGATCGCGCCCCTGCACTCCAGCCTGGGTGACAGAGTGAGACTCTGTCTCAAAAAAAGAAAAAGAAATGAAAAGAAAGATGTATTTCAATTCATTTCTGTAAGTTTTCCCAGAATGAATACCTTGCCATTCATTATGAATATCTGCATATAAGGTACCTGTTTGTTTCAGTAATTAAAATCTTCTGGATCTCTATTCAAAAAGACAATGACCTGCTGATCTCTGTTTATCCAGATTCAAAATAGAAGAAACTTCACTAATGTAACATTAAAAAGGAAAGAAGTTAGCTAAATAGCAGAATTTCTAGACAATGAAATCTGTCTGCTATTAAAACAAATGAAAACACCAGTAGTTATTTAAATTCAGTTAAATAGAAATTTCTGATCTACAACTGCTCCTGCCTAAAGGGTCTTTCATAAGGACCAGCTCTGTAATACAGCGCGGCAGTAGAGAATTAAACTGTCAAAGAGACACAGCAAAGCCCAACCTCTCCCAAATCCTGCTACTCAGCAGCAGGGATCTAAAGGAATAAATACATTCCCAGCTGCTGAGAGAAATGTCTTACTAAAAGCAAAGCAAAATTCTCATTAATGAAAAATCAACCATGAAAAACTGTATGTCTCATAATCCCCGGAAACGGCCAAATCCATTTTGGGTTAATGCAGATTTAACAGAACAGTGGAAGAGAACAGAGCAAAGCAGTTCCATTTGCCAGCAGCTGGGGGAAACACTGTTGCTGGGGCAATCACAAACAACAACAATGCTTCTAATCTGCAGAGCCAAAAGAAATATGAACTCTATCCAGTAAAAGGTATCAGGAAAAGGCTCTAGTGAAGGCTCTAGTTGATAAATGCTCTCATTTACAATCAAGACACATCAGATATGATAGGCTGTAACTTGAATTTCCCGAGATCAAATTAAATGGCTAATCCAAACCCTGTGTTTTTCTGATCAGATAATCTCTCTGAAGTCACAGTACTTGCATTCATTCAAAACCAGCATTAAGCTTCTACTACGTCAGACACTAGGAATACAAAAACTAGTAAGAAACAGTCTCTACCCACATGGAGCTTAGTTTGCATACCGTGCCTCATCTTAAACCCCAAAGCTCTTGCTTTAAGATATCTTCTTAGATGGGTCAAGTGTCCTCAGAGGAAAAGCAATAATGGCCCTTCACCTTGAGTTACTGTGAGGCAAGCTAAAATAAAAATAAAAATAAATCATACCTCTTATCCAAAAAAGCAGTCACCACATCCTCCCAAGTGGAATAGAATAATCATCTTATAATCAGCCTATATACAGGTTAGTGTTCAGGGAAGTGGCAGGGCACAAGACAAGCAATAGAAGGGATGTGACAGCTGTACCACTAACGCATTCAAAGTGTGATAAAAAGAACCTACTACTAAGCATACTGTAGTGTTACGGTGCAAGGAGGAGGAAGAAAAGAATGAGAGGCGGCCCACCATTCACAGGCACCAACCATCCGCGGTCTCCTAACTTGTCCACTCTCACTAGATGAACCTCAGTCACTGTTTAATAGGATCTGAGCCTGCCGGCCAACGACGTTGTCACATGGCTACCAGAATGGGGAGATAATCTTCCCTTGCAGGAACGTGGGGGAAAACAAGAAAGAGTGGAAAGAACTCAAGCGTTTATAAGTGATTGTCAACATAATCGTTCCCCAAAGCACGGACTGGATGTAAAGTTTGGGAGAGACAGTCACCGGACGCCCACTGGAAGGATGCGGGGACCTCTACGCCGACACCCCGCCTCCCCGCCCCAGTCAGCGCACTCACCGCGGACGCAGAGCAGTGACATGGCCGAGGCGCGGGCAAGCCTCTACCGCGCCCCAGCCGCGCTGCTCCCTCTTTCCGCTCAGCAGGTGCCGCGACTGCTCCCGTTACCGGCCCTACGGGTCTGGCCGCTCCTCATGGTCCCGGTCGCAGGTAGCGTCCCGCCGCTGCCTCGGACCCGCCCCAAATCTCACCGTCTGAGCGAACTCCGGGTAGCGGTGAGTACCCACCAGCAGGCTGGGGACTGGGCGCGGCACCGCGACGCCATCACTGGGAGGTAGGAGCGGCCGGGACTCCCTCCCGTCATTCCACCCAGGATCTGCGCGAGCGCCTGGGCAGAGCCAACCCGTGGCGCCCCGCCCCCCAGCCAATTAACTCACGCCCAGTCCACCGACCCCGCCCCCCCAGGGAGCACGTAGGAGGCGGGGTTCCCTTCCTCTTTCTGAGATCGTGAAGGCAGCTCCGCCCACTAATCAGGCTTACGGTAGAGAGCAAGGGGCTGACACTCACCTGTGTGAGGCGGGAATGGAAGCCCTCTGTTCCTCATGCATGGGCGGGGCTCCCACCGGGGCTCCCACCCAAGAACAGATTCTTTTCATTGAAGGATTTCCACTGGACTTTCTTACAGTCTAGCCCTCATAGCTGACAGCCTGTAATTTTAAGTTAATGAGGTCGCACCGCACCGCAAAGTAAATTTTAATTAGCAACTAGGGCAAAAGACAAAACTGAGTGGGTGTGAAGTATGTCTGGAGACCTCAGTTCTTATCTAGACCATTTTTCATGCTCATCATTGTATCTCCAATGTCTGGAATACTGCCTAGTGTATGATAACCAGTCAGTAAATATTTACTGAATAAAGTGTCTCACGTGACCGTGTGAAGAGACCACCAAACAGGCTTTGTGTGAGCAACATGGCTGTTTATCATGGGGACATGATGGTTTAGCTTGGGCTCAGAGGCCTGACGTGAAGGATGGTTACCACGGAGGGATTCTGAGTGGAGATACCTCTGATCTTTGACAAATTTCCTGTCGGTGCTTGGTACCAACATGAGCTAACTTCATGGCTCAAACCAACAGACAATTTGCTAAGGTCTGGGAGCACCCCCTCCAGAGAATCCCTGATCTCCCAAAATTTGGTCAAGATCTAAAGTTTATTTTGCTGTGCAGCTCCTATTTTTGGAGTTTTACTTGCTTCCAACAAGGAAGGCAAATTTTCCTGCTTCCATGATGAAAGAAGGCAGGTAACTCCTTTATGGAGTTTGAGCTCACTTCCAACAGGGAAGATAAGGGTTTTTTTTTTTTTTTTTTCCTGTTTCTAGGATGGTAGAGAGCCATTTTCAGCCTGAGACTCACTCCTAGATAAGTAGCTGAAGTAGCTGAATAGGGATTTTGTCTTAGCTAAAGTTAACAACCAACTGGTCTTAATTTCTCCTTACCATTAGAGTGCTCAGTGATCATATTGTTGGGTTTTTTTGTTTTTGTCTTTTTCCCACTGACCAACACTGCCTCACTTGGTCAAATCCAAGTGAGAATTCCGAATTATGGGTAACAAGGCCTCTCTAATTTGACTAAAATTCCTCACAGCTGCAAAAGAAAAAAAGAAACAGAAAACAAAAAACCGTGTATTTGGTTTCTGTGTTTGCTTCCTGGTCTTAAAAATTCACCTGTTCTGCCGGGCGCGGTGGCTCAAGCCTGTAATCCCAGCACTTTGGGAGGCCGAG
>NW_012116355.1:655048-657490 GCF_000951035.1 Colobus angolensis palliatus
AGACGGAGTCTCCCTCTGTCACCCAGGCTGGAGTGCAGTGGCGCAATCTGGGCTCACTGCAAGCTCCACCTCTGGGGTTCATGCCATTCTCCTGCCTCAGCCTCCCGAATAGCTGGGACTACAGGTGCCTGCCACCACGCCCGGCTAATTTTTTTGCATTTGTAGTAGAGACAGGGTTTCACTGTGTTAGCCAGGATGGTCCTGATCTCCTGACCTCGTGATCCACCCTCCTTGGCCTCCCAAAGTGCTGAGATTACAGGCATGAGCCACCACGCCCAGCCGGGCAGATTCCCTTAGGTCTAAAGCTCTCTTTTCCTCTATTGCATGACCTGACCTCTTTGGCTTTGGGTGCCAAAGATGACCTTGCACTGTAAGAGGATTTGACCTTGGTGTGTATAATGTTGTACAAAAGCTACAAAGTTACCGGAGGCTGAGCACAGTGCGGTGGTTCACGCCTGTAATCCCAGCACTTTGGGAGGCTGAAGCGAGTGGACCACTTGACCCCACAAGTTCAAGATTAGCCAGGCGTGGTGGTGTGCACCTGTAATCCCAGCTACTTGGAAGGCTGAGGTAGGGCAATTGCTTGAACCAGAGAGGTGGAGGTTGCACTGTGCCGAGATCACGCCACTGCACTCCAGCCTGGGCGACAGAGCAAGACGCCATCTCAAAAAAAAAAAAGAATCCTAATTCTAGTTTGGAGATGCATTCTGAAGGATCCTCTCTATTGCTTTTTCTCCCAACATTAATCTCAATTCCGTTTGTCTGTGTGTATTTGCATGAGGAACTGAACTGTTGCTTTCATAGGTATATGAGAGACTGAATTTTCTCAGCTCCAAAAAGAAAGGGCATTCGCTCCTCCCAGCTGATAGGTGCTCCTGAGTGACTGGGGGCTTTATGGGAGTGCGATGTACAGCAAGCGGTCCTGCAGGAAAATCTACAACAAAAATTAATTTAGGCCAGGTGCAGTCACACACACGTAATCCTAGCATTTCAGGAGGCCGAGGCAGGCAGATCACTTGAGGTCACGAGTTCAAGACCAAGCCTGACAAACGTAACAAAACTCCATCTCTTCTAATAATACAAAAATTATTCAGGTGTAGTGGTGTGTGCCTGTAACTCCAGTTACTTAGGAGACTGAGATGTAAGAATTGCCCGAACTCAGGAAGTGGAGGTTGCAGTGAACCAAGATTATGCCACTGCACTACAGCCTGGGCAACAGAGTAAGACCCTGTCTCAAAAAAAAAAAAAAAATTTAATTTAAAAACTGGCTCATCCAGGAAACACATTGAAGGGCTGATCACCCAGTGTTTTGAGCCCTCTCAGAGGTCATAAACCTCTGGAGACAGAGACTGAGACATGTAAGAGGGTGGAAGCAATTCAGTGGTGGCACATTGTGGAGTCCTGCCCACAAGCAGCACACAATAATCCACCACACAAAAACTCTAGGCCAAGTTCAGTTTCTCCTTTTAAGAAAAAAAGAAGTGGAAAACAAACAATCTGAGAATGAGAAGAAAACAAGGAGAATGACCCTCTTTTGAGCACTCTGTAGGTTTTATGGCACCTCTACTTCCAAAGTTTATGTAAAATGGAAATAATATGGTCTTTGTGCACATTTACTTTAAGGAAAAAGAGCCCTAAGGTCGACCTACAAACTATAGAGTTCCTAAGACCTCTTTTCTCTATTCTTCTTTTCTGCCTGCTCTAAATCTGCCATTATTTTCTATTAAGATAAAAACCACAGTTTTGATCCAACAAATTCTTTTTGCAAACTGGTAAATTTGTATTTATCTCATGACTAAAAGTTCTGAAGGAAAAGCTATAGGTTGTGTGTGTGTTTGTGTGTGTGTGTGTGTATTTAAAAGGCTTTTATAATTTCTATAACTTTATGTTTAATTGGCAATTAAATCTGTTTTAATTTCCTTCTAGCACACCAGACTTTTTCTATCCACACTTTATAATGTAAATTTTGCTATTTGGAGTTCACTTGAGTTGTTCTCTTTAATATGCAAATTTAAGGCTATTTAGCTGACAATTTCCTAGGATTGTGAAACAGGTTATCAAGAATCTGAAAGTAGGGGGGAGGGGGCAGGGGAAAAAGAAGAATCTGAAAGCCTAAGGAAAAAAAAGTTTTTTATGAATCTGTAAGAGTTACCTCTAGGCCAGGTGCGGTGGCTCACACCTGTAATCACAACACTTTGGGAGGCCGAGGTGGGCAGATCACCTAAGGTCATGAGTTTGAGACCAGCCTGACCAACATGGCGAAATCTGTCTCTACTAAAAATACAAAAATAACCAGGTGTGGTGGTACACGCCTGTAGTCCCAGCTACTCAGGAGGCTGAGGCAGAAGTATCACTTGAACCCAGGGGTGGAGGTTGTAGTGAGCTGAGATCATGCCATTGTAATCCAGCCTGGGTGACAAGAGAAACACTCTGGCTAAAAAA
>NW_012116355.1:657540-666723 GCF_000951035.1 Colobus angolensis palliatus
CTGCTGCAATCTGCCAGACTAAGATGACACATGCCTTAAAAAGAAAAAAAAAAAAAAAAAAGATGTACCTCTATCAGCATGCCTAATGTGTCTATGTATTTATGTGTTGTGTACACAATGTTTCAATACTGAAAATATATAAAAGAGCTCTAATTAATTGGCTTAAGAAAATAAAACTGCTTAAATCAAACACTTAATCAGGAAAAAATAAAATAGTCAAATGCTTTTTCAAGTTTACATAAGTAAAATCTTTACTAATGTTGATGGAAAGAGTCAAACTCTGTAAAATATTTGAAGAGATTTATTCTGAGCCAAACATGAGTAACCATGGCCCATGACACAGCCCTCAGGAGGTCTTGAGAACATGTGCCCCAGGTGGTTGGGGTACAGCTTGGTTTCATACATTTTTGGGAGGCATGAGACATACCAAATACATTTAAGAAATACATTGGTTTGGTCCAGAAAGATGGAACAACTCAAAGGGGGGCTTCCAGGCTATAGGTAAATTGGAACATTTTCTGGTTGAAAATTGGTTGAGTTTGTCTGAAGACCAGGGATGATAGAAAAGAAATGTTTAGGTTAAGAAAAAACACTGTGGAGACCAAGGTTCTTTTGAAGTCTTATAGTGGCTGCCCTTAGAGACAATAGACATCAAATATTTCCAGTTCAGATCTTCAAAGGGTGCTAGACTTTTAGTTAATCTCTTTAGGATTGGGAGGGCCTGGAAGAAAAAGATATAGCTATGTTAATAGAGATTCTTTACATATGCACATTTTCGCCCACAAAGGACACCTTTGCAGGGCCATTTCAATAAATGGCAAAGAAACATGATTTAAGGTAAAATATTTTGTTTGCTTCATAATGTTATGCCAGAGTCAGGTTGGAAAGTAAGTCACAATATATAGGGTTAAGTGAAAACCAATTTATTATTTGTAGGGCACAACTACCCAGACCCCTTACATAGGAATTTGAGCAAGATATAAAATCAGAATTTAGTCCTCACTAAGCCAGGTTTAAAATTATCAGTATGTTAATGTTAGAAATGTCTTAGGAATTGCCAGCATTTATTTTTGTTTATGTCAGGCCTCTGAGCCCAAGCCTGCACCTGTACATCCAGATGGCCTGAGGCAACTGAAGAACCACAAAAAAAGTGAAAATGATCAGTTCCTGCCTTGACTGATGACATTACCTTGTGAAATTCCTTCTCCTGGACAATGAGTCTCAGAAGTTCCCCCTAACTCCCTTTGCTAACTCTCTTTTCAGACTCAGCCCCACCCCTAACTCCCTTTGCTAACTCTCTTTTCGGACTCAGCCCGCCTGCACCCAGATAATTAAAAAGCTTTATTGCTCACACAAAGCCTGTTTGTTGGTCTCTTCACACGGACGCACTTGACATTTGGTGCCGAAGACCTGGGACAGGGGACTCCTTCGGAAGACTGGTCCCCTGTCCTCGCCATCACTCTGTGAGGAGATCCACCTAACACCTCAGGTCCTCAGACCAGCCCAAGGAACATCTCACCAACTTCAAATCAGGTAAGTGGTCTTTTCACTCTCTTCTCTAGCCTCTCTCTACCCTTCAATCTCCCTCTCTTGCTACCCTTCAATCTCCCTGTCCTTCCAATTCCAGTTCTTTTTCCTCTCTAGTAGAGACAAAGGAGACACATTTTATCCGTGGACCCAAAACACCGATGCAGGTCACAGACTCGGGAAGACAGTCTTTCTTTGGTGTTTGATCATTGCAGGGACGCCTGCCCTGATCATTCACCCACATTCCATTGGTGTCTGATCACCACGGGGACACCTGCTTTGATCATTCACCCACATTCCCTTGATGGCAAGTCAATTGCAGGGATGTCTGCTTTGGCTGCTCACCCACATTACAGTCCAGGGCAGCTCACCCCCTCACCCCACTTCTCTGAGTCTCTACCTTTCTATAGGCAGCATTCTGCCCTCCATTCCCCCTTCTCCCTTAGCCTGTGTTCTAAAGAACTTAAAACCTCTTCAACTCACACCTGACCTAAAAACCTATGTGCCTTATTTTCTTCGGCAATACTACTTGGCCCCAATACAAACTCAACAATGGTTCTAAATGGCCAGAAAACAACAGTTTCAATTTCTCCATCCTACAAGATCTAGGTAATTTTTGTTGTAAAATTAGGCAAATGGTCTGAGGTGCCTGATGTCCAGGCATTCTTTTAGACGTCAGTCCCTCCCTAGTCTGTGCTCCCAATGTGACTCATCCCAAATCTTTCTTCTTTCTCACCTGTCTGTTCCTTCAGTCTCCACCCCAAGCTCTAAGTCCTTTAAATCCTCTTTTTCTATGGAAGCATCTGACCTCTCCCCTCCTTTCCCCTCCTCCCCAGGCTGCTCCTCGCCAGGCTGAGCCAGGTCCCAATTCTTCCTCAGCCTCCACTCCCTGACACTATAATCCTTCTATCACCTCCCCTCCTGACACCCAGCCTGGCTTACAGTTTTGTTCCACAACTAGCCCTTCCCCACCTGCCCAACAATTTCCTCTTAGAGGGGTGGCTGGAGCTGAAGGCATAGTCAAGGTTAATGCTCCTTTTTCTTAGCTGACCTCTCCCAAATCAGTTAGCATTTAGGCTGTTTTTCATCAAACAGAAAAACCCAGCCCAGTTCATGGCCTGTTTGGCAAAAACCCTTAGATGCTTTACTGCCTTAGACCCAGAGGGGCCAGAAGGCCGTCTTATTCTCAATATGCATTTTATTACCCAATCCACTCCTGACATTAGAAAAAGCTCCAAAAATTAGATTCTGGCCCTTAAACCCCACAACAGTACTTAATTAACCTTGCCTTCCTGGTGTACAATAATAGAAAAGAGTTGCAGTTACTTGCCTGCACTGTGAGAGAAACCTCAGTCACATCTCCAGCATACAAGAACTTCAAAACGCCTAAACTGCAGAGGCCAGGCCTTACTATAAGACCTCCTCCCTCAGGATCTTGCTTCAAGTGCTGGAAATCTGGCCACTGGGCCAAGGAATGTCTGCAGACTGGGATTCCTCCTAAGCCATGTCCCATCTGTGCGAGAGCCCACTGGAAATCGGACTATCCAACTTGCCCGGCAGCCACTCCCAGAGCCCCTGGAACTCTGGCCCAAGGCTCTCTGACTGAGTCCTTCCCAGATCTTCTCAGCTTAGCAGCTGAAGACTGATGCTGCCCGATTGCCTCATAAGCCCCCTGGTCCATCACAGGCACTTTGGGTAACTCTTACAGTGGAGGGTAAGTCTGTCCCCTTCTTAATCAATACAGAGGCTACCCCCTCCACATTACCTTCTTTTCAAGGGCCTGTTTCCCTTGCCTCCATAACTGTTATGGGTATTGATGGCCAGGCTTCCAAACCTCTTAAAACTCCCCAACTCTGGTGCCAACTTGGACAATATTCTTTCATGTACTCCTTAGTTATCCCCACCTGCACAGCTCACTTATTAGGTTGAGACATTTTTACTAAATTGTCTGCTTCCCTGACTGTTCCTAGGCTACAGCCATACTTCGTTGCCACCCTTTTCCCCAGTTCAAAGCCTCTCTTTGCTTTCACTTGGGCTGACCCTGACACCCATCAGTCTCAGCAACTTACCTGGGCTGTACTGCTGCAAGGCTTCATGGACAGCCCCCATTACTTCAGTCAAGCCCTTTCTGATTATATACTTTCTTTCTATCCATCTGCTTCTCACCTTATTGAATATTTTGACGACCTTCTATGTTATAGCCTCTCCTACAAATCTTCCAAACAGGACACCCTCCTGCTCCTCCAATATCTATTCTCAAAAGGACATCGTGCATTCCCCTCCAAAGCCCAGATTTCTTCCTCATCTGTTACCTATCTTGACATAATTCTTCATAAAAACACACATGCTCTCCCTGCTGATCATATCCGGCTGATCTCCCAAACTCCAACCCCTTCTACAAAGCAACAATTCCTTTCCTTCCTAGGCATGATTAGGTGCTTTCGCCTTTGGATACCTGATTTTACCATCCTTACTAAGCCATTATACAAACTCACAAAAGAAAATCTAGCTGACCCCATAGATCCTAAGTCCTTTCCCCACTCCTCTTTCCGTTCCTTAAAAACAGCCCTAGAAGCTGCTCCCATGCTAGCTCTCCCTAACTCATCCCAACCCTTTTTCGTTACACACAGCCAAAGTGCACAGCTGTGTGGTTGGAATTCTTACACAAGGACTGGCACTGTGCCCTGTAGCTCCCCTATCACTCCCAACTATTCTTCTTATAAAAACCTGCTGTACCAGGTTTCATAATTTTTATTTTACTTTGTGGAAAATTCATTCTGCCTGCCTCACAAGCCCAATCTATTCTCTCTTCCCTTCATGATCATTTCCATGTAGGTATAAGCCTCTGGCTCACCTCCTACAACCCCTCATTTCCTTCCCATCATGGAAATCCATCCTTAAAACCATCACCTCTCAATGCTCTGCCTGCCATGCCACCAACCCCCAAGGTTTTCTCAGGACTCCTCCTTTTACTATGCATCAGGCTCATGAATTTACTCCAACACAAGATTGGCAGATTGACTTTACTCATATGCCCTGTGTCTGTCGGACAGCCAGCCTGATCTCTCCTCTTCCTCCTAGAAGTCACAGGTACTTCCTACTTCCCTTAAACTCAATGGCATTTCTGAAGAACAGTAATAACCCTTATGAGCCTAATACATCCCTTCATTTTATTAGGTCTATTCATCCTAACCCTGCTTTTTGCAACAGAGCTTTATGCAATCACCCCCACTACTTGAACTGTGCCCAAAAAAGTTGTCATCCCTACTATCTTCTATCTAGTCATACTCCTATTCACCATTCTCAACTACTTATAAATGCCCTGCTCTTGTTTACACTGCCAGTTTACACTGTTTCTCCAAGATACCACAGCTGATATCTCGTGGTGCTATCCCCAAACCACCACTCTTGACCCCCTCTTGGAGTAAATAGATGATCTTTGCTGGCAGGGCACCTTCCAAGACTTTCACCCTGATGAAGTTCTATTCTTCACTTTTGTACTCACTCTTATTCTCATTCCCATTCTTATGCCATCCTCTATCTCTCCCCAGCTATCTCCACCACACTATCAGTTTCACTCATTCTCTCCTAGCCATTTCTAATCCTTCTTTAACAAACAATTGCTGGCTTTGCATTTCTGTTTCCTCCAAAACCACTCAGGCCTCGACTTACTCACTGCTGAAAAAGGAGGACCCTGTGTATTTCTAAATGAAGAATGTTGTTTTTACCTAAATCAATCTGGCCTGGTATATGACAACATTAAAAAAAAAAAAAAGAAAAGAAAAACTCAAGGATAGAGCCCAAAACTCACCAACCAAGCAAATAATCACGCTGAACCCCCTTGGGCAATCTCTAATTGGATGTCCCGGGTCCTCCCAATTGTTAGTCCTTTAATACCTGTTTTTCTCCTTCTCTTATTCGGACCTTGTGTCTCCCACTTAATTTCTCAATTCACAGAAAACCGCATCCAGGCCATCACCAATCATTCTATATGACAAATGCTCCTTCTGACAACCCCACAGTATCACCCCTTGGCCCAAAATCTTTCTTCAGTTTAGTTTCTCCTACTCTAGGTTCCCACACTGCCCCTAATCCTGCTCAAAGCAGCCCTGAGAAATATCGCCCATTATCCCTCCATACCACCCCCAAAAATTTTCACCACCCCAGTGCTTCATCACTATTTTGTTTTATTTTTCTTATTAATATAAAAAGACGGCCGGGCGCGGTGGCTCAAGCCTGTAATCCCAGCACTTTGGGAGGCCGAGACGGGCGGATCATGAGGTCAGGAGATCGAGACCATCCTGACTAAAAAATACAAAAAACTAGCCGGGCACGGTAGCGGGCGCCTGTAGTCCCAGCTACTCAGGAGGCTGAGGCAGGAGAATGGCGCAAACCAGGGAGGAGGAGCTTGCAGTGAGCTGAGATCCGGCCACTGTACTCCGGTCTGGGGGACGGAGCAAGACTCCGCCTCAAAAAAAAAAAAAAAAAAAGACAAGAATGTCAGGCCTCTGAGCCCAAGCCTGTACCTGTACATCCAGATGGCCTGAGGCAACTAAAGAACCACAAAAATAGTGAAAATGGTCAGTTCCTGCCTTAACTGATGACATTACCTTGTGAAATTCCTTCTCCTGGACAATGAGTCTCAGAAGCTCCCCCACTGAGCACGTTGTGACCCTCACTGCTGCCCGCAAGAGAACAACCCCCTTTGACTGTAATTTTCCACTACCTACCCAAATCGTATAAAACTGCCCCACCCCTAACTCCCTTTGCTGACTCTTTTTTGGACACAGCCTGCCTGCACCCAGGTGATTAGAAAGCTTTATTGCTCACACAAAGCCTGTTTGGTGGTCTCTTCACAATGATGCACTTGACAGTTTGCATTTATTAATCAAGGAATTTCAGACTTATCCCTGCCAAATACTGTTAAGGTGTTGAAATTTGGCATAGGGGTTACAAAAGTATAAACCTAGCCCAAAAGAGAATAATCTTTGCTTCTGTGGCCAGGCACGGTGGCTCATGCCTGTAATCACAGCACTTGGGGAGGCTGAGGTGGGTGGGTCACCTGAGGTCAGGAATTCGAGACCAGCTTTGCTAATATAGCAAAACTCCATCTCTACTTAAAATACAAAAATTAGCCAGGCTTAGTAGTAGGTACCTGTAATCCCAGCTACTTGGGAAGCTGAGGTAGGAGAATCTCTTGAACCCAGGATGTGGATGTTGCAGTCAGTTGAGATTGAGATTGAGATTGAGCAGTGCTTGTAAAACTGGAGCCCTGGCTCTGCAGCTGTGGTTGGGCAGCTGCAGCAGACTGGGGAGCTCCCATCCCAGCTTAGAAGGTCAGGGCTCCCACTGGCTCCATGGAGTGTGCAGCCCCAGCCATGCTTCCCTGCTGCAGCCAGCATGATGGCAGCAGCCACTGCCATCATTCCCCCCTCTGAAGAGGTATACCCAACTGCTGTTAGTAGAGGGACGATGGTCACTCTTAACTGCTTCATTCTGAGAAGGGATGTTGTTTTGGGAAAATGACAGTCAGTTCTCTCTCTCAGAGGCCTATCTAAGGGTCCCCAGTGGCTTAGGAGCCATTGTCTAAGGCTTCATTTTTATGACCATTTGGAGTTTGATGACCCATCCCTTGTTTCTTCTGAGCTAGTCTGAGATCACTGGTTGGTTCACCCTACAATTGTTAAAAGCTACAAATAATTCAAAAGAAAAATTTCCTTGATTATGAAAAACAGAACATAAAAATCAGCAGTGTTCCAAGCAAAAAGCAAAAAGTCAAAAAAGATTAGTCTTCCATTAGTACGGTTCACCCAGTCAATTCCCAATCACAATCTCCATTACCAGAAACCTGCACTCAAGGGTTATAATCCATCTTTTAAAGAGGATCAAACAAAACAATTGTCTATGAATGTCAAACTATCCTGGGGTAATTACAGTCAAAAACACAATAGACAAAAAAAATTTGGTCACCTCTGTGATTTATAATAATCTAATACAATAACCCTAATTATGATTGATAACACAAACTCAGACATCATAACTCTAGGAATCCCATACAATTTTTGGAACACACATTAACATTTTTCACTAAAATCTAACCTGAAGATCAACCACCATCTTATTTCAACAATCCTATGTAACAAAACATGTCAAATAATCCTGTTTACCTCTCCTCTGGATGCTCCAGGGGCCATCTGTAGCATCCAAAAGTCAAGGACTAGGGGAGAGAATTTTGAAGCTATAAAGGCTTAAAACACTTAATAGAAATTCCGGTTGCCATAAGTCATCCATTTAAATGACTCAATTATTTTTTTTAAAGCAAAAGCCTTTACTCATCAAATGTGAAGATGTAGTTTTCCAAACAATCTGTCCCTTGTCCTTCACCTATTTTTTCAATAGTTTATTCACAAGCCAAACAAAAATATTTTTCAAGAGAGAGAAAGCCAAATTTCACCCTTGCATTACTCTACTTTTTTTTTTTTTTTTTTTTTTTCCAGACAGAGTCTCTGTCGCTCAGGCTGGAGTCCAGTGGCATGATCTCGGCTCACTGCAAGCTCTGCCTCCCGGGTTCACACCATTCTCCTGCCTCAGCCTCCAAAGTAACTGGGACTACAGGTGCCCATCACCGTGCCTGGCTAATTTTTGTATTTTTAGTAGAGACAGGGTATCACCATCTTGTCCAGGCTGATCTTGAACTCCTGACCTTGTGATCCACCCACTTTGGCCTCCCAAAGTGCTGGAATTACAGGTGTGAGCCACTGTGCCCGGCTTACAAATTTTTGTTAAAGAGCATGTCAGTGCTTCAAGAAAACCATGTTGTGCTTTTATTCCAGTGTTCAATTTATGGAAAAACCAAATAATACCCCTTTGAATTTAGTCAATATGTTCACATATAAAATTCCTTTTACAAGATTAATTTTTATAAACCTTCCATAACTTGTTTGAACTTTTAGCTTTATCTTATCTAACTTAAACAATTCTTTAACCCTTTAAACTAGGCAAAAATTTACATTCCCATGCCTTCTTATATTCTTTTACTAAAGACACATTTTACTTTCCTTACTCCTTGCATGCAAATCTATTTTCAGTGGTCTCCATTACATGTTATAATGGTAGACAAATATAAAATCTAGAAAAAATGTATGCTGCAATTTTGAAAGACTTCTCTAATTTATGAGCTCTCTTTTACTTGAATCCTTATAACAATAAGTGTACATATAAATAAACACATCTAGACATGTATTTATACATACAAACTAAGATTCAATAGCTTAATTTGGATCCATGGAACCCTAGCCATGAGATAGCAATACAAGCTCACCAGTTTTACTTTGTTTGCCCTAGTAGATAATCCAATGAAAGCTGTGAACCAAAATTTCAGGTAAAGCAGTTTCCATGGCAATTTGATTTAAAGGCCAAACCTCCCCAGACTCCAAAGAACACTGGGACCAAACAGCACCAAAGAACATCACACTTTAACCAGGGCCCCTGCTTAGAACAACAGCACAAAAACCCGGATACATACAATGCCATCCCACTTTTCCATTCAACAGTAACCTTGGGCCGGGCGCGGTGGCTCAAGCCTGTAATCCCAGCACTTTGGGAGGCCGAGACGGGCGGATCACGAGGTCAGGAGATCGAGGCCATCCTGGCTAA
>NW_012116355.1:668618-677339 GCF_000951035.1 Colobus angolensis palliatus
GCATGAGCCACCATGGCTGGCCTCATGTGCCAATCTCTTAATTGCATTGCTGGCCCTGGGGTGGAGCCCTTCAAGAACCAGGGCCAGGAAAACGTATAGTTTCTATGGTCTAATAAGTAGGCATATATGGAAGATAAAAAAAAATGTTGAGAGGGATCCATCCACCTCTAATCTCTGAGGCTCCATGAGGAAAAGAGAGGTTTTTCCCAAAAACAGATCAGTGGCACCTCCTCCATTTTCCCAAGGAGTCCCAGGCCATCAGAGGTTGAGTTGGGGCCCCTCACGTTGCACATAAAGAGTGGCAAGACACATATGGAGAATTGAGTCGACTGAGAAGAAAAGACCTTTTCCTGAAATCAAGATCCATGAAGAGAAAAGACATAAAGGCCTTTTACATATACCTATAGCTCGGATATCCATGGACATCTACTTTTAATTAAGCTGACTTAACTAACACTCCTTTCTTAAGAAGTCCTAAGTCTCTTATTACCCAACTTCAGCCCTTCCAAAATGGCTAATAATTCTGGCTTTTGAACTCATGGAGAGGTAGGTAATATAGTGATTTTTATCATTCCTGCAACAAGTTTCCACACAGAAAAGCCAGAAGTCTAACTGGTAAGAATTTTTACTCTTTTGCCAGCATTCAGACTTCTGGGTTCCCTTGCCCCAAGCCATGGAGCCCTATTGACTCCGGAGTCTTGTTCATTGATTTAGTATGCACCTGAGGAGTGCAGGCTGAAAATGATTGGTTGGTTACCCATCTGGAAAGCAGGGGAAAAGGCATCCCTTTGTTCCTCTCTCTATCCAGTGAATACCCAGGGTATGTGACACAGAGCAGAAAAGGCATTCCTCTTTCTTTTTCCAAGCTTATATACCCAAGTCCTGACAACCTGTTCAGGTGCCAACCATGGGTGTGAGTGTGACCTTCATCCATGAAGCGGGAGGCATAGCCAACAGGAATATTCATACTCACTTGAGCAGAGCCTAAGCCTTCCACTGTCAGTAACCTCTGAGTTCCCTGGACCTTATCTATGCCATGGATGTGAGCATGACCTTCATCCATGAAGTGGGAGGACCTAATTGGCAAGAATTAGTCATACTCACCTGCACTGTGCCCCTCAACTCCTGCTGTCATCTACCTCAGGTCTAGTGTTCCATTCCAGGGTTTCAAACTGAAGCTTGGGACAAAAAAGTGCCTCAGGAGGGTGGATGAATCCTTTAAATTAGTCCCAGATGGTCCTCACCAAATTGCAGCTAGCAACCGCTACAGGCTGCTCCTCTGTTGCCTCCCTACCAACAGCAGGTGAAGCTGTGGGGCCAGGTCCTCCTCAAACAAGGGAGATAAAGGGAGTCCCAGGAATTGGGGGCCTAGCCTAAGAAGGTGACAATTAAGAGGCTGGGCTTTTCCTGAGATGACCCTCACAGTCATGCTAACAGAGGAGGGGGTCTAGATTGGAGAAGAGAACTGAATGGCCTGCTCAAGTCCAGGAGGAAGTCCATCCTCCTTCCCTCAATCCCCCAAATCACCCAGGGCTCCAGGATGGCAATAGCAGTCTGAATCACCAAAGCAAGGGAAAGGAACCCTGGGACCCATCAGCCCTATTGTACCATTTGGGAGACCAGCCCTGGAACTGGCAGCCCATGTCTCAGGGACAGCTAGCCCTCCAGTGGTTTACATTTACAGCAGTCAACAGGTACAGCTTAGGAATTCTGGAATTTGTGCAAGGTGGCTATTAGAGCCTTTGCCTTTTTCTTGTGTCTCCTTGCTCTCTCTTGGGCTTCCTGATCTCTATTATAAAAGACCAAGGTGGCCACTTTCAGGAGGTCCTCTAAAGTATTACCTGGTCTTATGGCCTTTTCTGCAATTTCCTCCTGCTATCAGGGGCTGCATAAGAAATAACCTCATCCCCTAGGACCAGCTGTCACCCTGTTGAATCAAGAGATAGGTGTGTTTTACCAAGACCCCTCTTAGCCTTTCTAGGGAGGCAGTAGGACTCCCATCCAATCCTTGATCTACCATGGATAGTAAAGTGCAATTGAGAGGCCTAGGCTCATTCCCAGGCAAGCCCACCAATATGCACGCCTGAAAGGGTTTCTTCCTCCATTCTCCCATTTCATCATCGAGGTCCCATTTAGGGTCCTCCAATGCTACTGCTATTCTTCCAACTAGATAAGGCTCCTCCCCTTCTTTGGCCATATACAAGATGTAAAGCTCATTCCCAAAATTTTTTGCCACTTACCAAGAATGGCCTGCTTTTCAGCATTGGTCAGGGTTTGATTCAAAAGTAACATGGTGATCCTTCCAGGAGAGCTCAAATACTTGGGTTAAGCTCTGGAAGGCCTATATATACCTGTAAGGGCCATCTGAAATCCTGCCAAGATCCCCCTTAATTTGCAATAAGTCCTGAAAAGAAAGGGGGACTTGGATCTTAATGGGGCTATATTCACCAGGCATCTGTTGTGGGAGCAGTTAAGACTGGGACCTGCCTAAAACCAAGATTCCTAGGCTGGGGTAAGCTTGAGAGAACCTGGATAGGAAGGAATGGAGGGGGTTGATTCCCCTGCTGGTGGTAACTTTGGGGTTTTCTTCCCCAGTTCCCCAGGATTACCCCTTGCAGTCTCTCCTAAGATTGCCACTAGGAGGGCTGAATCAATGCTACAATGTTGGTAAAAGTCTGGGTTACCCTGCAAGGGAAAGAAGGTCTGCACATAAGGGACCTTGAATCATTTGCCCTCGTGTATACAGAAAAGCTTCCTTCCTAAGGCAATGCTTCTTTTCTGTGCCTCAAGGTGCTAAGTTGGCAACCAAGTAAATTACAAGAACATTTTCACCACAAATTTACTTACAGATACTAAGGCACACTTTGCTTCATCTGTGCTACTCTAAACCTTCCACTTTATACTTTTGATGACTAAGCAAAATGCTCATTCTGCCCAGTAATATTTCTGGTTTGCAACATTTTAAACATTTAACATTGTGTATAAAATAGGAACCCCCAAAGAAAGAAAGAATGATAGGAAAGACTGGAGGCCCTAGTGCCAACACCCTAATGGATGGTCAGGGACTGGAGTTAGTCCAGGAGCATTTGGATAACACCGAGGTGTAGCCCCAGCCAGATACCCTCAGTTGCCCCACGGCCTCCTTCTGGTCCCACACAACAGCTAGACCTCTGTGAAAGGAAACTATGTTGGAATAAAAGCCAACATTCCCACATCTGAGGGTGATGGGGGATTGACAGTGTCCTCCCCAGCAAGCCTGTCCTCCATGTCTTAAGTCCATCAGCCACACTAGTCACTTTTAAGTGGCTGACAGAGGGCCAGTATTTTTCTTTCATTTTGACTATTGTGGAGTTTAGAGACTCCAAAAAAAAGAATAGAAAGATTTGCTTTTATTCACCCATCTGCAGACCCCAGTTAGCCCCCAAAATTTTACAGAAACTCTAGGGTATCAATTTTTCTGGCTGGAAAGTCTTTGGCTGTGGCGTCATTGCCTGAGTTCTTGTCCTGCATACAGAAAGAATGAGGTATACAGATAAGTGAAGGGTGAATAAGAGGAAGAGTTTTATTTAATGTTGGAACAGCTTAGAGGAATGAGTAGCTGCTCTCTATAGGCAAGTTGTCCTGACAAGTGTTCAGCTCTCAGCAAAGGTGAGGCCCTGGAACAGGTGGCTCCTCTTTGCAGGCAAGCCATTTGGATGTCTCTGAAAGTCTCTGAAGCTCTCAGCAGAGACAGTAGCTCCTCTCTGCAGCAGGTTCTCCCATCCTATTTTCTCTGTGCCCTCTTTGTCCTCTGGCAGTCCTCTACCCTGCTCTGGCTGAACCCAGGGCTTTTATGGACTTCAGAGGGGAGGAAATGCCTGCCAATTGGTCCATAGGTAACCATGAGCGGCCATGGCTGGCCCAGAAATGGCACCATGTGTCCCCCCTCTGGTCTGTGGGACTGGTGGCATGGTCCCCAGTTTTCAGGTTCTCCCTAGTCTGAAGGTAGGGCCTTACTGGGGACTTACTGGGGACCTGTCCCCTTCCACTCAGTTATCAATCTGCCTCCCACTACCATTCATGGACCCAGGGCTCGACCCCAACCCCCACTCTGAGATGGGAGCAGGCACCGGGAGGGGAGAGAGGCCAGGAAATGGGAGCAGAAACCCCCGAAACCAAAAAGATGGGGGTCCTTTCTGGGGCCCCCGACGGTGCAGACTACAGAGACATCCAAGTCCTCTGCCTGGGAGGGCAGCAACAGCCACACCGGGAGCTCTTGCCCTGCCAACTTGGAAGGGCAGGGCTCCCACTAGTCGCCAGCTCCTGCCTGCTTCTTGGAACAGGAGGCCCAGGTCTGCAGCCCCGGGTGCAATGGCAACAGCTGCACCAGGGAGGGCCAATCCTGCCTATTACCGCCTCCCGCAAGAGCACAGAAAGGCTCAGATCCACAGCGGCAGTTTGGGTGGCTGTAGCCCCGCCCAGAAGGGCGTGACTCCTGCCTGCTCCATAGAACAGGAGGCCTGGCTCTGCAGCTGTGGTTTGGGCGGCTGCAGCAGACCAGGGAGCTCCCATCCCAACTCAGAAGGGGAAGGGCAGCTGGGCGCGGTGGCTCACGCCTGTAATCCCAGCACTTTGGGAGGAGATTGAGACCATCCTGGCTAACACAGTGAAACCCCGCCTCTATTAAAAATACAAAAAATTAGCTGGGCGTGGTGGCATGCGCCTGTAGTTCCAGCTACTGAGGAGGATGAGACAGGAAAATCGCTTGAGCCCGGGAGGCAGAGGTTGCAGTGAGCCAAGATCATGCCACTGCACTCCAGCCTTGGCGACAGAGGGAGATTCTGTCTCAAAAAAAAAAAAAAAAAAAAAGAGGCAGGGCTCCCACTGGCTCCACAGAGTGTGCAGCCCCAGCCGCTGCGCTTCCCTGCTGCAGCCAGCATGATGGCACCAGCCACTGCCCTCACCTGCTACTAAGGATGGTGAGGCAGGAGGATGCTTGAGCCCAGGAAGTTGAGAATACAGTGAACTGTGATCATGCCACTGCACTCCAGCCTGGGTGACAGAGCAAGATCCTATCTCAAAAAAAAAAAAAAAAGAAAGAAAGAAAGACTGCTCCATCTATGGATTAGCCATTCTCATTCCTCTACTTTCTTAAACTTGCTTTCACTTTGCACTGCATACTCACTCTGAAATCTTTCTTGCGCGAGAACCAAGAACCCTCTCTTGGGGTCTGGATCAGGACCCCTTTCCTGTAACATACTTCTGGTGACCACAGAGGGGACTATAGTGCAGAAACCATGATCCAATGGCTACCTTTGGGTAAGTGTTGGCGTCCTGTGACAGCTTTCTCATGAACCACAAAAGGGACAATGCTGAGGAGACCCCCGACCCAAAGGAAATAGACTGCAACACTGACTGGATGACTTTGGGTAAGTGGTGGGGTACCATGGTAAAGAATAGGTTTGAGTTAGAGGCTCAACTTAGAGGAGTTAGAGTCTCTTCTAGGACAGAGTGGGTTAGAGGCCCCTCTTGGTAAAGTCCCTCTCGGCACTATGGGATGTTAACTGCTATTCTCTTTGGATTAATCTGCCTTGCAGTTTTTGCTGATGGCTGTGGGTGACAGGGTTAGGCATGTACAGGATTGTGGGACATGCAGAGCTTTTTGCTGTCCTTCACAACAGCAGCCACAGCCACCTGAACTTTTCAGTACTGCTGCACTGGGTGGGTCTTTCTCCGACCTCCCTGAGCATTTTGCCTTCCCCACCATTCCACCAACAAAGCCTTTCTCTCTCTCCTTTCCCTTTCATATCTTTTCTGTTACTCAGGGCAACCATCTTGCCCAGAGACCACATGTTGAAACTCCAAGTCGGGAATTGGATTAAAGATGATGGGGCCCATCTAGAGGCAAACTTAAGCCTTGCCATTTTGATATTGGGTGCTAAGCAGAGTGGCCAATGTCTATGTTTTATCACTCGTATTTTGCTCTAGCCAGATTTTAAAAAATAGATTTACTTTATGATGCAGCTTGGCCCCACGGCAACGGCATCACAAGCTAAATCACTAGGGTTGCTCAGGGAAAGGGAATCCAGAAGCCTGGCACGCCGGCAAAAGGGTAAGAATTTAACAGTCAGATTTCTGGCTTCTCTCTCTGCATAGACTATTGAATGAATGGTTAAAAAAAAAATGCAGGGCCGGGTGCGGTGGTTCATACCTGTAATCCCAGCAATTTGGGAGGCCAAGGCGGATAGATCACGAGATCAGGAGATCGAGACCATCCTGCCTGACACAATGAAACCCCGTCTCTACTAAAAATACAAACAATTAGCTGGGCATGGTGGCATGTGCCTGTAGTCTCAGCTACTCAGGAGGCTGAGGCTCTCAGCTACTCAGGAGGCTGAGGCAGAATTGCTTGAACCTGGGAGGCAGAGGTTGCAGTGAGCCAAGATAGTGCCATTGCACTCCAGCCTGGGCAACTGAGCAAGACTCCATCTCAAAAAAAAAAAAAAAAAAAAAAGAATCAGTGTTTATCTCCTCTGTAATGGATTAATGGAAAAAAGAATTATAAGGCTAGTCTTAAGCTGGTGTATTTTGTGCTATAAATTCGTTTTTCTGTGTCAAGGGGTACTTACTTTAGGATAAAACACAGGCTTAAAATACCTGTAAGCCTGCTTTTCAAGATGAGCCAGCAAGCTGGTCAGTAACACACTTAGCTGCAGTTCCCTGAAACAAATAAAAAACTGGATGAAGTCTTCACCCTGTTTTATGTCCTTGGGAGCTTGACCTTTTAACCACGTGGTGATACTTTCTTTTGGTTTCCACCTTCAGGGAGCAGGAATTTTAGGGTTCATGTCATAGCCCTAAAAATCATATTAATTAGTCAAAAGCCTTTGCAAGTTCAAAATTAATTACCGTAGGCTTCTTCTGGGAAAGAAAGTGGTCACTGCCTCTTTATGTAGCTCAGTGGTCAAGATTTTGCACTTTCATAGTGGCAGTCTGGGTTCAGTTCCCCACCTAGGAAGTAAGTAGTTTCTGGTTTAATATCTGCATGACCTTGTCTATTATCTTCTCTTCCGTGGACTATCAAATTTTCCCTTCTGTAAGTACCTACGAGGTTACTTTTGGTAAAGTTAAGAAGCTAGAAATATCAGCTCACTGCATCCTCTGTCTCCTGAGTTCAAGTGATTCTACTGCCTCAGAGCCCTGAGTAGCTGGGATTACATGCCTGTGCCATTACATCCAGCTAATTTTTGTATTTTTAGTAGAGTCAGGGTTTAACCATGTTGGCCAGGCTGGTCTGGTCCTCAAGTGATCCACCTGCCTAGGCCTCCCAAAGTTCTAGGATTACAGATGTGAGCCACCACACCCAACCACATTTTTAAAAAATAAATAGAGATGGAGTCTCACTACATTGTTCAGGCTAGTCTCCAATACCTGGTCTTGAGTTTTCTTAGGCAAGCACTTTAAGAGGGGATAGGGTTATCCTAAGGATGTGGCCTTGAGTTGTTAGAAATTATGTTATTGCCTGTAATCCTAATACTTTGGGAGGCTGAGGCAGGAGGATTGCTTGAACCCAGGAGTTTAACACCAGCACCAGCAACCTAGCAAGATGCTGTCAAAAAATATATACGCATATACAAAAATAAAATAAAAATTAGCTAGGTGTGGTGGTACATGCCTTTAGTACCAGCTACTTGGGAGGCTGCAGTGCAAGGACAGCTACAGCCCAGGAGGTCGCGGCTACAGTGAGTCGTGATTGTGCTTCTGCACTCCAGCCTGGGTGACAGAATGAGACCCTGTTTCTAAAAAACAAAACAACAACAACAACAGAAAAAAACAGCAGATATGAAAGCATGAATGATGAAACCCTTCGCAAACAACATCCTTGGAACCTGAGCACAAACTCACGATAGAGGCAGGAGGCAAACACGATGTCTGGGTTCTGTCAGTCGTCTTCCTATAGCACACTTCTTATCTTGGTCTATCCACACTGACATGATTTATTTTCCTCAAAAGTATGAATCCATTCCTGCTTTTCCCCCCCGCCAAAAATGAGTCCTGCTCTGTCGCCCAGGCTGGAATGCAGTGGTGCAATCTCTTCTCACTGCAACCTCCACCTCCCGGGTCCAAGCAATTCTCGTACCTCAGTCTCCCGAGTAGCTGGGATTACAGGTGCCCACCACCACACCCAGCTAATTTTTGTATTTTTAGTAGAGACAAGGTTTTCCAATGTTGACCAGGCTGGTCTCTAACATCTGACCTTGTTATCCACCCACCTCGGCCTCCCAAAGTGCTGGGATTATAGGCTAGTCTCTAACACCTGACCTTGTTATCTACCCACTTGGCCTCCCAAAGTACTGGGATTATAGGCGTGAGCCACCGCACCCCGCCCCATTCCTGCTTTTAAGATCTCTGCACTTATTATTCCCAATGCTGGAACAATTTGCCCCAAGATCTTTGCCCATCTGGCTTCTATCATTCAGGTTAAACTCTCAGGTACCTCCTCCGTAATGCCCTCCCTGGACATCCAAACTAATTGGGTCCCCATTACTCACTATCACATTATCTTGTTTTCATTAAGGCACACCCTGAGTTACCTATTAATTTATCCATTTTTATTTATTGCTTGGCTCCCTCATCCAGAACACAATTTTTTTTTTTTTTTTTTTTTTTAGATGGATTCTCACTCACTCTGTTGCCCTGGCTGGAGTGCAGTGGCATGTTCTCAGCTCACTGCAACCTCTG
>NW_012116355.1:678439-683089 GCF_000951035.1 Colobus angolensis palliatus
AAAAAAAAAAAAAGAAAGGGAGAAAAAGAGCAATCATGCAAAATCAATATAGGTCACATTACTCTAAAGTCTATACATCAGTAGGCAGATATGAAAGAGGCTTATGTATGTAAACTTCTGAAGTTTAAGTTGTCTGGTTTCAGTTCGCAGGGCTTTAAGAAAGCACAGCTTAGTTTTCAGTGACTCCAAATTAGAAAAAATATGGAGAAAAAAAGAAGGAAAAAACAAGAAAAATTGAAAACATTATTTTGAAGATTTGTAGAAATTTTGAAGAAAAAATTAGAATTCAACCCCAACTGTAGAAAATTATGAAAAGTGAAAAACATTAGGCAAGACTAGACTCTAACAACAGATGTATTATAGTTTTTGAAACATAATTTTTCTCTCTCTCATTTTCTAATTTTACTAAGGACGAATTATGGTAGGACTGATTTGCTTTATTATACTTGGCCAGATTATTTGTATAAAATGCAGCAAGAATAATTATTTTTCACATAGGCTTGTTCTTTTAATTGGCTTTGATGGAACTTTGTTTCATAGAAGGAAATTCAGATAAGACTTTTTTTGAAGCTGAGCCCAGTCATGGATTTCTGCCATCAAACACCTATGAATTTGGTGATCCTCTCCTCTTGAGGTTCCAAGATAAACCTGGGGCTCCCTGGCCTGTTAGAAAGTGACAAAGTTTACTTACCATAGGTTAGGAACCCTGTACAGGGAAGGTGTGGGGCCAGTTTCACCATGGGGCTTTATTTGCTCCGTAAGTCAAGTTTAGTTCCTTAAAGGAAAGCACACCATTCCAGTCAAAGCCCTGGTGAAATAACCAGTTCCTCCCATTGCATCCTGTTACAAATGAAAACAGATTCTTTTTTTTTTTTTTTTTTTTGAGATGGAGTCTCACTCTATCACCCAGGCTGGATTGCAGTGGCACGATATCAGCTCACTGCAAGCTCCACCTCCTGGGTTCATGCCATTCTCCTGCCTCAGCCTCCCAAGTAGGTGGGACTACAGGTGCCCACCACCATGCCTGGCTAATTTTTTTTTATTTTTAGTGCAGATGGGGTTTCACCATATTAGCCAGGATGGTCTCAATCTCCTGACTTCATGATCGCCTGTCTCGGTCTCCCAAAGTGCTGGGATTACAGGAGAGAGCCACTGCACCTGGCCAAAAACAGATTCTTATTGTACTTATGCAAATAACTGCATTGCCATAAGTTAAGAATACTAAAAAATAGTTTCCAAATTTTGGAGAAATCAGGTAGAGAGAAATATATATGCTCCAAATTTTGTTCACAGGAGTATACTAAATTGTTAAAAGCTGTTAATAGCTCAAAAGAAAAGTTCCAAGTCTCTGAAAAACAAAACAAAGGATTAGCAACATTTAAAGCAAAAGTTAAAAAGATTACTTCAGTTTTTTATCAGTTCAGTTTATGTAATTAACTCCTGTTCTGTGTTCTGCTTGCTATTTGTTAACATTTTAGCTCTTCATCCATGAGAGTCTTAAAAGTTTTATTCCCTCTGTTCTAATGTCACAATCTCCAAAGGTGTCAGAAACCGACATTTAAGAACTCCTGTTAGAGTTCCGTGGCTGATTACAGAACCACCTTCTAAAGAGGACCAAAACAAGACAACAATTGTCCATAAATGACAGAAAGGTTTTGGGCAGCCATTGTCAAAGACAGAATTGACAAGGAAATTTGTTACCTCGTAGCATACAATAATTTAACATAATAATTATAATTATTACTAATAATGTACACTAAGTTATATCAGAATTATGGGAGTTTCCCTTAATTTTGGAACACATATCAATTAGATATTTATACAAATACAGCCCAAAGAAAACCAAACACTCTTTCATATTTGACAATATTTCCTGTATAATTTTTGTACCAAATAAGCCAAATTATGTCATATTTAGACTTTAGGAAACTTATACCTTAAAGGATTAATTAGGTCAGAAAAAAACATAATTTATAATTTGATTTTGGAAAGTATGTCAAATATCAAAGGTTTTAAACACTTGCTATTACAAAATAGGATCACAAGTTATTGTAAAATAAGTCATTCATTTAACCAAAGTGATAACTCAAGGAATTTTTTTAAAGGTGAAACCGTTCATTCTTTGAGAGAGGAGATTTACTTTTCCAAACAATAAGCCTTAATAAAAAATTGAATGAAGCCAATTAAATTTGTTTTTCAAAGTTTTGTAAACAATCTATAAAATTTTAACCTTGACCGTAAGATATAGCTTCCATAAGCCTTTTATAACCTTTGTAACTATTATTAAGGAGTCAGTTAATGCTATAAGAAAAGCTTGTTAATCTGACACAGTGGCCCATACACTAGTCTTGCATCCATATGCCTTTGATGTTAATGATTAATTTATAGAGAAACTGAAATTATTTTATCTTTCAAAATCAGCCCTTACAATTTTATGTGCCCACCTTTTCCATGATAGTCCTTGGGCCTTGAGTTGAATAGCCTTCATTTCTTGCCCTGTGTCTTAGAAATGCAGTTTATTTTGATTGGCATCTTCTACAGGGCATGAAGATGAGGCTTTAATTGCTGTCAGTGTTTAAGATTTAGCAGGACTTAGTGTCCTTTTTAGGCCCAGGAGTCAAAGCCCTGTAACCCAATGTCACAAGGACTTTAAAAGCACATACAGGAAGATACATAGATGTAATAACCTTAATTTAAAAAAAATTTTTTTTCTTAGTTTTTTTTTCCCTAAGCAAACCAATACTTACTATGACAACTTGAACATATAAATGCTCTTATTGTGACTTACACTGACTGTTCATGACATGCTTGGACTTTCTGGGTTGTCCTGAACATCCCTCCTTAAACAACCAGTCATTTCATTTTAGGACTAAATTTACCATACAAGATTCTTTCTCATATAAAATTGTTTCTCTTTAAGCTTTCTTACAAAAAACAAAGCAAAACAAAACAAAAACAAAAACAAAAAAATCACCTTTTTATTTTTATAACTTTCTTTATGTCTCTTTTATTTCCTGGTTTCTTTTACCTTGTTCTATACATAACCTTTAAATAAGCTTTGAATTAGACAAAACTTGTTCATCTTTTTTAAAAAGGACACACTTTTTTTTTTTTAGCAAGAATGTTTTCCTACAATATATATTTATTGGAAAATATCCAAATAATGAAATATCTATTATTTAATTATTTTTTGTTTAGATGGAGTTTCACTCTTGTTGCCCAGGCTGGACTGCAATGGCACTACCTTGGCTCACTGCAACTTCTGCCTCCCAGGTTCAAGCAATTCTTCTGCCTCAGCCTCCCGAGTAGCTGGGATTACAGGTGCCCACAACCACGCCAACGAATTGTTTGTATTTTTGGTAGAGACAGGGTTTCACCATGTTAGCCAGGCTGGTCTCTAACTCCTGACCTCAGGTGATCCACCCACCTTGGCCTCCCAGAGTGCTGGGATTACAAGTGTTATAAGTTTGAGCCACTGCACCTGGCCTATTATGTAATTTAATATAACTTAAGAGTCTAAATTATGACAAGTTTGTTTACAAGTGTTCATTCCATTGCATTCACCTAATTGTTTTAATTGTTTACTTAGATTATTTATGAAAACTACAATAGTCATGATTTAAAGTTATGAAATCACTATTGCAAAATTATAACTGAGACAGTGAAAAAGATATGACCTAGCTGACTCCATCTTGCTTCTAATCTCCAAGCTGTCCTTATGCATTCCTGGACTTTGGGAGGAACTTAATTTATAGTTTAGGTTTGAAACAAAGGTAGTTACAGTCCTTTCCCAAAACAAATGTCCTTAAGGCCCGCAGACTAGACTGCCTAAAGGCAGAAGATTAGAAGTTATGGTAATTTTACTAAATAATTCAAGATGTAGTTATTTTCATTAAACCAATATTAATGTTTTATTAAAAATTATACAAGCAAAAACATAGATCATTCTGTTTTGAGCTGGGTTTATAGTTTTGTAACCCCTATGCCAAATTTTGACACCTTATAGTATTTGGTAGGGATAAGTTTTGCTTGAAATTGCTTGATTCATAAATGCAAACAAAAATGTATCCTGGCCATTCTTATGACATTTCTAATATTACTTTACCAATAATTTTAAAGCTGGCTTATTTATTAGATTTTATTTTAAGTTACATAAACTTGAAAAAGCATTTGACCTGTCTTTCCTTTTTTCCTGATAATGCATTTGATTTAGGCACTTTTAGTTTTCTTTAAGCCAGTTAATTAGAGCTCTTTTATACATTTTTAGTAGTGAAACATTGTGTATGTGACACATAAATACATGGACATATTTATAGATTCATAAAGACCTCTTTTTTTCTATCTTAGACTTGCAGGTTTTTGATTACCTGTTTCACAACCCTAAGCAGTTGTCAGCTAAATAGTCTTAAATTTGCATATTAAAGAAAACAACTTAGGTGAAAATTAAATAGCAAAATTTACATCATAAAATCCAGAGAGAAAAAGTCTAGTGGTGCTAGAGGGAGACACTTTTGTTTTTCTTTGAGCCAGATGAAACATAAAATTATGAAAATTTATCATAAGATTGTCTAAGGAGACCAATTTTATTTAGATAGGGACTACCTATCTTTTAACTGAATCTCTGAGCCCCCAGCAGAGTCCACACTGAAT
>NW_012116355.1:683627-686336 GCF_000951035.1 Colobus angolensis palliatus
GCCTCCCAAAGTGCTGGGATTACAGGCTTGAGCCACCGTGCCCGGCCGATGTTAGCCTTTTAATTAAGCTGACTTTTAACCACTGAGCTCCTTAAAAAAAGTTTTTTAAATTTTATTACCATAGTTCAGCTAGGACATAATGCTACTATTTCAGAAGTACAGCCATTACTCTTTCAGTTTGGTCTGGCTGGCAAAAAAGGTTGCCTCATTATGTAAATAAAGCCCCTTTAGTAGTCAACATTAAAAATCTTTCCTCTTTTTTTTTTTCCTTTTGTTGGCTCTTTTCTTCCCACTTCAGAGGCCTTGTTCCCCATAATTTAGAGTTGCCCTTTGGATTTGACCAAGTTGGGACGCGTGTCAGATCCAAAATGTGCTGCTTGCAGGCCTAGCTTTTCAGGGCCCTTACCCCCAAACCGGTTCAGTCCACCTGGGTGACGGCTACCTGGCACAGTGTGTCAGGGGCTCGAGGTGTGGGAGGGGTCAGCTCCTTATATGCACTTGCCGGCTGAGATTAGACCCTAAGCATGTTCTTCTGAAGGCGAAACACATTTAGAGCCGCTGCACATCTTAGGGAGTATTCCTCCTAGACACCCTCACATGGTCCTCAGTTGCCTGAGAATGCCCTGAAAGGCTGAGGGGAGCAAGGTGCTCTTATTTCTTCAGCGTGGAAGATTCCACACTCATGAGTTAGAAGGTTTGGAGTTAGTCCAATTCAATAAGGGAAAAGATCAAAACACACACACACACACACACACACACACCCCCAACAGGACACAAACAAACAACAAAACAGTTAAGCAAAACTAACAATGATCACAAAAATTATATGATTTCTGAGCCCTCTAAGTGTAAGCAGAAATTAACACCAACTGGTTGTTAATGCTAACTTTAGTTTTTTAAAAAGAATTTGCAAGACAGAATCCTAAATCAGTTATCTTACCTAGTGATGGGGCCCAAGCTGAAAACTGCTCTCTGCCAGTGGAGAAACAGGCAGGCTTGTCTTCTTTGATGGAAGTGAGTCGAAACTCCCTCCAAAAAAGGAGATTTTATTAATGGCAATTAAATCTCAGGCCCCCGGTTGAAAAACGTTGGAAGATCAGGGATTCCTGGAGGAAGGGGGTCCTAGATTTCAGCAATCATCCTATCAGTTTGGGCTAGGAGGTGCCCATGCGAGTACCAAGCACCAATAGGCAAGCTGCTGCAGGCTGGGTCACCTTCACTCAGGATCCCTCTGTGGCTACCAGATGTCAATTGAGAATAACGACGAGACAAGTCCCACTCATTTTAGGAGGTTTATTTGCCAATGTTAAGGACATATTCCCATGACCGAGCTCAGGAAGTCCTGACGACATATGCCCAAGGTGGTCAGAACACAGCTTGGTTTTATACATTTTAAGGAGATGTGAGACATCAATCAATACACATAAGAAGTACACTGGTTCCGTCTAGAAAGGTAGGGACAACTCGAAGCAAGGAGGGGGCTTCCAGGTCACAGGTAGGTGAGAGAAAAATGGTTGCACTCTTTTGAGTTTCTGATGAACCTTTCCAAAGGAAGCAAACAGAATATGTGTCTATCTCAGTGAGCAAAGGGATGACTTTGAATAGAGTGGGAGGCAGATTTGCCCTGAGCAGTTCCCAGCTGGAATTTTTCCTTTAGCTTAGTGATTTTGGGGGCCCAAGATATTTTCCTTTCACAACATTAAACACATTACAATTTAAGAAGCCTTGCAAATATTTTGAACTAAAAATTTTTTCTGCTCTGCATATATTTTGCCACCATCAGTTGTAACACAATTTAATAGATTCCACTTCTGGTTGTACTGAACTAGTGTTTTCTCAACTTCTTTGAAAATATTTTCACCTGTAATTGTTTCATGCAGACTACTCACAGAGGATAATTTACTTACTTCATATTCATCATTGAATTGTTGAATAAAAAACAACTGAATAGTACTGGTAACATGCATTCATCAAGAGCAAGGAAATCCACTTCAGATCATTTGCTTTTTTTTTTTTTTGAGATGGAGTGTCGCTCACTCTATCACCCAAGTTGGAGTGCAATCGCAGGATTTCAGCTCACTGCAACCTCCACCTCCCGGATTCAAGTGATTCTCCTGCCTCAGCCTCCTGAGTAGCTGAGATTACAGGTGCCCACCACCATGCCTGGCTAATTTTTGTATTTTTAGTAGAGACGGGGTTTCACCATGTTGGCCAGGCTGGTCTCACACTCCTGACCTCAAGTGATCCACCTGTCTCAGCCTCCCAATGTGCCGGGATTACAGGTGCCTTTGTTTTTAATGGACAATTGTGTTGCTCTTGGGGAAATGAAATAATCTTGCCGCAAGAAGATTCCTCCCTGTCAATATAGATGAGTAAGAGAATGTAATTTCTTATTGACTAAGCAATAACTGTTTACATGCATGTAAGGTAGCCTGAAAATGACTACAAGGTTAAGACAAAATTGCACATAACTTATACAGCAAAGCAGAAGACTGAGCAATATCTCCTCAAGGGACAAAGGACTGCGCCTCCTGAAAATCTCCTGTACGTCCTTCAAGAGACCCTTGTTTACATATCTAGAGGTCATTTGGCACACAACCTTGGAGTTACATCCGTATTGTAAAAGCTGGAGTCTAGGCGTAATCCCCAGGGAAATTCCAAATATTAAAGTAAGGACCCAAATTTATTTTGTATCCAAGGAGTAACTCT
>NW_012116355.1:687061-692396 GCF_000951035.1 Colobus angolensis palliatus
TTTTTTTTTTTTTAATTAGCTGGGCATAGTAGCACAGGGCTATCATCCCAGCTATTCAGGAAGCCAAGCCAAGTGGATCCCTTGAGCCTGGGAGGTCGAGGCTGCAATAAGCCATGATTGTGCCACTGCACTCCAGTCTGGATGACAGAGCAGGACCCTATCTCAAAAAAGAAAAAAAAAAAAAAAAGAAAGAAAAGGAGAAAAAATGAAAGAGGGGAAATGGTTTATTTGCCCTTTATAAATGGGGAAAATAACTTTTGTTTATCCTTACACTCCCAGTGTCCTCAGCTCTACAAGCAACTGTTATCACCAAAAGGCAAATTGTCTTCAGCAAGCTTATTTTCCTTGGACACATTTTTTTGGCTGCTACAATCAATAATGTATTTGGGGCTGGGGTACCAACAAACATTAAGATGGGATTCTTCAATTGCTCAAATCATTCTGGATGCAAAACTGGTGTTCACTGGGGTTTGGAATGAACAGATACAAAGGGTATGCTTGTACTTTGCAGCCTGGTGCCTGTAGGCTAGTGGCCTGTAATTCCAAATCATGAGAGGGTGCAACAGGGCAGGTATCAGGTGTTCTCATGCCTTTTGCAGCCTCTCCTGAGGCAAAATTGAGGCCTCTCCTTAGTGACATACATTTATAATTCTGCTCTATTTGAAATACAGCCTCCCAAGTAGACTTGACTACAGGTGCAGGCAACCATGCAGCTAATTTTTAAAATTTTGTATAGAAACGAGGTCTCACTATATTGCCCAAGCTGGTCTCAAACTCTTGGGCTCAGGTGACCCTCCCACTTCGGCCTCCCAAAGTGCTAGGATTATAGGCATGAACCACCCTGCCCAGCAAAAGTGACCCTTTTTGATATGGAAATATAACTCCTAGAAGAAATGTGTGTGGAGAAATTACTTGGTGTGACTAAGTACTGGGAATAGAGAGATGTGGGTGAGAATAATAAGAAAAGGGGTAAAAAAATATTAAAACTGCCTTTGCAAAATTATGATATACATTGAAAGAGATCAAACTTAACTGACTCCATCTTGCTTCTAACCTGCAAGCTGTCCTTGTTCATTCCTGGGTATAGGCTGAACTACCTTTGAGAGAAACTGATTCTATAGTTTAAAACAAAGACTATAACAGCCCTTTCCCCAAAGCAGACCTCCTTCTTGCCTGGGGACTAGATTGCCTTTGTAGGACTAACATTAGCCACAAGATTAGAAATTATGGTTTAGGAGTCATGCAGCTAGAGGCTAAAAGATTCTGACCCTCCCTAAACTGTTCCTAAGATCAGTGCTTGAGATATTTTGCAGACCCTGCACTTGATGGATCAGCTGGCACCACCCAGATGGATAAACTGTCTCATCTGATCTTGTGGCCCCACCCAGGAACTGACTCAGTGCAAGAAGACAGATAGCTTTGACTCCCTGTGATTTCATCCCTGACCAATCAGCACTCCCGGCTCAATGGCTTCCCCCACCCACCAAGTTATCCTTAAAACTCTGCTCCCAGAACATTGGGGAGACTGATTTGAATAATAATAAAACTCCAGTCTCCCACACAGCTGGCTCTGTGTGAATTACTCTTTCTGGATTGCAGTGCCCCTGTTTTGAGAAATCCGCTCTGTCTAGGCAGCGGACAAGGTGAACCTCTTGGGCAGTTATAATATTATGGGATGGCTGAAGGACTTTTAAAAATATTTAAAGAGGCTGGGCGCCATGGCTCATGCCTATAACCCCAGCACTTTGGGAGGCCAAGGCAGGCGGATCATGAGGTCAGGAGTTCGAGACCAATCTGGCCAACATGGTGAAATCCTGTCTCTATTAAAAATGCAAAAAGTAGCTGGGCGTGGTGGCAGGCACCTGTAATCCCAGCTACTTGGGAGGCTGAGGCAGAAGAATTGCTTGAACCCAGGAGCCGGAGGTTTCAGTGAACCTAGATCATGCCACTGCACTCCAGCCTGGGTCACAGAGTGAGACTGTCTTGGAAAACAAACAAACAAACAAAAAATATTCAAAAAATGGCCGGGTGCAATGTCTCATGCCTGTAATCCTAGCACTTTGGGAGGTCGAGGTGAGCAGAACACTTGAGGTCAGGAGTTCAAGACCAGCCTGGCCAAGATGGCGAAACCCCATCTCTGCTAAAAATACAAAAAATTAGCCAGGTGTGGTGGTGTGCACCTGTAATCCCATCTACTCAGGAGGCTGAGGCAGGAGAATCACTTGAACCCAGAAGGCAGAGGTTGCAGCAAGCTGGACTGCACTCCAACCTAGGCAACAGAGTGTGACTCTGTCTCAAAAGAAAAATGTATTTTTTATATATACACACACACAAACATATATATACACATATATGCGTGTGTATATATATACACACATATGCGTGTGTATATATATACACACACATATTTAAAGAACATTGCTGTCCAAATATTCAATTTTGAGTTGTTTATATAGGTATATTTTTTTCCTTATATTACCCCCAAATATTCGGTAATGCCTGCTACTCATACAGATGCCTTCCATAAGAAGTTTGGGGAGGGTAGGAAATAAAGAAATAATTATATTTCTAGGTTAGAGAGAGAAAAAAAGTAAGGAGCCAGGTGTAGTGGCTCACACCTCTCATCTCAGCATTTGGGTAGGCAGAGGCAAGAGGATCATTTGTGGCCAGGAGTTCAAGACCAGCTTGGCCAATATATGAGACCTCATTTATACAAAAAAACAGAAAAACTTAGCAGGGCATGGTGGTACATGTCTGTTATCCCACCTAGTTGGGAGGTGGTGGTGGGAAGATCACTTGAGCCCAGGAATTCAAGGCTGTGGTGAGCCATGATTGTGCCACTGCACTCCAGCCTAGGTGACAGAGCAAGACCCTGACTCAAAAAATCAAAAAGAAAGAGAGAAAGAACAGCTGCAGGGGGTGAAACCAGTGAGTCATAAATTCAGCAAGGGCCAGCAAGAATGGTCAACAGTCAAGAGGAATCAAGCTCCTTCTCAATCCTAGAATTCACAAAAGGATCTATGATGACACTGGACTTCCCATTTAATGTGAGGTAAAACATTATATGCAATTTTATTTAATCTCGAAAAGAAAGGGTGACCGCAACTGACATTTTAGTTACAATATGTGAAAATAAGTAATTGAAAATCTAAGTGTCTCACACATCCGTGTGAAGAGACCACCAAACAGGCTTTGTGTGAGCAACAAGGCTGTTTATTTCACCTACGTGTAGGCCGGCTACGTGTAGGCGGGCTGAGTCCAAAAGAAAAAGGAGTCAGCAAAGGGTCGTGGGATTATCATTAGTTCTTATAGGTTTTGGGATAGGCGGTGGAGTTAGGAGCAAGGTTTTGCGGGCAGGGGGTGGATCTCACAAAGTACATTCTTAAGGGTGGGGAGAATTACAAAGAACCTTCTTAAGGGTGGGAGAGATTACAAAGTACATAGATCAGTTAGGGTGGGGAAGAAACAAATTACAATGGTGGAGTGTCATCAGTTAAGGTTATTTTCACTTCTTTGTGGATCTTCAGTTGCTTCAGGCAATCTGGATGTATACATGCAGGTCACAGGGGATATGATGGCTTAGCTTGGGCTCAGAGGCCTGACAGTAACAATCTCTTTGGAAAACATATTGGCAGTATCTACTGAAGCTAAAATACACATGACTAGGAGCTCAGCAATTCGATTCCCAGGTATATACCCAGTAGAAATACATGTACATCAATCATAGTTGTTGTTTTTTGTTTGTTTTTGTTTTGTTTTGTTTTTGAGATGAAGTCTCGCTCTTGTCCACCAGGCTAGAGTGCGATGGTGTGATCTCGGCTCACTGCAACCTCTGCCTCCTGGGTTCAAGAGATTCTCCTGCCTTGGCCCCCCCTCCCAGAGAAGCTGGGATTACAGGCGCATGTCACCACACCCGGCTAATTTTTGTATTTATTTCAGTAGAGATGGGGTTTCACCATGTTGACCAGATGGTCTAGAACTACTGACCTCAGGTGATCCACCTGCCTCGGCCTCCCAAAGTGCTGGGATTATAGGAGTGAGCCACTGTGCCTGGCCTAGTTTTCTTTTTTAATAGGAAAAATAAATACCATTTTGGGATAGTGGTCAACTCTGGGAACAAAAGGGAATGAGATTAGGGAGGAGTATGTAAGGGCTATAACTTTATTTGAAATACTAATTTCTTTAACAGAGAACTTGAAGCAAATGTAAAATATTAAGATTGCTAAAGCTATGTGATAAAAGTATGGTTTTTTTGTTTGTTTTTTTTTTTGGAAACAGGGTCTCACTGTTACCCAGGCTGAAGTGCAATGGAGCAATCTTGGCTCACAGCAATTTCTGCCTCCCAGGCTTAACCAATTCTCGCACCTCAGCCTCCCGAGTAGCTGGGACTACAGGGATGTATCACGACACCCAGCTAATTTTTGTCTTTTTAGTAGAGATGGGGTTTCACCATGTTGGCCAGGCTGGTCTCAAACTCCTGACCACAAGCGATCCACCTGCCAGATGGATATTTGTTATAATATTCTTTAGAGCTTCCTGTATGCCTCAAGTATTTCATAAAGAAGTTCTAAAAATCTTGTAGAAAAATAAAGACTCAGACTGCTTAGTACCACTGTTGTTTTTTTTTTTAAACTGCAATATGAGGCCAGGTGCTCTGGCTCACACTTGTAATCCCAGCAGTTTGGGAAGCTGAGTCAGGAGAATAACTTGAGACCAGGAGTTGTAGACCAGTATGGGCAACATAGCAAGCCTCATCTCTACAATAAAAGATTAAAGGCCAGGCGCTGGTGGCTCACACCTATAATCCCAGCACTTTGGGAGGCCGAGGTGGGCAGATCACTTGAGGTCAGGAGCCTGGCCAAAATGGTAAAACTGTGTCTCTACTAAATATACAGAAATTAATTAGCCGGGTGTGGTGGCTCATGCCTGTAATCCCACTACTCGGGAGGCTGAGGCAGGAGAATCACTTGAACCTGAGAGGCAGAGGTTGCAATGAGTTGAGATCGCACCATTATAGTCCAGCCTGAGTGACAGAGCGAGACTCTGTCTCAAATAAAATAAAATATAATAAAACATTTTTAAAAAATAAAAGATTTATTTATTTTTTCTTTTTTTGGTAGCATGTGTTTGTAGTCCTAGCTACTCTGGAGGCTGAGGCAGGAGTATCACTTGAGCCCAGGAGCTCAAAGTTACAATGGCTATGATTGTAGCACTGCACTTCAGCCTGGGTGACAGAATGAGACCCTGTCTCTTAAAAAGCAAAACTAGGCCAGGCGCAGTGGCTCATGCCTGTAATCCCAGCACTTTGGGAGGCCGAGGCAGGTGGATCACCTGA
>NW_012116355.1:692841-697601 GCF_000951035.1 Colobus angolensis palliatus
GTCCCATCTACTCAGGAGAATCACTTGAACCCAGGAGGCAGAGGTTGCAGTGAGCCAAGATTGCACCACTGCACTCCAGCCTGGGCAAAAGAGCAAGAGTGTCTCAAAGTAAAACAAAACAAAACAAAAACTGTTAAGCTCATCAAAAACAAGGAGGTTTGAGAAACTGTCACAGCCAAGAGGAGCCAAAGGAGACATGATGTCTAAATGTAATGTGCCAGCTTGGATCAGATCTTGGAACAGAAAAAGGACATAAGGGAAAAACTAAGAAAATCAGAATAGGCCGGGCGCAGTGGCTCATGCCTCTAATTCCAGCACTTTGAGAGGCCAAGGCAGGCAGATCACCTGAGGTCGGGAGTTCGAGACCAGCCTGACCAACAAGGAGAAACCCCGTCTCTACTAAAAATACAAAATTAGCCAGGGGTGATGGCACATGCCTGTAATCCCAGCTACTCAGGAGGCTGAGGCAGGAGAATCTCTTGCAACCAGAAGGCAGCGGTTGCAGTGAGCCGAGATCACACCACTGCACTCCAGCCTGAGTGAAAGGGTGACAACTCCATCTCAAAAAAACAAAAGGAAAATCAGAATAAAGTGTGGATTTTCGTTATTGTTAATGTATCAATATTGGCTCATTAATTGTAATAAATGAACCATATAAGGAAAGATGTTAATAATAGGAGAAACTAGGTATAGCGTATATCTGAAAACTCTGCACTATTTTTATAAGTTTTCTGTAAATCTAAAATTGTTCTACAATTAATTTTTTTTAAGTCAAGTAATTTACCCAAATCTATACAGCTAGTAAATACTCAAAGGTATGAGACAAACTCATAAGTTGAACCCATAAGTTGAAGTTTGAAGTTTAAGGTGAAGAAGTTTAGATGACTTCAAACTCTGTGCTTTTCCCGCTACACAAAACCTTTCTTAGTTTACCCTTCTGGGATTATGTAGGCATTTGTATCACTGTCTAAACAATACGTTCCTTATGGGCAGAAAAAATACTTTGTTCTTTCTTTTTTTTTGCGCCTTCCACACCATTGACGTTGAGTAAACCAGTTTAAGTTAACTACTGGCATAAAGTCACAGAGCCTAAAGAATCTGAGATTTGGCCGGGTGCTGTGGCTCACGCCAGTAATCCCAGCACTTTGGGCACCGAGGCGGGTGGATCGCTTGAGATCAGGAGTTTGAGACCAGCCTGACCAACATGGTGAAACCTGTCTCTACCAAAAATACGAAAATTATTCCAGCCTAGTGGCGCGCGACTGTAATCCCAGCTACTCCGAAGGCTGAGGCAGGAAAATTGCTTGAACCCAGTAGGCGGAGGCTGCAGTGACCGAGATCGCACCACTGCACTCCAGTTTGGGCGAAAGACAGAGACGCCATCTCAAAACAAATAAAAAAGAATGTGACTTTTGGAAAACTTGATTAAATCAGACCCACACGGTCCGCTCCTCAGAGAGGCCACAGATTGGCGCTGAGCTAGGCTCTCTCAGTTCTGCAAGTGTCCTGTGCTGCCATCTACCGGTGTCTGGAAAGCGTCGCCCTCCCTTATTGTATCTCATGGGGAGAGGTTGGAGAGAAGAGACTCAAGCGCCACTTAAATTGCGGAACATATGTAACTGTAATGCAGTTCATTCGACACCTGTGCAAGGGAAAGGCCTCACTTTTCTCCAGCAATTGCAGGCCATCCTAACTCCCTATCAACACTCATCTCGTAAAATTCACAGATCTCCTCGCTGACCTGCCTCAATAGGTACAGATCTGACTCCTACTGTCCATCCCAGAACTCACACCCGCCTGCACAACGTAGGCTTCAGAAACTGCTCAACCTCGCAAACCTGAACCCGACCGCCCAGATTCCCTTATTTTCACAGACCCCTTCAGATTCCTTGCACTACCTTGCAAACCCTATGGACCTCCCCTATTAGTGCAAATGCACGCGCCAACCCAGACATCCCTACAAAGAGGCTCAAGTTTCGCAAGCAGCTCACACCGGCGCGAAAGCAGCGAGAGAGCCCCAACCCGGCTCAGAGCCCTCAGGCTTGTGGCTTTCGCCCTGGCTCCGGCTCCCCACCCTGCCCTGATCCGCTCCGCTCAGGCTAGCAGCCTGTCGACCGAAGCCCCGCCCCTCTAGACCTGTCATCACAGAAGCCGCACGTGGCCGGGGTGGGACCTCAGGCGACCTGCGGCCATCACTTTGTCTCCTCCGTCATCCATTGGGGCTGCCACCGCCAATCAGAGCCAGCGGATCCTGGTTGGAGCGCGACCGCCCGGGTGAGGCGTGAGGTAAAAGGGGCGGAAGGAGGAGAGGCTCTGAGATGGGAGGGGCATCGTGGTGGAAGGGGGCCTGGCGCGACTTCTGCCAGGCTGGAATCCGAGGGGGCGGGTCCCGGTGAAAGGCGGCGAGACCAAGAGGAGGCGGGGATCGCGGGTGGGGCCTGGGAAAAGCTGAGGATCCTGGGGAAATGCAAAGAAAACGCGAAAGAGGCGCGGGGACAGAAGGGGGCGGGGACCGGGCTACAGGGGAGGAGCTCGAGAATTTAAACGAGGAAAGAGACAAGTCCAGAGAAGGTGGAAGGTGGGACAAGGGAGACGGTGGGCCTTGGCGTTGCGGGGGCGGGGCTCGAACCGAAGGGGCGAGGTTTGCAGGCGGAGACTACAGATAGGACTGCTCAGTAACTGCCCCAACCACTACCACCTACCCGAGTGCAACGGGATCCACGGAACTACAGGTGTGGGGCAGGGTGAGCGTGGAAGAAGGGACGCGGATGGGGGTGCGCTTTGCAGACAATCTGGAGACTGCTGTATGTTGAGGGAAGACACGGAGTCAGGGGAGCAGTTGGGACTCAATGTGTGGACAACAAGGTGCATTCTCTAGGGGCCTCTATGGGGGAAGGGCGGGAGCGCTTTGTTGTGGGTGGGGGGGTGTTGCGAGGTACACTGAGGGGGCTGTGTTGCTGTCTGATGTGGGAAGTTGGAGGAGGTACATGAGGGGGAGGGGACTTGGAGGCGCTTTGACGGAAGGAGGACTGTTTAATGGAGAAGGGCTGGTGGTCCAGAGTGTAGCGGTGTCAGAGGGTCTGCGGGCACTATCTAGGGGAAGGGGTTGTAGGCCCCAGTTGAGGCGGGAGAACAGAACCCCCAGTACTTTGAGAAAGTAACAGTTTAGGGCATTGTAGTAACTGCAGGAAGATACTTGTGTTCTGGGTTCTAGGAGCAAGGGTGATGGGGTTAGTTGGGTGAAGAGGCCAATCTGTTGCACTCCTGTCTGCTCAGCTTTTAACTTCACCTCCTGGCCTGAGCACTCAGAGAGGAGTCGGACCCTGCTTGTCACCAGGGCTTGTGTGACTGTCTCCTTAGTCTATTTTGGATCTGTCCAGCTGAGACTGGGGTTTCTTCCCCTAGCTGATGTCCCGGGGGACCCTTCCCCCACTGGGTTCCTGTCAACCCCCCATCCTAGTTCCTGTTCCTCCCAGAGCCAGCCTTGGTCTCTGTCTCCCCCTCCCCCTCCCTGCCCTGCCCTTACGCTCTGGGTGTGCTCATTTCCCACTTCCTTCCTTGCCCCAGGGCCTGGCCTGGCCCTTGCCCATCTAGGAGCTGTGCCCTGCCTGGGACTTTGTGCTCAGTGACCAGAGACCATGGTAACCAGCAGCAGGGCTCAGACCCCACCGCCACGACTACCACCCAGGTCTCTCGCATAGACCCCTAAGTGACTGGTAGCCACATTTAACCACTTGCCACAAACTGATTTTCCCCACCCTTGTCCTTCCCCTGGGTGGGGAACCCTAGGGCTTCTGTGGGAGGGGGGAAGTGATGAGGAGTATTGAGGATCTTCCGTCTGTTTTGAGAGGTGGGCTATGACTGTAAGCTGAACCCAGTAAGGGTTGTGAGGTTCCAGCCTCAGGGAAGGAAGAGGGAGTAGCTCCCCACACTCCAGGCTTGGAAGCACTATCAGAACCGAGACTAGGACCTAGTTCTCTTGAGGGCTCCTCTGCTTCCCTGAGGGGATTTGATGGAGTGCTAGAGTTCCTTTTGCCCCTAGGCTGGCTGGGAGAGGGTGGGAAAGGCTTGAGTTCCACACAGTGGCTGAATGAGTGTGACAGTGTTGCTAAAAGGGGCCCCAAGCCAGCCTCCTCACACAACTACCCAGGAGCTGAGAGACTGGCTGGGGAGTGGGGGATTGTGCTGAGGACAGACAAAGCCCTGGGGTAGGGTGGGGTAAAAAAGGGCAGGCTGAAGCCTTTTGAGGAGGAGCTGATTGCTATGGCAACACTGCTTCCCAGACAGTCTCTCAGAGAGGGCGGGCCTAGGGCAGACTCTCCAGCTTCCTCAGGACTGGGGCGGTTTGTGTGAGTGGGTGGGGCATGAAGAGAAAGGGCATCAGTTTGCTGTGGTGAGACTGGAGGATATAGCCTTTCTGCTTTGGTACAAGGCTGCAGAGCGTTCGAATGCCTGGAGCTATCCTCTGATATAGATATGAGTGAACAACAGTCATTAGAATTATAGAGCTGCAGAGGCCCTCAGCAGTCATTGTTGATACAAACCCCTCATTTTACAGGTTTGGAAATTTATGGCTAAAGAGACTGTGATTCCCCAGATGTCACAGTGAAAGGGCAGAAGATAGGATCCAGATCGCCTGATTGCTGTTCACTCAGCCCAGGGCCTGTTGTTTTCTTTTTTCTTTTTTTTTTTTTTGAGACGGAGTCTCGCTCTGTCGCCCGAGCTGGAGTGCAGTGGCTGGATCTCAGCTCACTGCAAGC
>NW_012116355.1:698081-700040 GCF_000951035.1 Colobus angolensis palliatus
TTTGAGACAGAGTCTCATTCTGTCACCCAGGCTGGCGTACAGTGGCATGATCTCACCTCACTGCAACCTCCGCCTTCTGGGTTCAAGCGATTCTCCTGCCTCAGCCTCCTGAGTAGCTGGGATTACAGTTGCGCACCACCACACCCAGCTAATTTTTATATTTTTAGTAGAGATGGGGTTTCACCATGTTAGTCAGGCTGGTCTCGAACTCCTGACCTTGTGATCTGCCCACCTTGGCCTCCCAAAGTGCTGGGATTGCAGGCGTGAGCCACCGTGCCCATTAGTAAGGCCTCTTGGTTGTACCCTGCTGCTTTCCCAGGGTACATTGAGGCCTGGAATATCTTTGATCCTTCACCCTGAACTATTGTCCTCTGACCTTTGTAGGTAACTAAGGCCTGGCCTATGGTAGTGGCAGAAAGATAGAATAAGGTGGGGTTGCTAAGGGATTACTTTTTTTCCTACAGTGTTCTATGTTTCTGTTTTCCTAGTAAGTTTTTATTAAGGCAAGTAGGCTCTTACATTGATACACTGTAATTTTGACAAGGGCATTGAAAATTTCCTTAATCCTGTTCCTTACACTAGGGAACCAGCAAGGAAGTCAGTCCTCTTGAAAAAGGTGGTCTAGGGTGAGGTAAAGAGAAGGGAGCTTAGAGGGACTGTTACTTGCTTGTGTCTTCTAAGTCTAGGAATGAGGGACTAGGGGGAAGAGGAAGGAGCCTCTTTTTACTATCTAGTGATAGAACCTCAGGACCCCGGGGGGTCCACAACACAGGCAAGGCAGAAACAAGGACCTTGGGCTCTCTGTGGCCTCCGAACTGCAGAAGAATGGACTTTTCCCTCTTTGGCTCTGATGTTTGCCTCCTACTTCTGTGAAGGACCAGGAGAAAAAGCTTCCTAGACCCAAATTGTCTGACTTGCTGACAAGTGCAGAGGGCAGGGGAGACAGGACTATTGATTTTCTTAGGTTGCCTCTAGAGTACTCTCTAGAAATTGTCTTTGAATGCTCAATCCTTGCAAAAGTTTCCATCCCGGTCATTTAAAGAGTAGGAGGACAAGGGTTAAAGGATGCTGGTTCTGCTGCCATTTGATTTGACTGGGTCTGAACTGGGCTGGGGCCCAGTGACTCAGTGGGAGGGTAGATAGTTTTGAGGGAGCTGTGAGTCATGGGGTTAAGCTCCATCACAAAAGTTGGGCTCATTTCCCATATTCTGGGCAGAAGCCCTCCTATCCCACTTCCCTGTGTGCTGTCTCCTTGAACATGGGCCTGTGAGTAGAAAGAGTGCTAGCAGAAGGGATGGGGCAGCCTGATCTCAGAAAGGGAGTTTACAGGCACAAAGAATAATGCTGGTCCCTAAAATTAAAATGTATCCCTATCTTAGGAATCCGGGGGCTCCTCTAAAGAAGGCAAAAGAACATCAATTTAAGAGTAAGAGTGGGAAAAATACCACTTCTTAGCATGGACGGAGATAGGGTCCCACCTCAGGCCTTTTTCTTCTCTGGCATGAAGGAAGCTTCCTAGGCTTCACTAGTTCTCCAGCTCTTAAGCTCTGGTTTGGAAGGTGGGGAAAGACAAATGGGAGCGAGGGTATTTGGGGTCTGAGGTCTGGTATAGACAGCAGGCAGACTTTGAGGGTTGTCAAACTGTGTCTTTAAAGCCCTCGGGTTTCCTATTAATCGGCCTGGAAGGAGGAAGGGCGGGGGAGTAGGATGGAGGGGTAAGATGTGGGAGGCCTACGCCTTTGAAAGGGTTAAATGGGCAGGGCAGGGTGTTGCTTTGGACTCCAGCAGCTGACGGGTTAAAGAGACAGGCGGAGCGACCTTGGGTAGGCCTACCCTTGTGGACCAATAAGCGTGTGCCTCTTGGAGGGGGCGTGCCTCGCACTTGAGGTCGCGAGGAGGCTGGCTTCCTATGGACCAATGAGCATGGTCGCTTTCCAGGGAGGGCGTAGCCTAAGGGGG
>NW_012116355.1:700240-728911 GCF_000951035.1 Colobus angolensis palliatus
CGCAGGGAGGGGCGCGGCAGCGGCTGGGGGTCTGCGGACGCCAGGGCCCGCTAGTGTTGCACACGAAGCTGAACAGCGAAGAGCCTAGCAGAGCAGGGCTCAGCCTGAGCCACCCTTTGTCTGGGTTGGGGGCCCGTGGAAGGGAGGACCGGGGATCCAAGGGGAGGGACCGGGACGGGACGGAAGGGCCCGGAGCAGCGGCCACCTCAGCGGAGCCAATTTGGGAGCGGGGTGAGTGTGCTAGAGGGAAAGAGCAAATCTCCGAAGCTCCAGTACAGTATGGGGCCTGTCCCAGGCTGTGGGGAGGAGAGGAGTGAGAAAGGACCTGGGAGGCTGCGCAGGGGGTAAGGGATCGTCCAGAACAAGGAGTCCAAGAGTCAGGTGAGTCTGCCCGGCTTAGTTTAGAGAAGCTGCTAAGGTCTCCTCCCTCCCGAGGGTAGAGGGCTCTAGGCTGGGGGCCGAGGGGTTGGTAAGAGAGAAGAGGTCGACCTTCCTACCCACAGTGGTGGCCCGTGGGAACAGCCCCCCTAGCTTGTGTGGATGTATGTAGGGACAAAATAGAGAGCAGCTGGCAGCAGTTCTGTCTGCACAGGATGAGGGTGGAAAGCACATGGATAGGAATTCTTCCTGTCACTCTCCTTGATCATGGCATGGTAGAAATGGAAATCTTTAATACTGAAAGGAAGGGGAGAATGAGCCTCGAAGCTGATACCTATACCAATACCCACCTCACCCACCTCCCAGGCCTCAAAAGTGTCTGAAGGTACAGACGTATTCTGGGACTTGTTGTTTTTGCTGGCCTTGCTCCCTTGGCATGTTGGGAGCTGTAGTCCTTGCCAGCCACAGCCTGGCACAGCTGTTTGATGCCAGTTGCTGCCCACCCCCTGCACAAAGAGTGAGGTTTGGCTTACTCTGCCCTGCCCCCCTCCCCTGCAGTCCTGCCCCATGAGTCAGCTTGAAGCCATGGTCTAGAGCCAGACTGGCTGGGTGGCAGGGGAGTGAATCTTAGAGCGTCTTGTTGACAGGGTGGGAACTGAGAGGGCTCTGGGGTTAATGAGCAGATGCCAGGTATGCTGGGGTCAAGTAGGGCATCATGTCATCCCCTGGCTTCCTCAGGGCAAGGGGTCAAGAGGGCAACTGGGATGACCTGGAAGTGGTAGTGCTAAGGAAAAGGCCCTTCCTGAATCTGTGTGACTTGGGTGGAGGAAAGAAAGGGTAGAAATTAGTGCAGGTTGTACCTTCTGACAAAGTTGGTTGCAGATAGGTTAGTGCAGGTTGCCATTGGTGTTCTGCCCTTTCCAGCCATCCCACCCACCACAGGGAACCAGGATTTTCTTGGGGATCCCAATTCTTAGGAGAATTTGGTGAAATGGGATAGTGGGGTACAATGATGGGAACTTGGTGTAGGAGAGCTTTTCAGTCCCTGGATACAAATCTCTCCTTTCTGCCTGCCCCCCGCCCCGCACCTCCACCTCTTTTCCTGATTCTCCCTTGTACAATTAATCTCTCTCTTTCTGTCATCTGGGAAATTTTTCTCTCCACTGTCAGGACTGCTGCCCAGATTTCTGGGACTTACATTCTACTTTTTTTGAGCCCTGCTGTGTGCTTACCCCTATACGTGGGGTTAGATGGAGGGGTGAGACACAGATCTGTCCTCAGGACCTCTATGGTCAGTCTAGAAGATGCCTTACCCACAGGAGTGAGCAGAACTGTTATTGAGCTTATAGGAAGTAGTAACGCTGCCGTAGGTGATGTCTCAGAGGAGGGAGAGATGCTTATGGTCTGGGGTGGACAGGGCAGACTTTCTGGAGGAGATGGCATTTGGCCTATCCAAGGAGGAAGAGTCTTGGGTAGGCATTCAAAGGGCAGTCCTTGAAGGGGAAAGGGCTCTGTGAATGTCAGACAGCATAGGCTAATGTGCAAAGGAGAAGGCTAACCCTGGGGGCAGTTGGCTTTCAACTTGACATTCTCCTCACCCTAGTATGGGCTGAAATAGTTAGTGAAGACCATGTTATGCACCAGTGGTTTGGGGTTTTGGTGTTGGGTGTGTGAGCACTGGGAGAGGGGCGTGGAGAGGTACTCCCTGGTTGCTTCCAGCTGACTGACTGCTGAGGCCTTATCTCTAGTTTGCAGGGCCTTGCAGGAGGGCCCTGGAAAGTGCCTTCTGGCAGTGACCCATTCCCCTTCCCCCTCTTGTTTGTGGTCAGATTTGTTGCCTCTTGTTAAAGAGACAGGCTGCTTGCTGGAGGTAATTTGGAGTTCAGGGCTGAAGGGCCAGCTTTGAGCTGACTTGAGGTTTGTACCTCTGAGGACCGCCGATGGGGTGTAACTGTGTGTGAGAGCTCTGCCCTCAGTGCCCTAGGATGGCACTTGTCTCTTTGGAGATAGACATATAAGAAGCAGTTGTGCAATTTGGTGGCTTTGAGTAAGACAGCTGAATTCTTCCCCTGGCCACCTCTCAGCTGGCATGGTCTTTTGGGTCTTGGGGGTCTCTCATCCCTTCCTCCATGTAGGGCAGGAGTCCCCAAATGGTGGCCCTGACAAGTAGTTATTCTACATCAACTCACTTGTCACATCCTTACTATACTGAGCCAAGACCTGCCTCTCTGACTCCTTAGGTAGCCCAACTCTGCCATCTGGGCCCTGGACCCCAAACCTACCATTTCTGTTCCTGAAGAGCCTCTCACGTGGGAGAAGGATGTCCTGGGGTATACTATATTAGCCTATAATTGGTGAAAGGCCTTACTGCTGGCTCCAGTGATCCTGGCTTATGTCTGTTCTTCCCTCCTCAGGGTCCTGCTGAGCTCAGGAGCTGCACGGAATGGTGGCAGTCACCTTGCCAGTGCAGCAGGCATGGATCAGACTGCAAGCTAGGGGCACAAGGCATCAGTTGGGAAGAGGGGATGCACAGCTAGGCTTGAGGCCTCTTCATCGGGGTGAGTACCAGGGAGAAGGCAGGGAAGAAGCCTGAGCTAAACCTGTCACCCTCTCAGGAGTTCTAAGAGTGGTCTCTATATTCCATTAGTCCATCCAGGGATTTGTACACATTCATCCCTGGGAACCCAACAAAGTCACCCCTTCAGGCAAGGAGAGGGTCTGAAACTCAGCTGGAAGGAAGAATACTCATGGATTCCCCTGACCACCTTTTCTTCTCTTCTCTTACACAGATGTCCCCAGCCCAGGCCCAGCATAAAGGCCGTGTTGGGGGGCCCCCCTGACCCAAGGGGGGCTTCATGCGCCACGTGAAGGCGGAGCTGTCTCCATCCTCAGAGCCAGAGGCGGGCCCTTCACAGCCTCCAGTCAGGCAGGGGACCCTCCAGGGTGGCCTGCTCATGGGCTACAGCCCAGCAGGGGGGGCGACATCCCCCGGGGTCTACCAGGTATCCATCTTTTCCCCTCCAGCTGGTACCTCTGAGCCTCATAGGGCCCTGAAACGACAGGCCCCACCCACTGAGGGTCCCCGGGAGCTGAAGAGAGGCCCTGGGCTGGGGGCCAGAGAGGGACTACCCCCTGAAGAACCATCTACTGTGGGGCTCTTGGGCCCAGAGGGACTGGGGCTGGGACTAGGTGTGGCCAGCCAGCATTTCTCCCACCGTGGCCTCTGTGTTGTGGAACAGAGAAGTAGTGTCACCTCATCTTGGACTTCAGGGGCCTGGAGTCCCCCCTGCCTCCCATCAAATGCTTCCTGCAATACTTTGCACACCAGAGACTGGGCCTCCCCAGATCCAGGGGGACAGGGGTCCCTGGGGGAGTCCCCAGGGCCAGCCCCTCCAGGCCAGCTGCACACACTTGACACTGATTTGCACAGTCTTGCACAAATAGGGGGTAAGAGCCCAGTGGCTGGGGTGGGCAATGGGGGTAGCCTCTGGCCTAGGGAGTCCCCTGGCACTGCCAATGGGCACAGTCCCGAGCACACACCCCCTGGCCCTGGACCTCCAGGCCCCTGCCCCACCAAGCGAAGGCTGCTTCCTGCTGGAGAAGCCCCAGATGTCAGCTCTGAGGAAGAGGGGCCAGCCCCCCGGAGGCGCCGGGGATCCCTGGGCCACCCTACTGCTGCCAACAGTTCTGATGCCAAAGCCACATCCTTCTGGAGCCACCTGCTGCCTGGGCCCAAAGAGCCTGTTTTGGTAAGCCAATAAAGGAGTTCATTTACTTTTTTTTTTTTTTTTGAGATGGGGTCTCACTCCATCATTGCTGGAGTGCAGTGACACAATCTCAGGTCACTACAACCTCCTCCTCCCAGGCTCAAGCAATCCTCCAACCTCAACCTCTCGAATATTTGGGACCACAGGCACATGACATGGCATCCAGCTAATTTTTGGTATTTTTGGTAGAAATGGGGTTTTGCTATGTTGCCCAGGCTGGTCTCGAACTCCTGAGCTCAAGTGATCCACCCACCTCGGCCTTCCAAAGTGCTGTGATTATAGGTGTGAGCCACCGCGCCTGTCCTTCATGTACTCTTACGTGGATATTTGTGTGGGTAAAGGGGGAGGCCCAGGGGGCGGGGTGTTCCTTTCAGAGTTTGTGATGAGCTTCTGCCCCAAAACATACATGGCTTTCACCCTGTCTCTTTTCCCAATCATTTCTCTCCATAGGACCCAACAGACTGCAGTCCCATGGGGCGGAGGCTGAAAGGAGCCCGTCGCCTGAAGCTGTAAGTGACCAGCTTTGTCCTCTACCCTGTCCCTGAGAATGGGGACAGAAGTCTGTCATCTTTCTAGCATCGGAGTAGGGGACCCCAGGGCAGAAGCTCTAGATAGTGGCAAAGGGTAGAGTTCAAGGACATGAGCAGGAATCCCAGAATACCTCAAGCCAACCCCCTGTGTGTCCCTTCCTCTACCAGGAGCCCCCTTCGAAGCCTCCGGAAGGGGCCAGGCCTGCTGAGCCCCCCCAGTGCCTCCCCTGTTCCTACCCCTGCTGTCAGCCGTACCCTGCTGGGCAACTTTGAGGTAGCTCCCCTCGGGCTTTGTGATTGTGGGGATCCTGGGAGAGGTGGGATGGTAGAACATGGCTTGGATGGATAAGTAAAAGAATTGGCATCTCTCTCATAATGTGTTTTCCCTACCCTGATCCCAGGAATCATTGCTGCGAGGACGTTTTGCACCATCTGGCCACATTGAGGGCTTCACAGCAGAAATTGGAGCTAGTGGGTCATACTGCCCCCAGCATGTCACTCTGCCTGTCACTGTCACATTCTTTGATGTTTCTGAGCAAAATGCCCCGGCTCCCTTCCTGGTATGTCTTGACTCCAACCCCAAAGTCAGCTCATCAGGAGGATAAGGAATTGGGGTGGGGCTGGGGGCAAGAGGTATTTTTTACTTATTCCTCACCTAGGAGTGAGTCAGGGCCAGGTGAGGAGAACTCTAATGTAGGGCAGGGGCAGGTTCAGGGTGAGAGACTGTGGAGAGGGACATGTATTTAGGGCTCAGAGTTTTCCTAGTCCTCACCTTGACTGATGGCTCCCTGGCCTTCCCAGGGCATCGTGGATCTGAACCCCCTGGGGAGGAAGGGTTACAGCGTGCCCAAGGTGGGCACCGTCCAAGTGGTGAGTTTGCCCTGAGGGAGTGGGAGTGGGGAGAGAGGAAAGCAGCCCTCAGGCTGTACCAACCTTGACTGTCCTGTCCCCAGACCTTATTTAACCCCAACCAGACTGTGGTAAAGATGTTCCTCGTGACTTTTGACTTCTCGGACATGCCTGCTGCCCACATGACCTTCCTGCGCCATCGCCTCTTTTTGGTGCCTGTGGGTGAGGAGGGAAATGCTAACCCCACCCACCGCCTCCTCTGCTACTTGCTGCACCTCAGGTGAGGAGAGGGCCCAGGGACGGCTGGGGAGGCCCAGGTATCCCTTCCCTGAAGAGGATCTTTCCTTGCTTTGATACTGTTTGGATTCTTGCTTAGTTTATTTTTAAATTTTTATGTATGTATATATATATGTATTTATTTATTTATTTTTAGAGACAGAGTCTTGCTATGTTGCTCAGGCTGGTCTCCAACTCCTGGGCTCAAGCAGTCCTCCCACCTGGACCTCCCAAAACACTGGAATTACAGGCATGAGCCACTGCGCCCAGCCTGGATTCTTACTTTGATCACATTATCCTCCTCCAGGTTCCGGAGCTCCCGCTCAGGCCGCTTAAGCCTGCATGGAGATATCCGCCTGCTTTTTTCCCGCCGGAGCCTGGAGCTGGACACAGGGCTCCCTTACGAACTTCAGGCTGTGACCGAGGCCCCTCATAATCCACGTTATTCACCTTTGCCCTGATTGCCAGCACTCTGAATCCATGTGGCCTAACGACCTGCCCATCCTGCTCCATCTTAGAGAACATATATGGAGAGACAGCAAGAGACCCTTCAGGCTTGAATTAAAGCCCTCACCATGCTCTTGCCCAAATGGATTATTTGGGTGTTTAAAGCTTCTGATCCTTACTACACCCTGCCCTACTCGGGTACTCCATGTGCCTGTCCCCTCCCTTGGGTTTCCCAGGCCAGCTTAGGTAGGGAGGAACCGGAGCTACCCTGAGGTTGTCCCAAGTTCCCAGGCAAGTTATGCCAGCGTTGCCTCCCAGTCCTGGGCAGGGGCCACTTATTATTTTATTTATTTTTAATTTATAATTTATTCAAATTGGATTGCCTTGGTAACCTCCCACACCTGATAATTGGCATCACTCCCCCCCTTTCCCACTCTCAGATATTGCTCCAACCTCAAGAGTTGAAGAGGCTTATGCCAGGGGCAGGAGGAGAACTGCTCTCCCTCAGCTGAGGGAAGAGGGGCTATTCCAGAGGGACTGAGTCAGTAGCCAAAGACTCAGCTTTCCCTGTCCTTCCCTTAGTCCCTTCACTTCCCCTACCCTCTGACCTATCTCTGAAAGCCAAGTTATGTGTTTGTGTGTGTACACAAGCTTGTCTTTGTGTGGTGTGTGTGTGTGAGAGAGTGTACATGTATGCACACACACAGGGGTTAACCACCCCTCACCTAGGGCTCCAGACTCCAGTTGTCCCTCTCCTCCTGCCTGTGTCTCCTTGCTTTGGGGTCCTGACTGAAGAAGGTGTCCAGGGGGCAGAGTCAGGGCCAAGCACTGGGGTGCCTCCACTCACCTGGCCAGACTCTGACCCACCTACCTCAGCTGGGGTGAGGGGCACCCCTCAAACTCAGTCATGTGGTTCCAAGCTACCCCATTCCCCACTCCAGACTCTGACCCTGCCTCAGTCCTGACTCCTGAGGCTGGGCTGAGGGGAACAAGCATTTGCTGAAACTTGAAAAAACAAAGCAAATCAGAAACAGGAAAAAATTGTACCTGGTAATTTTTTTTAGAAAAAAAAGATTAAAAAAGAAAGAATAAATTCTTGTTTGGAAACTTGAACTAAGCTCTACTTTTGTTGTTGTTGGGGAGAGGGTGTGAAGGGGGATAGAGGGCCTTCCTGGAGCTGGGACTCAGCCCTTTCTGCCAGAGAGGAGGCAACAGGCCTGGGCCCATGAGGTCTTAGGCTAGTCCCTGCTGATTCCTGGGGCCTGGTCTTGCTCCTTTCGGAGGGGTTGGTGGGTAAAGTTGAGACGTAGAAGCTGAATTCTGAACTGTAGATCAGGATTCTGATACTGGTTCTGTTAATGACTTTAGCCCTTCAGAACTTCAGTGCCCTCATATGTAAAATGGAGGTGGAAGTCTCTTGACTACCAGAACATCAGGGATGTGTGCAAGGTGACGTGCTCCAGACAAGGTTGAACGTTGAGGCTGTTTGCTGGACTCGGTATTTAAGACCGGGCATAACAAACCTTGCTGGGGAAGAGAGAGAAGGCGCTATAGTGTCTTTGAGGAAAGAGGGGAGGGGAAATTCTCGGCCCAATCGCCAGGCAATGTTAGGCCCAGTTTCCATGGCAACGGGATTGGGATCAGTCCCCAGTGGGAGTCCGGGGCACAACACCGCGGGACTACTATAGAATGTCACTATGGCAACCATGGCAACGAGTCTGCTCAATCCACTGGTCGCTATGGTGACGGATGGGGGCGATTCTATGCTCTGGTGGGCAAACTGAGTCTTGGGTGAGGGTGAAGAATTCAGTGTGTGGTGTCTGAGTGATATGCACGCGAAAAATAGTTTGGCCATCAGGCCGGGGATCTTGGTCGCTAACAGCTAAACCCAGAAAAACCGCAGCCCTCGGCCTTCTTTTGAAGGTCTGCGTTTCCCAGGGAACAACTTGATGCGCCGTTCGACCAAGTAACGCTGATTGGGTGAGTGTTGAAAGGAGTAGGGAACGGCCGGAAGTACATTCGGGGGAGCGGAACTGCAAGAGGAAAGGCTCGGGTAGGCTTCTGGGAGCGACGGCTCCGCTCGTCTCGTTGGTTCCGGAGGTCGCTGCGGCGCTGGGAAATGCTGGCGCGAGCAGCGCGGGGCACTGGGGCCCTTTTGCTGAGGGTGAGAGCGAGGCAACCTATCCAGAGGGTCGGGACAGAGATCACCTGGGTCCTCCGCTGGGAAAGAGCGAACTTCCAACTTTCGGAGAGGACTGGGGTCAGAGGTCATGGTCCCCATGTGATTCTCTCTCCGAGGATCCTGAGGACCGAGGGGCGGCGTGTTTGGCCAGATGGGATCCCTGCTCACCCTCTTCTTTCTTTCAGGGCTCTCTACAGGCTTCTGGTCGCGCTCCGCGCCGTGCCTCCTCTGGATTGCCCCGAAACACCGTGGTACTGTTCGTGCCGCAGCAGGAGGCCTGGGTGGTGGAGCGAATGGGCCGATTCCACCGGATCCTGGAGCCTGTGAGAACCTCTTCTGCCCGCCCTGGGCCAGCCAGATGACCAATCCCTCACGACATGGAGTGTGGGGAGGACCTCTTTTGGGCCTGCGCGCACTGTTAGCTCCCGACTCTGTAGGCCAGACCTGACAGGGCCGAGGCTGCTGACCATCATCCCCATGTTACCACCTTTTCCTATGCATCTCACAGTCCCCATTCTTGGGAATCTCCTCTGCCCACTCTCTCAGCCCTAACTCTCAGTCTGCATTGAGATGGCTATTCTGCCGGCTCTGATTCTCATGATTCCCCCTTCCATTCAGGGGCCTAGTCTTGCATTCCTATTCTCTTGGGTCTTCTTACCAGTGACACTTCAGCCTTATGAGGACTTATTTCTTGGTAGGAGCTGCTGCTTTTCTGGGCATGTTCCATGTGTTGACTCCCTACATACTCCAGGACTAGCTTAGGTCTCAACCCAATAGTTCCCATCCTTCTGAGGACCCATGACTCCTCTTCCCAGGGTTTGAACATCCTCATCCCTGTGTTAGACCGGATCCGATATGTGCAGAGTCTCAAGGAAATTGTCATCAACGTGCCTGAGCAGTCGGCTGTGACTCTCGGTGAGGGGTTCAGGGTGACATGGGTGCTCTGAGGCTATTAGGATGTGGTTGCTATAGATCCACAGCTTAGGAGAGAGAACTGGTTGGGACCTAGAGGCCTGACTTTCCTCCTTTTCTCTCCTGGTTCTACAGACAATGTAACTCTGCAAATTGATGGAGTTCTTTACCTGCGCATCATGGACCCTTACAAGGTATCTCCCCCCTACTTTGTCTAGCCTTTTCAGTTGCCCTCTCCACTAAAATCTTGTGCCCAAGCTTCTTACACTATCCGTGTCCGTTTCAGGCAAGCTATGGTGTGGAGGACCCTGAGTATGCTGTCACCCAGCTAGCTCAAACAACCATGAGATCAGAGCTCGGCAAACTCTCTTTGGACAAAGTCTTCCGGGTAAGCAGATCTGAGCCAGAGTTAGGGTTTGAAGACACAAACCTGACACTCAATCTTTTCTGAAGGTCAAGATCAGTCCCAGGCCCTTCTCAGTGTAGGCCCTTGATAGGTAAGTTGAATCTGTGGGGCTTACACCTCTCTTTTTCCAGGAACGGGAGTCCCTGAATGCCAGCATTGTGGATGCCATCAACCAAGCTGCTGACTGCTGGGGTATCCGCTGCCTCCGTTATGAGATCAAGGATATCCATGTGCCACCCCGGGTGAAAGAGTCTATGCAGATGCAGGTGGGAGCCAAGGAGGGGTGGGAAAAGGACCTTAGGGTGCTCCAGTCCCAGGAGGATCCAGACTTCCCTCCTGTTGTGATGGGCAGAGTTGCAGGTCTGTATAACTTTCCCTTGGCTTGTTGATTGGGATTGTTGTGGGCTTCCAGGTGGAGGCAGAGCGGCGGAAACGGGCCACAGTTCTAGAGTCTGAGGGTACCCGAGAGTCGGCCATCAATGTGGCAGAGGGGAAGAAACAGGCCCAGATCCTGGCCTCCGAAGCAGAAAAGGCTGAACAGATAAATCAGGCAGCAGGTCAGGAGAGGGTAGAGGCTGAGGGAGGAGCAAGGCATGGGCCTTTGAAGATTGGTGCTGGGGCAGAATCTTTGGGTACTTTGACTTCATGGGTCAAGCAAGCTCTGTCCCTTCTCTTGCAGGAGAGGCCAGTGCAGTTCTGGCCAAGGCCAAGGCTAAAGCTGAAGCTATTCGAATCCTGGCTGCAGCTCTGACACAACATGTGAGAGGCCCCTGGGTGGGAATGGGGGACAGGAATTGACAGTGGAAGGGGTTCTCTTATCTATGCTTAAGGAGACTTCCTGCCTCTGTGGGCTCTGTTGAACCAGATTACATAGTCCTTTTTATTGTGAACTGCTTTCTTCATTCCCCATCCACCCCTTCTTCTCTGTATCTGTAATCTCTGCTTTTATCCCTCTGTGGTCACAGAATGGAGATGCAGCAGCTTCACTGACTGTGGCGGAGCAGTATGTTAGCGCGTTCTCCAAACTGGCCAAGGACTCCAACACTATCCTACTGCCCTCCAATCCCGGCGATGTCACCAGCATGGTGGCTCAGGTTAGAGCTCTCTGAGGACCCAGCACAGAACACCGGTGCCAGGGACCGAACTGAGACCCCACCACCGTCATCAACACTTACATACCGTAAAGGTCTTCAGAATGCCTTGGTCCCTCTCCACTCAGTCCTGCAAATATGGAAGTTCTTGAGATGCCTTTTTTTGGTAGATACCTGTGCTGGTATTCTGAGAGTCACTTTACTCTGATGGTTTATAAGATTCCTAAAATCAACTCCAGAGCTTACAAGACAGGTTTGCGAGAGGGAGAAAGGAAAACTAATTCACTGGCCTCCATGCCATCTTTTCCCTTTTAGCCATTGGTGGGCTGGGCTGCACCTCTGTCAAGTGTCCTCATGGTACTCTCTCTGTTCCTCTCCTCAGGCCATGGGTGTCTATGGAGCCCTCACCAAACCCCCAGTGCCAGGGACTCCAGACTCGGTCTCCAGTGGGAACAGCAGAGATGTCCAGGGTACAGATGCAAGTCTTGATGAGGAACTTGATCGAGTCAAGATGAGTTAGTGGAGCTGGGCTTGGCCAGGGAGTCTGGGGATAAGAAAGCAGATTTTCCTGATTCTGGCTCTAGCTTCCCTGCCAAGATTTTGGTTTTTATTTTTTTATTTGAACTTTAGTCATGTAATAAACTCACCAGTGGCAAACCAGAAACTGTCCTCTTTGATTGGGGAATGAAGTTGGTAAAGTCACTAGCATTTTCCTTGGATCCAATCCTGTCAGCATGATGTCTCCATGAACAAGAGTAAACTTCTTGTAAAGTGAAACTATATTTTTTGCCTTCAAGAGAAACCGTGGGATAGGGTGGAAGAGTTAAACCACATGTTCACTAAACTGCTGGCTGGGAAGTGAAGTCCCCTTCCTGCTAAGTGTGGGGCTGTACGTTTGAGGCAGGTATGTGGGGTTTTTTCATGGGAAAGTACTACCCTGCACTGGCATACTTAAAGGGTTTTCAGGAACTGAGGGTACTCCTCATTCATTTATTCAGAAACATTAAATGTCTACCAAGTGCCAAGCTCATTACTAGACACTGGATTACAAAAATACCTGAAACTCAGTGGTCCCTGCTTTCACAGAATACAAGGTCAGGTAGGGAAGACAGACAGGAAGGAGACAGTGATAGAAAGTGATAAATGTGGCCGGGCGCGGTGGCTCACGCCTGTAATCCCAGCACTTTGGGAGGCCGAGGTGGGCGGATCATGAGGTCAGGAGATTGAGACCATCCTGGCCAACGTGGTGAAACGCTGTCTACTAAAAATACAAAAATTAGCTGGGCGTGGTAGCATGTGCCTGTAGTCCCAGCTGCTTGGGAGGCTGAGGCAGGAGAATTGTGTGAACCTGGGAGGTGGAGGCTGCAGTGAGCCAAGATCATTCCATTGCCTGGCGACAGAGTGAGACTCTCTCTCAAAAAAAAAAAAAAAACGCGGTGGCTCACGCCTGTAATCCCAGCACTTTGGGAGGCTGAGGCAGGCGGATCACAAAGTCAGGAGATCGAGACCACGGTGAAACCCTGTCTCTACTAAAAATACAAAATTAGCCGGGCGTGGTAGCGGGCGCCTGTAGTCCCAGCTACTCAGGAGGCTGAGGCAGGAGAATGGCGTGAACCCGGGAGGTGGAGTTTGCAGTGAGCCAAGATCACGCCACTGCACTCCAGCCTGGGGGACAGAGCGAGACTCCGTCTCAAAAAAAAAAAAAAAAAGTGATAAATGTTGCGGTAGAGGAACGTTCTGGCTGAGGGATCTTGGTGGGAGAAGCATATCAGCTTATGAGTAGCAGCGTTGCTGACTGCCATTGAGCTCAGGCTGGAAAAGTTAGCAAGTTCACCAAGTCAGGTCCTTGACTATATACAAAGGCTCATTGCTTGAAGAAGTTGGCTGAAGGGTATAGTGTTAAGGGGGATGTGACTACATGGCTAGGGCCAAGTCACAAGGAGCGAGATTCTTGTTGAAGGGGTTGGACATTAGAGTAATAGGTTTTTTTTGTTTTGTTTTGTTTTTTGAGACAGTATCTCCCTCTGTTGTCCAGGCTGGAGTGAATTGGCACGATCTTGGCTCACTGCAACCTCCACCTCCCAGGTTCAAACGATTCTCCTACCTCAGTCTCCTAAGTAGCTGGGATTACAGGCATGCACCACCATGCCCGGCTAATTTTTGTATTTTTTGTAGAGACAGTGTTTCACCATATTGGTCAGGCTGATCTCGAACTCCTGACCTCATGATCTGCCTGCCTGAGCCTCCCAAAGTGCTGGGATTACAGGTGCGAGCCACTGTGCCCAGCCTATGAAGGGTTTTTTTTTCCCTTCCCATGAAGAATTTTGAGATAAAACATCACATTGGCCAGGCACAGTGACTCATACCTGTGATCTCAGCACTTTGGGAGGCTGAGGCAGGAGGATCACTTGAGCCCTGGAGTTGGAGACCAGCCTGGGCAACATGGTAAGAACCTATCTCTACAAAAAAAAAAAGAAAAGTAATCACATCAATGTTTTAGTTAGAGCTGTCTTGCTGCAATGTGGAGAAGGGCTAGTAGGGAGAGAGAGGAGGCTGGGAGGACAGTGAGAAGGCTGCCTCAGTGATCCTGGAGAAGGGATGAGGCCTGAACTGAGATAAGGGGCTGTGGGGATGAAGGTAGAATAACTCAACATTTTTTTTAATTAACGTATTTCTTTATTCATTTGGTCAGTATCTGAACCTCAAATATATGCTAGGTGCTGAGGATATAGTAATGAAGAAAACAAAATTCCCTGACTTCAATGAGCTCACATTCTACTTGGAGGGGACAAACCATAAATACGTGTAGAATTTCAGATGCTGATGAGTTGTGCTATGGAAGGAATTAAGGAAGTGAGAGGGGAAATTTTTCCAGGGGTTGTGGTAGTGGGGGGTGCTGTACTAGTAAAGTAGGGGATTCCAGGAAGCCTCCCTGATGTTACAGTTGAGCTTCAATATTAAGGTGATGGAGATCCATTTCAGCATTGGGAATTGAAGCTGACAGAGGAGATGGCAAATGCAAAGGCCCTGAGACAGAGCTGCTATGGATGGAACAGAGTTAGTGAAGCAAAGTAGTGGCAGCTAGATGAATCAGGAGGGGAAGAGGCAGACAGTGTGCAGGCCCACGTAGAGCCAATGCAAGAACTTTTACTCTGAGATGAGAAACCAGTGGACAGGCTTTGTTTCATTTTGAGACAGAGTCTTGCTGTGTCACCTAGGCTGAAGTGCAGTGGTATGATCTCGGCTCACTGCAGCCTCTGCCTCCTGGCTTCAAGCAATTCTCCTGCCTCAGCCTCCTGAGTAGCTGGGACTACAGGTACATACCACCACACCTGGCTAAATTTTGTAATTTTTAGTAGAGTTGGGGTTTCACCATGTTGGCCAGGCTGATCTCCAATCCCTGACTTCAACTGATTCTCTAACCTCAGTCTCCCAAAGTGCTGGGCTTGCAGGTGTGAGTCATCGTGCCCAGCTTTTTTTTTTTTTTTTTTTTTTGAGAGGGAGTCTTGCTCTGTTGCCCAGGCTGGAGTGTTAGTGGCACAATCTTGGTTCACTGCAACCTCCGCCTCCCAGGTTCAAGTGATTCTCCTGCTTCAAACTCCTGAGTAGTTGGTATTATAGGCGTCCGCCACCATGCCCAGCTAATTTTTCTATTTTTAGTAGAGACGGGTTTTCATCATGTTGACCAGGCTGGTCTTGAACTCCTGACCTCAGGTGATCTGCCCACCTCGGCCTCCCAAAGTGCTGGGATTATAGGCATGAGCCACTGTGCCTGGCCGGCCTTTTAAGATAGGGCCTCACTCTGGTGCCCAGACTGGAGTGCAGTGGCCTCATCAAGGCTCAATGCAGTCTCTACCTCCCAGATTAAGCCATCATCCATCTCAGCCTCCGGTGTAGCTGGAACTACAGGCTCCTGCCACCATGTCCACCTAAATTTTGCATTTTTTGTAGAGATGGGATTTCACTACTTTGGCCTGGCTGGTCCTGAACTCCTGGACTCAGGGGATCTACCTGCCTTGGCCTCCCAAAGTGCTGGGAGTCCGTTTTGTTTTTAATAGTGGCTTTATTGAAATATTCACACATCAGGCTGGGCATGGTGGCTCACGCCTGTAATCCCAGCACTTTGGGAGGCTGAGTCTGGAAGGTTGTTTGAGCCCAGGAGTTCGAGATATAACTCACACATCATACAATTCATTCATTTAAAATATAAATGTAGTAACCTTTAGTATATTCACAGAATTGTGCTACCACCATGATTTCAGACTGCTTCACAGCCCCCCTCCACAATATTCCATTGTATAAATACACCATTTTTTATTTTTCCATTTGTCAGTAATGGACATTTGGGTTTCCACCTTTTGGTTATTATAAGGCTACTATTTTATTTATTTATTTTTTGAGACAGGGTCTCACTCTGTCACCCAGGCTGGAGTGCAGTGGTGAGATCACAGCTCGCTGCAGCCTTGACCTCCCCAGGCTCAGGTGATCCTCCCACCTCAGCCTCCTGAGTAGCTGGTACTACAGGCACATGCCAGCACACCTGGGTAAATTTTGTGCTGGGATAACAGGTGTGAGCCATTTACCCAGCCATGAATAAGGCTACTATGAACATTCATGTGCAAATTTTTGTTTGGACATAAGTATTAATTCCTCCTGGGTTTATACCTAGGACTGAAATTGTTGGGTCATTTGATAATTATGTTTATTGTTTTGAATTATCTGTTTTTACAATCCCATCAGCAGTGTATGAGGGTTCCAATTCCTCCTCCTCGTTGCCAGCACTTGTTGATTATAGCCATACTGGTGGGTTCGAAGCAGTATCTCCAGCATTTCCTGATGGCTTATAATAAGCCTCTCTCCATGTGTCTATTGGCTATTTGTATATTTTCTTTAGAGAAATGTCTAGTCAAATCCATTGCCCATTAATTGGATTGTTTTTCCCTCCTCCACTCATTTTTTTTTTTTTTGAGACAAGGTCTCACTTTATCGCCCAGGCTGGAATGCAGTGGTGCAGTCTCGGCTCACTGCAACCTCTGCCTCCCGGGGTCGAGTGATTCTCCTGCCTCAGCCTCCCAGGTAGCTGGGATCACAGGCGCCTGCCACCACGCCCGGGTAACTTATGTATTTTCAGTAGAGACGGCGTTTCGTCATGTTGGTCGGGCTGGTCTCGAACTCCTGACCTTAGGTGATCCACCTGCCTTGGCCTCCCAAATTGCTGGGATTACAGGTGTGAGCCACCACGCCCAGCCTCCCCTTCTCCACTCCGAAAGATTATTTGCTTAATTATCCAGTTGTAAGATTCAGAGGCTTTGAGAGGAGAATGAAATATCAGTTGGACTCAGCTAAGCAAAAAGGGAAAAATAAGTATTATCTCCATTTTACAGATGAGGTAATGCCTAATAATAACAATATGTGCGGCCGAGCTAGGATTCAAGTCAAGTTTGACTCCAGCAGCCGTGCTCTTAGTCGTAACCATGAATGGACAGCTGTTCCGTGAACTCTTCCTCCAGCTTGGTCCCCTGTTCCCAATTTTCAATTACTAAATCTCCCATCAAATTCTCTGGCCAGCCCCACGCTCCTGGCCAAACTTCCACAGAGATGCCGGCAGATGGCGATGGAGCCACCGGCGGGCCTCTCTGGCGCGCGCATCTCTGTGGTGCCAGGCCGCAGGCGCCGCCGCCGCCGCACTTCCGGGTGCCATTGCAGGTGAGCCAGGGTCTGCCGAGAACCTCAACCCCACATATTCCCCTCACCCTGAAACAAGGGAGTCTTCCTCTTTCCCTTAGCTCCCAACCAAGGGTGGTCAGTACCGCGGCTAGGGTGCCCAGCGGGAGGCTGGGTTGCTACCGGAGGAGGCAGAGCCGGTCGCACGCCTGGGTTCCAGCGAGGCCCAACCGACTCTCGACCCGCGCCCCAGCCTCGTTGCGTGGCGAAGGTCGTGCCTCAGGTCTCCTGGCGAACCTAGCCTCCCAGAAGCGGAGCGTGACTCCTCCCCTTCGTCCCCTCGGTGCCCGCCAGGCGGCGTCGTTGGCTGGGCCCGGGTTTCCCTGAGGCTTTGATCCATTTCCGCCCTAATGGGTGTTGAGATTGGCGAGGGGAGAGGTGCAGGAACGGCCTGTAAGAGTCTGGCTACCAATTGGAATAATTTTCCTTCATGACTGTGTTTTCAGCATTAGCATTTCCTGCCTGTACATGTGAACATTCCTATGCTCTACCCCTCGAAGATCCTGATTCAGTAGATCTGGGGTGGGGCCTGGAAATAGCTTTTTTATTTTTCTGAGATGGCGTCTCCCTCTGTTGTCTAGGCTGGAGTGCAGTGGCGCAGTCTCGGCTCACTGCAACCTCTGCCTCCCCGATTCAAGCAATTGTCCTGCCTCAGCCTCCCCTATAGCTGGCACTACAGGTGCCTGCCACCAATTTTTGTATTTTTAGTAGGGACGGGGTTTCAGCAATTTGGCCAGGCTGGTCTCGAACTCCTGACCTCAGATAATCCACCCGCCTCTGCCTCCCAAAGTGCTGGGATTACAAGCATGAGCCACCACGCCCAGCCTGGAAATAGCAGGAGAGTAATATTGCTAGGGGTTGGCTATGGGACAGTTTATCTCCAGGAAAGTTTCCGGGAGGAAGTGATTCTAGCTGGGCTTGTATTCGGGGACTAGACTATCCACCGGTTCTTTGCCCCACAGTAATGAATTTCCTTCCCCACCCCTATCAGGATGCAGAAAGCCTCAGTGCTGCTCTTCCTGGCCTGGGTCTGCTTCATCTTCTACGCTGGCATTGCCCTCTTCACCAATGGCTTCCTGCTCACCCGTTTGGAGCTCACCAACTATAGCAGCTGCCAAGAGCCCCCAGGCCCTGGGTCCCTGCCATGGGGGAGCCAAGGGAAACCTGGGGCCTGCTGGATGGCTTCCCGATTTTCGCGGGTTGTGTTGGTGCTAATAGATGCTCTGCGATTTGACTTCGCCCAGCCCCAGCACTCACATGTGCCTGGAGAGCCTCCTGTCTCCCTACCCTTCCTGGGCAAACTAAGCTCCCTGCAGAGGATCCTGGAGACTCAGCCCCACCATGCCCGGCTCTACCGATCTCAGGTTGACCCTCCTACCACCACCATGCAGCGCCTCAAGGCCCTCACCACTGGCTCACTGCCTACTTTTATTGACGCTGGTAGTAACTTTGCCAGCCACGCCATAGTGGAAGACAATCTCATTAAGCAGCTCACCAGCGCAGGTCAGTGTGGGCCACTTTGAAGGCCAGAAGTACCCTGGCAAATTTCTTCAAAATTTGAAGTCAGGGAGTCAGACCTTTGGGTGCCCAGATGCACACTTGACTATGGTGTAGGGGAACAGAGGAGAAGAAAGAGGCCAGGGCCCTGCTTGTGGGGAGCTCAGTTTGGGGCACGGAGGAGAAGGGATCTGGGCTTTGGTCCTATGAAGCTTCTAATCTGAATGGAGTGCAAGTTTTATTCTTGGGGACCTCTCAGTAAAAGGGAGAAGGGAGGAAGAGAAGATGTGGATCTTGCAAGTGTGGAGAAGAAAGCAGAGAAATACAGGCCCTGTTCATTCATTGGCTTGGAAGAAGCAGGATACACCCAGGAAAACAAATCAGTAGAGATACCCAGAGACAGAATTAGCAGAGCGTTTTGTAGGAAGGGTAAGTGTGAGGTCTGGGTGGAGTATGGTTATCAGGGAAAGCTTCCTGGGGGAAAATGTTAGGCCCTGAAGGATAAAGATTGCTGTATGGAATTGCTGTACTTCTTAGGTTACATGTTTGGAACTTCTGATGGATCTTTCAAGGGCCTCTTTTCCTGTTTTCTCCTGACCCTGACGTTTGCTCAGGCTCTGACCTCTTTCATGTCCCTGCAGGAAGGCGTGTAGTCTTCATGGGAGATGATACCTGGAAAGACCTTTTCCCTGGTGCTTTCTCCAAAGCTTTCTTCTTCCCATCCTTCAATGTCAGAGACCTAGACACAGTGGACAATGGCATTCTGGAACACCTCTACCCCACCAGTGAGCATGGGGCCAGAGCACGTAGTTCTAAGACTGGGAGCTGGGGAGGACTGCTTTAGTCCACAAATTCCGAGCCTCCAATGGGTGTAACAACCTGGGCTTGTATCCCTGGACATAGAGGAGTGTCAAAGCCTGGCTGGGGTTGAGGAGTGGGTCTTAGTCTTCTGCGCTCATTGTTCTCCCCTTCACAGTGGACAGTGGTGAATGGGACGTGCTGATTGCTCACTTCCTGGGTGTGGACCACTGTGGCCACAAGCATGGCCCTCACCACCCTGAAATGGCCAAGAAACTTAGCCAGATGGACCAGGTGATCCAGTGAGTGTGGGGTATTGGCTGGGGGAGTGGGTTTGTATCTGAGAATCTCAGGATATGTGGTCCCAGGAGAAGAAACTCTTAGAGCTTCTTTCCTGGCTGAATTCTGTCTTCTCTAGGTCTTCTGCTAAAGCTAGAGGCCCCATCCATCTTGATTAACTCAATGTGTAGCTTTGTGCATCAGGATCATGGCTGAAGACATGTCTCTTTGCCAAAGGTCTAGGCCTTACTAATGGAGTTATAGCTGGGGATGAATAGGCCCCGAGAAAAATCTTTTTTCTTTTTGAGAAAAATATTTATTCGTTTCTACTCCTGACACATTTCTTGGCCCCCAGGGGACTTGTGGAGCGTCTGGAGAATGACACACTGCTGGTAGTGGCTGGGGACCATGGAATGACCACAAATGGAGACCATGGAGGGGACAGTGAGCTGGAGGTCTCAGCTGCACTCTTTCTGTATAGTCCCACAGCACTCTTCCCCAGCACCCCACCAGAGGTGAGGCCTGGATGTTCCTCATCTGTTCTCCCAGTAATCAGCCCATGTTACCATCACAGCATCCTCATGAATACCTCTATTATAGGCCCCCAAATTCATTATCCTGGGTGTCCTCCACTCTCATTTCTTACCTAGGCCCCTGTGTCTCCCATCCCATTGACTTAGCTTTGTAATGAATCTGTTGACCACTGTCATTTCCCTTTAGGAGCCAGAGGTGATTCCTCAAGTTAGCCTTGTGCCCACACTGGCCCTGCTGCTGGGCCTGCCCATCCCATTTGGAAACATCGGGGAAGTGATGGCTGAGCTATTCTCAGGGAGTGAGGACTCCCAGCCCCACTCCTCTGCTTTAGCCCAAGCCTCAGCTCTCCATCTCAATGCTCAGCAGGTAGGTAAGTGGGCTGGGTTTCCAGGTGACAGAGCTAGGGTGGGCATGAAAGAAGCATAATGAACTACTCTGTTGTCCTTTGACTAGTCTCAGTCCCACCTTCCATACCTATCCCTTTTCTGTTATCCCTCCCTTCCCCCATCCTGGGCAGAGTTTGGGTCTTTGATTTCCACTTACCCCCTTTTGTAATACCTGTTCTTGCCTCTGCCCCAATTTATGTCTCTGACCTGTTCCCCTTGGCCTCTGACCTTTTCTCTGCCAGGTGTCCCGATTTCTTCATACCTACTCCGCTGCTACTCAGGACCTTCAAGCTAAGGAGCTTCATCAGCTGCAGAACCTCTTCTCCAAGGCCTCTGCTGACTACCAGTGGCTTCTGCAGAGCCCCAATGGGGCTGAGGCGACACTGCCAACTGTGATTGCTGAGCTGCAGCAGTTCCTGCGGGGAGCTCGGGCCATGTGCATCGAGTCTTGGGCTCATTTCTCTCTGGTCCGCATGGCGGGGGGTGCTGCTCTCTTGGTTGCTGCCTGCTTTATCTGCCTGCTGGCATCTCAGTGGGCAGTATCCCCAGACTTTCCATTCCGCCCTCTACTTCTGATACCCGTGGCCTGGGGCCTTGTTGGGACCATAACGTATGCTGGACTCCTGGGAATTATTGAGCTGAAGCTAGATCTAGTGCTTCTAGGGGCTGTGGCTGCAGTGAGCTCATTCCTGCCTTTTCTGTGGAAAGCCTGGGCTGGCTGGGGGTCCAAGAGACCTCTGGCAACCCTGTTTCCGATCCCTGGGCCCGTCCTGTTATTCCTGCTCTTTCGCTTGGCTGTGTTCTTCTCTGATAGTTTTGTTGTAGCTGAGGCCAGGGCCACCCCCTTCCTTTTGGGCTCATTCATCCTGCTCCTGGTTGTCCAGCTTCACTGGGAGGGCCAGCTGCTTCCACCTAAGCTGCTCACAATGCCCCGCCTTGGCACTTCGGCCACAACAAAACCCCCACGGCACAGTGGTGCATATGCCCTGAGGCTTGGAATTGGGTTGCTTTTATGTACAAGGCTAGCTGGGCTTTTTCATCGTTGCCCTGAAGAGACACCTGTTTGCCACTCCTCTCCCTGGCTGAGTCCTCTGGCATCCATGGTGGGTGGTCGAGCCAAGAATTTGTGGTATGGAGCTTGCGTGGCAGCACTGGTGGCCCTGTTAGCTGCTGTGCGCTTGTGGCTTTGCCACTATGGTAATCTCAAGAGCCCCGAGCCACCCATGCTCTTTGTGCGCTGGGGACTGCCCCTAATGGCATTGGGTACTGCTGCCTACTGGGCATTGGCGTCAGGGGCAGATGAGGCTCCCCCCCGTCTCCGGGCCCTGGTCTCTGGGGCATCCATGGTGCTGCCTCGGGCTGTAGCAGGACTGGCTGCTTCAGGGCTTGCGCTGCTGCTTTGGAAGCCTGTGACAGTGCTGGTGAAGGCTGGGGCAGGCGCTCCAAGGACCAGGACTGTCCTCACTCCCTTCTCAGGCCCCCCCACTTCTCAAGCTGACCTGGATTATGTGGTCCCTCAAATCTACCGACACATGCAGGAGGAGTTCCGGGGCCGGCTAGAGAGGACCAAATCTCAGGGTACCCTGACTGTGGCTGCTTATCAGTTGGGGAGTGTCTACTCAGCTGCTATGGTCACAGCCCTCACCCTGTTGGCCTTCCCACTTCTGCTGTTGCATGCGGAGCGCATCAGCCTTGTGTTCCTGCTTCTGTTTCTGCAGAGCTTCCTTCTCCTACATCTGCTTGCTGCTGGGATACCCATCACCACCCCTGGTAAATATCTCAGCTCTGATTCACCTAAAGACAATAGTGATGTGAGTTCGGCCCCTCTTGTTTTCAAGGAGGTGTTGTTCCTGATGTTCCTGAGCTTGACAGAGGGTCCCATACCCCACACAGCTGGGAAGGTCTTGGTGTCCTCTCATCTGCCATAGCCAAGTGAATTGATTCCTCCTGTTGGTTCCCAGGGTTCATGGAGAGGGGAGACAAGGAGTCCTCTAAGACTCCTTGTGGAAATGCTGCATCCTTATGAGCACATTTCTTGATTTTCCAGTGATAGAAGTAGTGAATTGTGAATATATAATGGCACAGTGAGCTGTATGTGTTTGAGAGAAAGAAAGAGATTGACCACAGCAGGGTTCAGATAAACGTGATGGCGCTTTTGTACCACAGAGAGAATTAGAATAATTAGAGTGTGGACTGTGAGGATGTTGGACTGATGGGCATGTGAGTGTGTATGAGAATTGATACTGAAGTAGTAGGAGTATATGACTATAGAGCAGTAGCCTGTGGATTAGGGAATAAGAAGTGACTGTAAAGTGGCATATCTTTTCTTCCAGGTCCTTTTACTGTGCCATGGCGGGCAGTCTCAGCTTGGGCCCTCATGGCCACACAGACCTTCTACTCCACGGGCCACCAGCCTGTCTTTCCAGCCATCCATTGGCATGCAGCCTTCGTGGGATTCCCAGAGGGTCATGGCTCCTGTACTTGGCTGCCTGCTTTGCTAGTGGGAGCCAACACTTTTGCCTCCCACCTCCTCTTTGCAGGTACCCACTCCTCCTTCACTTGCTTCCATTATTTGCTCTGGCTTTGTGGAAAGAAAGGAAACCCCTGGATTTGAATGGAGAGATGTGAGTTTGTTGGATCTTTGGCACCCCTTGGCCTAGGCTAATTGGAACCTGAGCCAGCCAGGGTGACCCATTGATTCCCGTCATACCCTCTCCCGAGGCAGTAGGTTGCCCACTGCTCCTGCTCTGGCCTTTCCTGTGTGAGAGTCAAGGGCTGCGGAAGAGACAGCAGCCCCCAGGGAATGAAGCTGAAGCCAGAGTCAGACCCGAGGAGGAAGAGGAGCCACTGATGGAGATGCGGCTCTGGGATGCGCCTCACCACTTCTATGCAGCACTGCTGCAGCTGGGCCTCAAGTACCTCTTTGTCCTTGGTATTCAGGTGGGTGTAGGAGAGAGATCAGGAAGTGGTGTTCTTTCTCCATGGGTGTGTATCAGTTTCTTTCAGACCTTCAAAACCGTGGGAGAGAGCCTTGACTGAGGTACACATAAGTGAAGTGATTGCTCAAGCCCAGTGGCCTCAAATGGCAACTCAGAGACTTGAACCTGGGTCTCCTTAATCCTAGTCCTGGATTGTTTCCTCTCTACAACCTAGATCTGGACCCTGCTAGTTGCATTTGAGGATTACTCTATCAGTGGACAGACTAGAAAAACTGAGGTGATAGCCAGGATTTTCTTCCCAAATTGTGGTCATGGATCCTCCTCCTTTCCTCTAGAGGCAGATGTGGCACTGGTATCTTCCTCCACCCTGGGGCCAGAGCCTGAGTGTTAGCATTACAGATGGATAATGACTTGCCCAAAGTCACATAGTGAGTCAGTGCTTGGGGCAGGATGGGAAGTAGGTCTCCTAACTCCTAGCCCAGGACATGCACTATTTTTTCCACTGACACGCACTATTCTCCTATTTCCGTTTTTTACAGGGGCCTAGAGCAACTCTCCCGTTGCCCTGCTTCCTCCTCCCCTTCACAAGTAACGTGGCCCCTCCTCTCCTCCTCTAGATTCTGGCTTGTGCCTTGGCAGCCTCCATCCTTCGCAGGCATCTCATGGTCTGGAAAGTGTTTGCCCCTAAGTGAGTAGATTTGCTTGAGAAGTAGAGGTGGTGGGGAGGGAGAAACTTGGAACAAAGTATGAAGATCCCAAACATCCAGGATGGCCAGGGTTTTGCCTCTACAGGGAAAAGGCAGTAGACCTACTCTGTTCCCTGAGATTCTCCACCTTTCTTTGCAGGTTCATTTTTGAGGCTGTGGGCTTCATTGTGAGCAGCGTGGGACTTCTCCTGGGCATAGCTTTGGTGATGAGAGTGGATGGTGCTGTGAGCTCCTGGTTCAGGCAGCTATTTCTGGCCCAGCAGAGGTAGCCTAGGCTGTGGTTACTGGCACATGGCTACAGAGAGTGCTGGAGAACAGTGTAGCCTGGCCTGTACAGGTACTGGATGATCTGCAAGACAGGCTCAGCCATACCTCTTACTACCATGCAGCCAGGGGCTGCTGACTTCTAGGACTTCATTATTCTATAATTCAGGACCACAGTGGAGTATGATCCCTAACTCCTGATTTGGATGCATCTGAAGGACAAGGAGGGTGGTCTCTAAAAGTGGAATAAAATAGGCTGGGCGTGGTGGCTTACACCTGTAATCCCAGCACTTTGGGAGGCAGAGGCGGGAGAATTGCTTGGTCCCAGGAGTTCAAGACCAACCTGTGGAACATAGCAAGACCCCATCTCTACTATTTAAAAAAAGTGGAATAAAATGATAATACAATTTTATGTGTCTGAGATGTGGGGGAGCCCCACTGTTCTACAGGGGTTGTGAGGAGGATCAGTCTCTCTACCCCCCAGGCACAGCTGAGATCAGTCATCAGGTGCCTGGCTGTGCCTGAGACCCTTTAGGAAGTGGTTGGAGTTGTCTGAATTCACTGCCTCCACCTCTTCCCAAATCAATCCTATTACCCCACCACGATTTTCCTTTGCCATGCAACACATTTTGTTAAGTTCCTATTCTTTGTCTGATAAAGAGAGAAGACTGAGAAGACAAGCCCAGGCATCATGCAGCACCGGCTTTAACTGTCTGAGGTCCCAAATAGTGCTATGCCCCCACTCCACTGGGCCTTTTCACTATAGAGCACCCTTTGCCCTTCCCTTCTGTGGAAGCCTCCCTCCCTTGTTTCCCAACCTGTGCCACTCTTTATCAGATCTACATGCACATCTTATGTAGCATTCCACTTTGTCCCATTCATCATTCCTGACTTGAAGTCAAAATTGTGTGAATCCACTGGTTCTCTTCTCGTGTATGTTTTGTGCCCTCTGTTCATCCCACCACTCCTTTCATGTTTGAAATACTGGCATGAAATCCTCCTAGAGATTCCATCAAAAGAGTTGGGTAGAGGCCCTGGAGAGAAGCGTCAGGACTGATATTTGAGGTTTGACCATACCTAGAACAGGAGGAGCTGATACCACTGAAAAACAGAACAGACGTTAAAACCATGGGATAGCACCTACTTTTAATTGGTAGAAACTAGAGAAGCTGAGTAGTAATGGTTGTGAAGTATAAACGTTCACTGCTGTGGTAGGTAGCTAAGGGAAGAATTGAAATTATTTTTAATGTTGTTATCATTTTAAAGACATATTTTTGCTCTGTTCCCAGGCTGGAGGGCGGTGGTGCAATCATAGCTCCCTGTAGTTTCAAACTCCTGGGCTCAAGTAATCCATCTCAGCCTCCTCAGTATCTGGGACCATGCCTGGCTAACTTTAATTTTTGTAGAGACGGTCTAGCTACATTGCCCAGGCTGTTCGTGAACTCCTGGCCTCAAGTGATCCTTCCACCTTGGCCTCTCAAAGCACTAGGATTGCAGGTGTGAGCCACAGCACCTGGCTAAGTTCAAATTATTAATGGCCAATGGTCCCTAGTGTTACAGATGCCAAATAGTAAGATGATGGAAAGTATGTTTCAGCGGGGCATGGTGCCTCATGCCTGTAATCCCAGCGCTTTGGGAAGCCAAGGTGGGTGGATCAGCTGAGGTCAGGAGTTTGAGACCAGCCTGGACAACATGGCGAAACCCCATCTCTACTAAAAATACAAAAATTAGCTGGTTTGTCATGCACCTGTAATTCCAGCTACTCGGGAGGCTGAGGCAGGAGAATCGCTTGAACCTGGGAGACAGGTTGCAGTGAGCCAAGATCATGCTACTGCACTCCAGCCTGGGTGACAGAGCCAGACTCCCTCTCAAAAAACAGAGAAAAAGGATAGCTTGTTGTCAACCATGGTAGAAAGAGGTTTAATAATGCAAGGGGGTGAAGTTGGCCCCAGCTGGCCTGTAAGATGAATTAGAAAAACGCCTCTCCCCAAGTCTGATGGACACAACTCCCAAGCATGGTTTGGTGAGCAAATAGTGTCTTTGTGAGAAAGGCGAAAAAAACAAAAAACAAAACAAAAAAAGCCCCTTTCCTCCATCCCTAGCACCCATGGAAGGATTTTAGGCCCTAGTTTCTCCACTTCTTAGCCAGGTGCCCTGCACTTTTTGCAGTAGCCTCCTTGCCTGGAGCCTAAGACTAATTTGCTTATCTGCCAACCACTGTCTATTCTTTCTCCTGGTATATCTATAAGATAAAGACATTAGTACATTGATTTAAACTATTAAAAATTCTTTCTAGCCAGGCACTATGGCATGTCCCTATAGTCCCAGCTACTTGGGAGGCAGAGGCAGGAGGATCACTTGAGGATGGCAAGACTCCATCTCTATAAAAATAAAAAAATTAGCCAGGCATCGTCCCAGCTATGTAGGAGGCTGAGGTGGATCACTTGAGCCCAGGAGTTTGAGGCTGTAGTGCACAATGAATACACCTGTGAATAGCCACTGCACTCTATCCTGAGCAACATAGTGAGACCCTGTCTCTCTTGAAAAGAAAAATTATTTCTTATCCCTGCCTTTTCCTTGAAATCAGAGTCTATTCTACACTAACTCAATGATTCTTTTCTTTTTTTTTTTTTTCCTTAAGTTTTTTGTAGAGATGGCATCTTGCTGTCTTGCCTAGGCTGGTCTTGAACTAGCCTCAAACCATCCTCCCGCCTCAACCTCCTAAAGTGTTGGGATTACAGGTGTGAGCCACTGCACCCAGCCCTGATTCTTTTTTAAAAAAGCTTTATTGAAATACAATTTACCATAAAATTTACCCATGTAAGGTGTAAGACTTAATGGTTTTTGTGTATTTACAGAATTGTACAACTATCACCAGAATCAATTTTAGAACATTTTCATCAACCCCAAAAGAAAATCTACTCTTTAGGTATCACCCTCCAACCCTCCCTAACCCCTGGCTACACTAATCTGCTTTCTGTCTCTATATATATTTGCCCATTTCGGATATTTCACAGAAATGGGATCATCATAATATGTGGTCTTTTATGACTGGCATCTTCCAGTTAGCATAATGTTTTCCGCTTTCATCTATATAGCAGCACACAGCAGTACTTCATTCTTTTTCTTTTTTAAAATTGAAGTAAAATTCATATAAAATTCACCATTTTAAAGTGTATAATTTAGTGGCCATTAGTATATTCACAACGTTGTACAATCATCACTATCAATTCCAGAATGTTTTCATTACCCCAAAAAGAAACCCTATACGCTTAAGCAGTCATTCCTTCTCTTCTCCCCCTTAACTCCTGGTACCACTCATTTGTTTTCTGTCTGTATAGATTTGCCTGTTCTGGACATTTCATATAAATGGGCTCATACAGTAGTGCCTTTTTCTGTGTTATTTTCCTTTACTCAGCCTATTGTTTTCAGAGTTCATCCATGTTGTAGCATGTATTGGTACTTCATTCCTCTTTATGGCCAAATAATACTCCATTGCATGGATATACCACATTTTGTATTGGTACTTCATTCCTCTTTATGGCCAAATAAAGAGGTACATGTAGCATGTATTGGTACTTCATTCCTCTTTATGGCCAAATAATACTCCATTGCATGGATATACCACATTTTGTCTTCCATTCATCCATTGAAAGCCATTTGGGTTTACACATTTTGGTTATTATGTAATGCTGCTATAAACATTTGTGTATAAGTTTTTGCTGAGACATATGTTTTAATTTCTCTTGAGTGTATACCTAGCTGTACACTGAGCAACTGCTGGGTCATAAGGTAACTCTGTTTAATCTTTCAAGGAAGTGCCAGCTTGTTTTCCAAAGTTGCTATATCGTTTTACAGTCCTACCAGAAGTATATATGGGTAACGATTTCTCCACATCCATGTCAACGCTTGTTACTATCTGTCTTTGATTCTAACCATCCTAGTGGGTGTGAAGTAATATCTCATTGTGGTTTTGGTGTGCATTTCCTTAATGATTAATGATGCCGAGCTGAGCATCTTTTCTTGCGCTTATTGGAAAAATGTCCATTCAGATTCTTTGACTATTTTTAATTGGATTATTATTATTATTATTCTTGGACCAGGGTCTTGCTCTGTCACCCAAGCTGTAGTGCAGTGGCATGATCATGGCTCACTGAAGCCAGAACCTCCTGGGTTCAAGCAATCCTCCTGTCTCAGCTTCCTGAGTAACTGGGACTACAGATGTGCACCACCATGGCCGACTAATTTTTTATCTTTTTGTAGAGACAGGGCCCCACTCTGTTGCCCAGGCTGGTCTTGAACTCCTGGGCTCAGGCAGTCCTCCTGCTTCAGCCTCCCAAAAGTGCTGGGATTACAGGTGTAAGCCAGTGTGCCTGGCCAGCATTTTTTTTTTTTTTTTGAGAAGGAGTCTTGCTCTGTTGCCTAGGCTGGAGTGCAGTGGCGCGATCTCCGCTCACTGCAAGCTCTGCCTCCCTGGTTCACACCATTCTCCTGCCTCAGCCTCCCAAGTAGCTGGGACTACAGGCACCCGCCACCATGCCCGGCTAATTTTTTGTATTTTTAGTAGAGACTGGGTTTCATCATGTTGTTCAGGCTGGTCTTGAATTCCTGGGCTCAAGTGATCCCCCCGCCTCAACCTCCTAAAGTGTTGGGATTACAGGTGTGAGCCACCACGCCCTGCCGCTAATTTTTTTTTCTTTTGTTT
>NW_012116355.1:730169-732908 GCF_000951035.1 Colobus angolensis palliatus
CACTGCAACCTCTGCCTCCCAGGTTCAAGGGATTCTCCTGCCTCGGCCTCCCGAGTAGCTGGGATTACAGGTGCACCATGCCCAGCTAATTTTTGTATTTTTAGTAGTGACGAGGTTTCACCATATTGGTCAGGATGGTCTCAATGTCTTGACATCGTGATCCACCCACCTTGGCCTCCCAAAAAGCTAGGATTACAGGCATGAGCCACAGCACCCAGCCTGTTTTCAGTCTTTATAAGTTTGTAATCCCAGCATTTTGGAAGGCTGAGGCCAGTGGATTGCCTGAGCTCAGGAGTTCGAGACCAGCCTGGGCAACATGGTGAAACCCTGTCTCTACTAAAACACAAAAAAATTAGCTGGGCGTGGTGGTGTGCGCCTGTAATCCCAGTTACTTGGGAGGCTGAGGCAGGAGAATTGCTTGAACCCAGGAGGCGGAGGTTCCAGTGAGCTGAGATCGTGCTACTGCACTCCAGCCTGGGCAACAGAGCGAGACTCCATCTCAAAAAAAAAAAAAAGTTTGTGGTGCACTGTTTTGCCCATTTTCATTGCTAAATCATTGGCTTTGACCAACTGATGGACATTTTGATTGTTTCCAGTTTTTAGCTGTTATGAACATTTTTAGCTACAATGAATATTTGCAACAAATCTCAGCGTGGACGTATGTTTTCATTTCTCTTGGGAGTATTCTTTGGAGTGAAATTGCTGGGTCTTACGGTAAATTTATGATTGACTTTTTTTGTTGTTGTTGTTGAGATGGAGTCTCGCTCTGTCACCCAGGCTGGAGTGCAGCGACGGGGTCTTGGCTCACTGCAAGCTCTGCTTCCCGGGTTCATGGCATTCTCCTGCCTCAGCCTCCCAAGTAGCTGGGACTACAGGTGCCTGCCACCATGCCCAGCTATTTTTTTGTATTTTTAGTAGAGACAGGGTTTCACCGTGTTAGCCAGGATGGTTTCGATAACCTAACCTCGTGATCCACCTGCCTTGGCCTCCCAAAGTGCTGGGATTACAGGCATGAGCCACCATGCCCAGCCTATGATTAACTTTTTAAGAAACTGCCAAACTTTTCCAAAGTGAGTGTACTATTTTATATTCCCACCAGCAGTGTATAAGGGTTCCTTATACACATCCTCACCAACACTTGGTGTAATCTGTTTTTATTGTAGTCATTTTATGTACGTATGTGTGTAGTGTTTTTATTTTTATTTACTTATTTTTGAGATAGAGTCTCACTCTGTCACCCAGGCTGGAGTGTGGTGGCACGGTCTCAGCTCACTGCAACCTCTGTTTCCCAGGTTCAAGTGATTCTCCTGCCTCAGCCTCCCAAGTAGCTGGGACTACAGGCGCACGCCACCATGCCCAGCTAAATTTTGTATTTTTAGTAGAGACGGGGTTTCACCATGTTGGCCAGGATGGTCTCAATCTCTTGACTTCATGATCCACCCACCTTGGCCTCCCAAAAAGCTAGGATTACAGGCATGAGCCACAGCACCCAGCCTGTTTTCAGTCTTTATAAGTTTGTAATCCCAGCATTTTGGAAGGCTGAGGCCAGTGGATTGCCTGAGCTCAGGAGTTCGAGACCAGCCTGGGCAACATGGTGAAACCCTGTCTCTACTAAAACACAAAAAAATTAGCTGGGCGTGGTGGCGGGCGCCTGTAATCCCAGCTACTTGGGAGGCTGAGGCAGGAGAATGGCGTGAACCCAGGAGGCGGAGCTTCCAGTGAGCTGAGATCGTGCTACTGCACTCCAGCCTGGGCAACAGAGCGAGACTCCATCTCAAAAAAAAAAAAAAGTTTGTTGGTGCACTGTTTTGCCCATTTTCATTGCTAAATCATTGGCTTTGACCAACTGATGGACATTTTGATTGTTTCCAGTTTTTAGCTGTTATGAACATTTTTAGCTACAATGAATATTTGCAACAAATCTCAGCGTGGACGTATGTTTTCATTTCTCTTGGGAGTATTCTTTGGAGTGAAATTGCTGGGTCTTACGGTAAATTTATGATTGACTTTTTTTGTTGTTGTTGTTGAGATGGAGTCTCGCTCTGTCACCCAGGCTGGAGTGCAGCGATGGGGTCTTGGCTCACTGCAAGCTCTGCTTCCCGGGTTCATGGCATTCTCCTGCCTCAGCCTCCCAAGTAGCTGGGACTACAGGTGCCTGCCACCATGCCCAGCTATTTTTTTGTATTTTTAGTAGAGACAGGGTTTCACCGTGTTAGCCAGGATGGTTTCGATAACCTAACCTCGTGATCCACCTGCCTTGGCCTCCCAAAGTGCTGGGATTACAGGCATGAGCCACCATGCCCAGCCTATGATTAACTTTTTAAGAAACTGCCAAACTTTTCCAAAGTGAGTGTACTATTTTATATTCCCACCAGCAGTGTATAAGGGTTCCTTATACACATCCTCACCAACACTTGGTGTAATCTGTTTTTATTGTAGTCATTTTATGTACGTATGTGTGTAGTGTTTTTATTTTTATTTACTTATTTTTGAGATAGAGTCTCACTCTGTCACCCAGGCTGGAGTGTGGTGGCACGGTCTCAGCTCACTGCAACCTCTGTTTCCCAGGTTCAAGTGATTCTCGTGCCTCAGCCTCCCAAGTAGCTGGGACTACAGGTATGCATCACCACACCTGGCTAATTTTTGTGTTTTTTGTAGAGATGGCATCTCATTGTGGAATTTGAGACTAGTTTGGGCTCAAGTCATCTTCCTGCCTCAGCTTCCCAAAGTGCTGGGATT
>NW_012116355.1:734493-742951 GCF_000951035.1 Colobus angolensis palliatus
GAGGAGGTTTCACCCTGTTAGCCAGGATGGTCTCGATCTCCTGACCTCGTGATCCGCCTGTCTCGCCCTCCCAAAGTGCTGGGATTACAGGCGTGAGCCACCGCGCCCGGCCAACTTTTCTTAATGATACCTTTGTAGTAAAAGAGTTTTTAATTTTAATAAAGTTAACTTTTTTGTTTATTGTTCAAGCTTCTAGTGCTGTGTCTTAAGAACTCGTTGCCATAAAGCTGTTCTCTTACGTTTTCTTTTTTCTTTTTTCTTTTTTTTGAGATGGAGTCTCACTGTGTCACCCATGTTGGAGTGCAATGGCACAATCTCGGCTGACTGCAACCTCTGCCACCCTGGTTCAAACGATTCTTCCGCCTCAGCCTCCAGAGTAGCTGGGATTACAGGCGCACGACACCACGCCCCGCTAATTTTTGTGTTTTTGTGAAGACGGTTTCACCATGTTGGCTAGGCTGGTTTACGTTTTCTTTTAGAAGTTTTATATTTTTGGCTCTTACATTTAGTTTGTGATCCATTGAGTTGATGTTATGTATGTATGTATGGTAGCGTTCTTTCCTGTCTTTTTTCTTTCTTTTTGCATATGAATATTCAATTCTATTTAATTTGAAAGGATTGGGCAGGTACCTTTGAGCAGTGCAAGTACAGAGCGGCACTGCCAGCAGTCAGACTACACGCGGTAGAGAGCCGACCGTGGTGAACATGTTGGTGTTCGACAGTGAGCAGAGAAAGGATGGACGATAACGGAGCGCGCTCGTCTCCAGTCAGCGTTTTCTGGAAACACCGTCCGCCAGGGCGGGGCTGTTCCATGCCGGGGGCGGCGTTGTTCCACGCCGGGGCGGTACTACGACTCCCAGCATGCACCTCGCGGCCGGCCCTTGGTGGAAGCGGGAACCTAGGCGGACCTGGGAGTGTGGCAGCGAGGAAGGGGCAAGCCACGGACTGTGGAGCCGAGACTAGCTCCCGCCACCCTTTCTCGAGGCTGTGGCCTCCGCGAGGGCCGAGCGGGTCGCACCGCCGGCCGTGCGACTGCCCCAGACACGGCCCCCGCTTCTAGCCCGCCTAAGCCTACCTGTCGGGGGTTGCTGACTCGTTTCCTCCGCGAGTTTCCCGCGGGAACTAACTCTTGAAGAGGACCAACCGCAGCCCAGAGCTTCGCAGGCCCTGCCAACCACAGGCGAGGTTGAGAGCCGGGTGGGCCGCGCTGAGAGCTTCCCATCTGTCCTGGAAAGCCTGGGCGGGTGAATTGGGACCCCAAGGGAAGCAGAGGAGCTCGGCGGGGTGCGGAAGTGCCCAGGCCCCTCCCCGCTGGGGTTGAGAGCTCGGGCGTGCCAGCTTCACCCTTCCCAAGTCCAATTCAGGTGTCTGGGCCCAGCCTCGGCCACCATGTCCCGCCAGACCACCTCTGTGGACTCCAGCTGCCTGGACCTGTGGAGGGAAAAGAATGACCGGCTCGTTCGACAGGCCAAGGTAACACGGTTGGTGGCGCCCTCGGTTTGCAGCCCCAAGATCCCTGAAAGCGGGTTTGCAGTGGATTTACCCCAACCGATGGGGAGGGGCTGAGCTTGACCAAAGAGCCAGAAATGACTGGAGAATGCATCCCTTGCCACTGCTGCAAGGGGAGAAAAAAGGATTGATCCTCAATGACAACCCCTCCCTCATGTGGCAGGTGGCTCAGAACTCCGATCTGACTCTGAGGCGACGGCAGGTGGCTCAGGATGCACTGGAAGGTCTCAGAGGGCTCCTCCATAGTCTGCAAGGTAAGCAGGTCCTCCCCAGGATGGTCACTTCCCCTCCTCCATAGCCAGAGACTCATCTGCTCCTGCATTTCTGGCATTGACATAATTACTCAGGGGGCAGGGAGTCCTGTTTAAGGCACAGAGGGTACTGGAGTGAATCATCTTTGTACAGGCAAATCCCTCTCTTCCTTACGCACAGAGTGGCATTTGAAAAATGATTTCCAGGATGGTCTGATCTGGATAACTTTTTTGCCCTTTCCAGACTCTCTGTCCAAAGGTTGGGTTCTTTTTTTTAATCCTTAGCTAATCGGAGGGTGGGTTCTTTATTTTGGCCATTTTTGGTTGGAGTGGGGTGATCTCTGGGTTGGGATCTTATTTGGAAGATCTTCCATGGGGGAGCAGTCTGTAAGACCAACATTGTTGCTCCAGGGCTCCCTGCCGCAGTTCCTGTTCTCCCCTTGGAGCTGACTGTCATCTGCAACTTCATTATCCTGAGGGCAAGCTTGGCCCAGGGTTTCACAGAGGATCAGGCCCAGGATATCCAGCGGGGCCTAGAGAGAGGTGAGGGCCAGAGATTGTTCCCGATTCCCCTGCCAGCTTCAGTCTGGGTTTAAGTTATTGCAGGGGGATGGGAGGATCAACATCTGTCACCTCCATGGAGAGAAGTGCCCTTCTCTGTACTCCTCAGACCAGGTTGAGGTATTATTATTGTGACCTTTGGGATCCTACAGGAGAGGAAAGCCAGAGTGTGTGGGGAGATGGAGGATGAGGTCCTACCTCAGCTGTGTGTGTGTCTGTGTGTGTGTGTATACTCTACAGTGCTGGAGACACAGGAGCAGCAGGGGCCCAGGTTGGAACAGGGGCTCAGGGAGCTGTGGGACTCTGCCCTTCGTGCTTCCTGCCTTCTGCCAGAGCTGCTGTCTGCCCTGCACCGCCTGGCTGGCCTGCAGGCTGCCCTCTGGTTGAGCGCTGACCGTCTTGGGGACTTGGCCTTGTTGCTAGAGACCCTGAATGACAGCCAGGTAATAGGAAAAGTGACCTGAAGCTGAGGGTCTCCTCCTTCCTTCCTCCTCCTTTCTCTCCAGCTGCAGTAGCATCATCATGTACTGGACAGGCGGCTGAGAACCTAGATTCTCTCTGGGACTCTTGGGTGACCTTGCCCTGGTTGGTCTCTCATTGTGGGGATTCTCTTAGGAGTGTTTTTTAAAAATGGGACAGGCATGGTGGCTCATACCTGTAATCTCAACACTTCGGGAGGCTGAAGTAGGAGGATCACTTGAACCCAAGAGGTGGAGGCAACAGTGAACTGTGAGCTATGATCATGCCACTGCACTCCAGCCCTCTAGCCTGGGTGACAGAGGGAGACCCTGTCTCAAAAAAAAAAAAAATTTTTTTGGGGGGGATAGGGATAGGGCTCTAGTGATCTTGCTGAAGTCACCTCTCAGCCTTAGTCTCCTTACTGGTAACTCAAATATGGTCCTTGCCCTGAGTGAGGAGCCATGCTAGAGTAGTAGATCATCACTGCCCCAGGTTTTTCTTTCTTTTTTAAATCCTTGCCTCATAGCTGTCTATCTCTTAGAATTGGGGGAAACCACAGGCATTATGCATAGCTTCTTGCTTTGTAAGGGTAGCTTAGGCCTGTGTCCTCAAGGATCAAGAGGACCCTTGAGCTCAAGGTCTAGCAATGATGGAGATAGGAGAAGACAGGGAGGTTGTAGGCTTGGAGCTTCTGGTTGTCCTTTCCCCAGAGTGGAGCCTCTGAGGATCTGCTGTTACTTCTGAAAACTTGGAGTCCCCCATCTGAGGAATTAGATGCTCCGTTGACCCTGCAGGATGCCCAGGGATTGAAGGATGTCCTCCTGACAGCATTTGCCTACCGCCGAGGTCAGCTAGCAACCTGACTTTTCCTCTCAAGTGGTCCTCCAGACTCATGCCCTCTCTCGTACCATTCAGTTCCATGGGCTTCTTAGACCCTTGTCCCCCATCATGACCCCTGCTCTATAGGCCTCTCCAAGCTCACACCCTGATTGTCCTCAGGTCTCCAGGAGCTGATCACAGGGAACCCAGATAAGGCACTAAGCAGCCTTCATGAAGTGGCCTCAGGCCTGTGTCCACGGCCTGTGTTGGTCCAGGTGTACACAGCACTGGGGTCCTGTCACCGTAAGATGGTAAAGACAGTCCTAGGGTGGATTGGGGAAACCACAAGCATTATGTATAGCTTTTTGCTGTGTAAGGGTAGCTGAGGCCCGTGTCCTCCTATCCCTCTAGGGAAATCCACAGAGAGCACTGTTGTACTTGGTTGCAGCCCTGAAAGAGGGATCAGCCTGGGGTCCTCCGCTTCTGGAGGCCTCTAGACTCTATCAGCAACTGGGGGACACAACAGCAGAGCTGGAAAGTCTGGAGCTGCTAGTTGAGGTAGGGAATTGCCAGGTGAAGATATAGGGTGGAGAATTCCTGAGGTGCTTGTGTTGGGGTGACTTGACTAGTCAAGATCCAAGTATAAGGAAGTATGGTTCCCAAAGATTATAGATACAATTTTTTTCTTTCTCTTTTAGGCCTTAAATGTCCCTTACAGTTCCAAATCCCCACAGTTTCTCATTGAGGTAGAATTACTACTGCCACCACCTGACCTAGCCTCACCCCTTCATTGTGGCACTCGGAGCCAGGCCAAGCACATACTAGCAAGCAGGTGCCTGCAGACGGGGAGGTGAGGTTCCCCTTGCTCACTTGAGCTTCTCTGCCCACTTCTGATGCCTCCCCTGGGGTGTGACTCTGCTTTTGTTCTTGTGACTTGGGGGATGAATGAGGCAGTGGAAGGACATAGGTCACCACTACTCAGCCTCCTACCTCGCTTCTAGACCTGAACTGAGGACTCTTCACTAAGACATTAACCCCCACTATCTTTGACACTCTGAAGTCTCTTCCCCAGTCAATTCTGTAACGGGTAGATCTATACTGAGCCAGAATTGGAGCCCTAAGACCTTCCCTTCCCCCCTCCTCCTCAGGGCCCATGAGCATCCCTCTGTTAGCTAAGAGAGAACATTCTCAGGACCCTTGCAGGGCCCTGCTAGGGCCTAGGGTGAGGCTTATGGGCTCTGACTCCTTAGGGCAGAAGACGCTGCAGAGCATTACTTGGACCTGCTGGCCCTGTTGCTGGATAGCTCGGAGCCAAGGGTGAGTGTGTCTTCAAGCTTCTCTGCAGTGGGGTAGAAGGGTTGGTGTCCCCTTTGGAATAGAGGGGGATTTTGTTTTTCCCTCTTTTTTTTTTTTTTGCTATTTTTTTGTTTTTCTCTCTTTTCTGTCTGTCCAGTCTGGGGGCCCAGGACTCTGCATGGTACCAGAGCCTGGTGAAGAGGTTGGGGATGGTGGCTTATGCCTTTGAAGACACTGCCTCTTCTTCCCACTCCAGTTCTCCCCGCCCCCCTCCCCTCCAGGGCCCTGTATGCCTGAGGTGTTTTTGGAAGCAGCGGTAGCACTGATCCAGGCAGGCAGAGCCCAAGATGCCTTGACTGTATGTGAGGAGTTGCTCAGCCGCACATCATCTCTGCTACCCAAGATGTCCCGGCTGTGGGAAGATGCCAGAAAAGGAACCAAGGAACTGCCATACTGCCCACTCTGGGTCTCTGCCACCCACCTGCTTCAGGGCCAGGCCTGGGTACAACTGGGTGCCCAAAAAGTGGCAATTAGTGAATTTAGCAGGTGGGCCCGGGGTCCTAGAAGGGGTGTGGAGGGATGATTTTCTGATTGGGACCTGAGTTGGTGAGCTCCATGTTCACCTACTCACCCTAGAGTTTCTGAAATTGATTCTCTTCACCCCTGTTCCGTGTCCTACCTCAGGTGTCTTGAGCTGCTCTTCCGGACCACACCTGAGGAAAAAGAACAAGGTGATCTAGACTTTCAGTTTTTCTCTTACCTCCTGGAAGTGGTAGTGGTGGAAGTGGGTTCCCTTTAAGGTGTCCCAGCCCACCAGGAGACTTAAGAGAAAGGGACTGTGGACACAAGAAGAAATAGAGGAGGATTTGGGGTTTTGGTGACTGTGAGGCTGGGAAGACAATTCTTGATTTTGGGAGTGGTCCCCAGGGGCAGCTTCCAACCGTGAGCAGGGATGTAAGTCAGATGTGGCACTGCAGCAGCTTCGGGCAGCCGCCCTAATTAGTCGTGGACTGGAATGGGTAGCCAGCGGCCAGGATACCAAAGCCTTACAGGACTTCCTTCTCGGTGTGCAGATGTGCCCAGGTACGTATACTTGCATGACATCAGCTATGCATAGATGTGCAAGGACAGAGAAGCCCATGGGAAATATTTGGGCATAAGTGTACGAGTGATGTTCTCAGGCAGGAGGGGTGATTTGGGTTGTGCTATATATACCTAGGGATATATCCAGGTGTTCAAACATATACTGTGTATGCAGGGCTCCCAAGAGTTCCCTGATTTCCCCAATATCCTCAGACACAAAGACCATGACTCTGCTGGGGTGGGTTGCACAGGAGTAGGGGGCAGATGATGGACACTGGGATGGGAATGGTTGTGAATGATCTGCCCCTGCTTCCATATGTGAGTGTAGGCAAGATACTTCCTCTCTCTAGGCCTCAGTTTCCCTTTTTATAAAACAATGCCTAAGATTATGTCAAGTTCTAAGATTCTGTACTCTGGGCTGGGGCTACAGGTAATGGAGACACTTACTTTCACCTGCTTCAGACTCTGAAGAGGCTAGATCGGAGGGATGAGGCCACTGCACTCTGGTGGAGGCTGGAGGCCCAAACTAAGGGGCCACAGGAAGATGCTACGTGGTGAGGCTCAGGCCTGCTGGCTTGGGGCTGAGGGGCAGTTGGTGTCCTAGAGTCCTTGGACCTGTTGTGGGTGGTGAACACTGAAAGAGGGGGCATGGCTGCCCAGCTTTCTGCGAATGTTTCACCCTTAGGCATCATCCTTCTTGCTCTCCAGGTCTCTCCCCCTGTACCTAGAAAGCTATTTGAGCTGGATCCGCCCCTCTGATCGTGATGCCTTCCTTGAAGAGTTTCAGACATCTCTGCCAAAGTCTTGTGACCTGTAGCTGCCACGTTTCCAAGAGCTTGAGCTGGGGCGCCATTGGGCTGTCTCTCTGTGGGGAGGGCTTTCTGCTTCACCATCATTAGGAATGTGACCATTCCTATATAATTTCTGGACTGGTGAGGTTGGTGGTAGGCCTGTGAAATTTGCCCTAGTTACTACCATTCTGGTTTTGGAGGAAACAATCTCTGCCACCACCAAGTCATTGGCTTCGCTTGAGGCACCTTTTTTCCTGTTTCCCCTTTTCTTTTGTCGAGTAAAATTTCATATTTATCTCTTGTCTGCCTACTACATATACTTGCGTGGGAAGGCTCATGACCGTCTAGGTCAGTGCTAGTTGTCTATGATGCTCTTTCCTGACATCGTCTACCTTACAAACTTGAAGTCTGGGTATGAGGAAAGGGCTACAATAATCCTTCCTTAGGAGGCAGTGGCTTTCGTCCTTCACATTGCCTAAATGCAGAGCCCCAAAGCCCAGGACAGTGACAATGAGTTGGGTCTGAAGGGTGGTCTAGATAGGCTTCTCAGTACAAGAGCAGGTACCTGATACTTAGAGACAGGCAGATTTCTCTCAGAGTGACTCTCATTCCCTTCCTAATTCCAAATTCTAGAAATTGGACTCGTCTCAGTCAAATGTGTCTGTGTGGCTAGAAGGTGAAAGGTGAATTGAGTCGGCATACTACCAAAAGCTAGCTGCCTGTTGACTGCAAACAGGGACCCCTGTTATTTGGGGCTTAAGGATTTTCAAGTCCCAACATATGCAGTTTTCTTGCTAATTTGGGTTCTACTGAATTGGCTGTGTGTTCTGTGGTTGCCCTTTGACTTCTCTGGATTTGAGTGCCTTATTATAATGTATTAATATTAATGACGGGAGGAAGAAAGGCACAAGCTCTGAGAAACTGCAAAGGTGTGGGATTGGGGTTACCAGAGGGTGCAGTGACAATGGGGTAGGAGTGGGGTGCTAGTCACAAAGTTCAGAGTAGGGGTGGTTGGAGGCAGCGTTGGAAAGGAGCAAGAAGAGTCAGGGTGGTGATGGCGTCTTAGAGGATCCCCAGGTTTTGGGAAAAGATGGATGTATAGGTTACCACAACAGGACTAGACTAATACAAGGGTTCAGTCTATTGTGCCACGTTCTTCTAGGAGGATAAACTCCGGAGCCAATGAACTGGAGCCAAGTGGGAGAGTCCGCCTCTAAGGGATTAAAGGGTCTCCTTTCACAAGTCGATCTCGCCCTATTCCTTTCGTTGATTGGCTGATAATTCCAATCCGTCGAGGAAGCGTAGCGTTGCGGCCAATTGACGTGGCGTTACTAGGCGTGTCGCATCACTGAGGCGGGAGCCAGGCCGCAAGCGAATTTTCTGATTGGTTGCGGTCTGCGGGTTGCTGGGGAGAGGCACGGAGAGGCGGGCGAGAGTCCTCAGGGCAGACGCTGATTGGCTGAGGTGGGAGCAGCTTCCCTTCCGATGATTCGGCTCTTCTGGGCTCAGTCTCAGCGAAGCGTCTGCGGCCGTCGTTTGAGTCGTCGCTGCCGGTGCCACTGCCACCTCGCGGATCAGGAGCCAGCGTTGTTCGCCCGACGCCTCGCTGCCGGTGGGAGGAAGCGAGAGGGAAGCCGCTTGCGGGTTTGTCGCCGCTGCTCGCCCACCGCCTGGGAGAGCCGAGCCCCG
>NW_012116355.1:743241-756398 GCF_000951035.1 Colobus angolensis palliatus
ACTAGGGAGCGAGTGAGGGGCCGTGGACCCGGCAGGCCCGGCTGGGCCAGCTGCGCACCCGCGCGCCCCCTAGGCGGGGCTTGCGTTGGGCCTGGGTCGGAGCCTGGGGCCGGATCGTGCTGTGTCATGCAGGCCCCGGCCCGCCCGATTGGCTCTCTTGGAATGGCCGTCCGGGCCTGACGAGGTCTTCCGGCCCACACCGCCGGCGCGGAACCCCGGGGCCTTGGGGCGCCAGTCTGCAGTCCTGCCTACCACCCGCCGAAGGCCTTTGGTCCCTGGAGAGAGCAGGCCCCACGAGCCCGAGGCCCCAACCGGGCCCGGTGGGCGTGGACTTTGCGCCATGTGAAGGCCTCAGGAGCCCTGCCACCGAGGCGGAGGCCGGGGTCGGGGAAGGCCGGGCGAGCTCAGGGAAGCTCACAGCCGCCTTTTTGGAGCCGGGTCGGCCGGTACAAGGTGGGCATCCTGTGTGTGTGATCTGTGTAGTGAGGGACTGTTAGGGAGAGGGCGAGCCCTACCTTTCGCTTCTGGTGTTCTTACTTTAGGCCTGTTGTTCACATTAGAAAGTTTGAGCCAGTTTTCCTTAATGTTACGATTCGTGGGTGGGGAGAAAAGAATTTTTCTTTAACATTTTAGGTTCTTGCTAAAGTTGGAATCTCAGTTCGTGTTTTGTGCGCCTCTCCAGATTTCCAGCTTTCGTGGTGTGCAGTTTAGAGTTGCACTAACTCTTCAAAAACAAACGTGCGCGCACCGCTTTCCCCAGCTAGCTGTATTGAGAAATTATCCGGGCTATGGGGCTTTCTGACCCCACCTCCATCCTCCAGGAAAGCGTCAGAGAAAACTTGGCTACCTACCTCAGCCCATTCAATTTAGAATAGAGCTTTTAGAGGCTAAAAAAAAAAAAAAAACAACCAGCCCAAGGAAACTCTTCTATGCAAATTACCTTCCTTCCTTGAAGAGAGTAGTTTTTTGAAGTGTGTTCCTTTTTCTTAAGTTTCTGAATTGGGATAAAGTATTACTCAGTTGCTTATTTAAGAGGGTCACGTATTCTGAAAGTGTTCTTTTGGTTTATATGCAGTCAGCCTTTTATTTTCAAAAGTAAAAATCTAAAATTCTTGGAACCTGGAATCACCAGCTGTTTCTAACTTCTTGGTGACCTTGATGACTCTTAGCTGAACCCCCTCCAAGTCCCTTGGAGTCCCCTGTGCAGTTCTGGAAAGGGATTGACTCATACAGAAGACAGTGGAGAATGGCCCCAAAGAGTGTCCAGAACTGCTGTTGGCCCATGGTCAGGCCGAATTCACTGTTTTAGAGATTAACACCTCTGATCTCACTAGATAGATGGGGAATTAGAGGCTTTACCTTAAGAAAAGGGCATACCACTCATCTCCAGAGCCAGAATCCTGGCTATCCCCATCCTACCGGGATGGTAGGCAGAATGGAGGTTTTCCTAGGATGCAACTTTGAGATTAAAATACAAACTATTGGCTGGTCACAGTGGCTCAGGCCTATAATCCCAGCACTTTGGGAGGCCGAGGCAGGCAGATCACCTGAGGTCGGGAGTTCAAGACCAGCGGGCAGCAAGGAGAAACCCCATCTCTCTTAAAATGCAAAAATTAGCCAGGCATGGTGGTGGTGCACACCTGTAGTCCCAGCCACTCTGGAGGCTGAGGCAGGAGAATCACTCGAACCCAGGGAGCAGAGGTTACAGTGAGGGAGATGGCGCCACTGCACTCCAGCCTGGGCAACAGGGAGACTCCGTTTCAAAAAATAAAAAACTATGATGACTAGAGGCATCTGGCATTTTATTTTTCTCCAGTCCCAGTTCTATAAGTCAAGCAAGAAGATGGCAACCCCTGAAAGAGTATTTTGATGGGACAGGAGTGGGAGAGCTCATGGGTTTACATTGCTCTCAGCTGTCGCATTGAGCATGCTTGGCTTCCAGTGTGTTGATAAGCATTGGAAAAGTCTATCTACTCAGCAGCATCGTGCCTAGAGTGGCACACTTTTGGAATGGGGGAAGCAAATTTGAGCAGAGGAAACTGTCGTTAGAAACTAGTTTAGAGGCAGTGGTTAAAAATGCAGCCTGTGTGTGAGGGTTAGCAGAAGGCCTACCATTTTGTTCGATGAATGGGGTTTGTTTTTCTCTTGGGTGTATCAGGACCCGGAGATGTAAGAACCCCACAGCTTCCTAGCTGAGCACAGTGTCTTTTCTCTGTCTCTTGGAAATTGTGAGGATATTTCCAGTGGGAATACTATTTTGTGTTGTTTTGTTGACTGCAGTATCCCCAGCCCTTAGAACAATGCCTGGCACATAATTGACACTCACGTATTTGTTGAATGAAGAAATTCCTTTTAAAAATTTATTTTCGGCCGGGCGCGGTGGCTCAAGCCTGTAATCCCAGCACTTTGGGAGGCCGAGACGGGCGGATCACGAGGTCAGGAGATCGAAACCATCCTGGCTAACACGGTGAAACCCTGTCTCTACTAAAAAATACAAAAAACTAGCCGGGCGAGGTGGCGGGCGCCTGTAGTCCCAGCTACTTGGGAGGCTGAGGCAGGAGAATGGCGTAAACCCGGGAGGCGGAGCCTGCAGTGAGCTGAGATCTGGCCACTGCACTCCAGCCTGGGCGACAGAGCGAGACTCTGTCTCAAAAAAAAAAAAAAAAAAAAATTATTTTCTTTGGCTTCCTTCATTGTCTAGCCTTCCTACTTTGGTTAATGCTTATGTTTTCCTGAGCCTTACTAACAGGAGGCAGCTCTTAAAAAAGAGAGAGCGAGAGAGAGAGCGCTGGGCGCGGTGGCTCACGCCTGTAGTCCCAGCACTTTGGGAGGCCGAGGTGGGCAGATCACCTGAGGTCAGGAGTTCGAGACCAGCCTGACCAAGATGGTGAAACCCCATCTCTAGTAAAAATGCAGAATTAGCTGGGCGTGGTGGCGCATGCCTGTAATCCCAGCTACTGGGAAGGTTGAGGCAGGAGAATCACTTGAACCTGGGAGGCGGAGCAGAGGTTGCAGTTAGCTGAGATCGCTTCATTGCATTCCAGCCTGTACAACAAGAACGAAACTCCATCTCAAAAAAAAAAAAAAGAGAGAGAACTTGAGTCGAGTCTACTAAGTGACAGCTGGAGATGGGCTAGGTAATAAGTTGGTGTCACTGTCTGGTGAATGACCCTGTCTTGTAGGAAATAACAAACTGAGTATAGACCCAGTCAACTTTGATTTGGGTGAGAGGGATTTGTATTTGCCCCATGTTTCAGCATTTCTTGGTTTTGGTTTTTTTGAGGCAACTTTATGGAATTGTGTGCTTTTGCAGAAATTACTGTGAAGTTCCTTTTGACCTTGAGCCTCTTTCTGGCGGTTTCATGTCTGTTAGTGTTGTTTCCAAATATGATGGTCTTTATGCTTGGCATTCCTTTGGTACTATGGAATACCCTGGCATCAGTAGGTTTAGCCTATAAGTAGGGTAGCGCCAATAATTCTGCTTCATTGTCCCCAGGCTTGCTTGGTAGGACTTGAGAGCTCCCTGAGCCTCAAGGGAAGTTGTCTGGCTTACTTCATTCCCTGGAAAGTTAGCTTATGCTTTATACTGTTAATCATGGTGACTGTTAATACCATGTGCCAGCTATTATGTTAAGCATTTTACATTCATTATCTCGCTTAAGACAATAAGCCTCTGAGGTAAGTGTTAATAGTCTCTCTTTTATAGAAGAGGACATCAAAGTTCAGAGATTAGGTAACTTGCCCAAGATCACAGTTAAGCGGTGGCAGAATTGGAATTCAGACCCAATGGGTCTGACTATTATAGAGTTCCTGCTCTTAACAATTCTTCTATAAGTGTAAGACTATTTTTATTTCTCTAATAATTTTTCGGTCTCCACTTCTATTATGTCTTCTTGGGGCAGGATCACTTACTTGGAGCCTTATAGCTGGGACACTGATGCTCAAAATACCAGGAGCTGCTGGAATGGGTATTGTAATATGTATACTAGATACTGCTCCTCGTGATCTTGGCTGCCTTTCCTTCATCCGAGCTCTCTGGTCTAGGGACAGCTTCATCTATTCACTGTTTCTTTCCTAAGTATGAGTTTTAGAGACTGGTGAGGCCCTTGGGGCAGGAGTGTCTACTGGGACTGACTCCATTTCCTGCTTCTAGTTCAAAAGGTGATGACCTATCAACAGCCATTCTCAAACAGAAGAACCGTCCCAATCGGTTAATTGTTGATGAAGCCATCAATGAGGACAACAGTGTGGTGTCCTTGTCCCAGGTAAGCTGGGGCCACAAACTAGGCTTTCTTTACTGCACTTACTTGAGGGATTTGCCTAGGTTTCTTTTCTCATTTTGCAGATATTTCTATTTGCAGACTGCAGATAGAGTGGGGTTTACTGGGAATCCCAATCTCCAGGGCTGTTGCTTACTCCCCTTCTGCCCAGTGACCCAAAGGCCTTAACTTTCTTTCCTCAGCCCAAGATGGATGAATTGCAGTTGTTCCGAGGTGACACAGTGTTGCTGAAGGGAAAGAAGAGACGAGAAGCTGTTTGCATCGTCCTTTCTGATGACACTTGTTCTGATGAGAAGATTCGGATGAATAGAGTTGTTCGGAATAACCTTCGTGTACGCCTAGGGGATGTCATCAGGTGTGTGGGGTTTTTGGCTCCACATGGATGGGAGGCCAGATATAGCCTGCATTACAGGCAGTACCCTTGTGTTACAGGCAGGACCAAGTTCTTGGAACCTGTCGATGCAGGAAGCCTCCTGGTCATGGGAAGACATGCTTCAGGATTGTCTTTAGGTTTTGGTTCTGCCTTCCTGGGACTTCAAAATCCATTTCTGCAGGTCCCTTGAGACAAATTGGCATTCCTGTAACTTTCTTGGTGCCTTTATTTTTTCCTACTAGAAGTGTAATTTATCATACTTATAGCCTAGCTTAGGATACCACTCGAGGGTGTGTATGTATCTGCCAAATAACCTCCTCACTACTCTCGTTAGTATGTCCAATTACTGGCTTGTGTTGGGGTTGGAATGAGGTGGGGATATGGACATGGAAGGTGAGCTGCTAGCAGGCCTTTTAAGCCCCTAAGTGAACCCGGGAGAGAGGAATAGTTGGAGCCAGACCCAGGATAGTTCTCAGTGTGAGTGATTTTCCTTGTTCTTGCATAATTTTAGGCAAGAGGTTACCCCATCTTGGAGTCATCTCTAGCCACTCCTACCCAACCAACCATCACCTGGCCAGGATCATCTCAGGCTTTTGATTCTTTTTGATGGAGTCTAAGTTTCATGTAGGTTTCTTCTTGGGGGTGCTTAGTCACTTCCTCAAGGTGTTCTGAACACCTGGCTGAGATAATTTTGTTTTTTTCACTTCTGTTCCACTGACTCTGACAATTGTTAGCTTAAGACCTTCCCTTGTAATATTGGGTCACCAATACTAGCTAGAAGGGGATCATCCTTGGATATCTCACTGAAGACTTTGCATATCTTTGTGGGGTTTCTAAATGTGTGGCTCTTAATTTTGGCTCACTGATTAGAAGTGAGTGGGGCTGTTCCTTTGCCCTCACTTCCACCGTGTTCTCCTTCCTCTCTTCACCTAAAGCCATCCTGCCTTTTCTTTTTCACTTACTATCAGCTATCTGTGCCAGGCCCTTTTGGACACCCAGTGCTTGGGCCCGAAGTGTGGTTGGTAATGTGGAGTCTGCTTGTCATCCTCAGCATCCAGCCATGCCCTGATGTGAAGTACGGCAAACGTATCCACGTGCTGCCCATTGATGACACGGTGGAAGGCATTACTGGTAATCTCTTTGAGGTATACCTTAAGCCGTACTTCCTGGAAGCTTATCGACCCATTCGGAAAGGTGAGAGCTAATTCTGAGCTTAAGGATTATTGACTGTAGGGAATAAACCTTGGAACATCTTCGTCTCGTTTTCTTTTTTCTTTTTAAATCTTTTATGCTTTTCTCCTGTATTTATTTATTTATTTATTTTTTAAGAGATGGGGTCAGCTGGGCACTGTGGCTCACACCTATAACCCCAGCAATTTGGGAGGCTGAGGCAGGTGGATCACTTGAGGCCAGGAGTTCGAGACCAGCCTGGCCAACATGGCAAAACCCCATTGTGGGCATGTGTAATCCCAGCTACCTGGGGGGCTGAGGCACGAGAATGGCTTGAACCCAAGAGGTGGAGGTTGCAGTGAGCCAAGACCAGGCCACTGTACTCCAGCCTGGGTGACAGAGCAAGACTCTGTCTCAAAAAAGAAAAAAAGAAACAGGATCTCAATATGATGCCCATGCTGGTCTCAAACTGCTGGGCTCAAGTGATCCACCTGCCATGGCCTCCCAAAGTGCTGGGATTACAGGCATGAGCCGTCATGCCTAGTCTCATTTTCTTTTCTTTTTTTTTTTTTTGAGACAGAGTCTTGCTGTGTCCCCCAGGCTGGAGTGCAATGGTCCAATCTCGGCTCACTGCAACCTCCGCCTCCTGGGTTCAAGCAGTTCTCCTGCCTCAGCCTCCCGAGTAGCTGGGATTATAGGCGTCTGCCACCACACCCGGCTAATTTTTGTATTTTTAGTAGAGATGGGGTGTCACTGTGTTGGTCAGGCTGGTCTTGAACTCGACCTCAGGTGAACCACCGTGCCCGGCCACTAGACTCATTGTCATATATTTGTATACACACGCATGCAAACTCTGCACACATATTCATATTCCCTGCTCCTTTCCTCCATCCTTCCCTGGCTCCCATCTCTCCCCTTCTGTGTTCTGGGAGAGTAAGCTATTTTTATGGATCTCTGAAGGAGAAGGTGGTCCATTTTGGCTGGGTCAGGGTCCAGAGTGCACAGTTCTACCATTGGTGGTTGTAGTGAAAACTTGGGCTACTTACATGGCAGAAGTCAGAACTTGATAGTCTTCTGACATGTCAGGTTTTGTTGACTGACTTCTTGAGCATCAGAGGGACTCTTCACAGTTTACCTTTCTCCTCTTACCTGCTGCTTATTATTAAGACAGGTGGAGTTGGGGAGAGATAGGGCAATATCTAATGAATTTGGCATTTTGACCCCAGGGTCTGATGAGTTCTCACTTTGTCTTGTAGTTGACACCCCTAACTGTGCTTGAACTGCTTGCTCTCATAGGAGACATTTTTCTTGTCCGTGGTGGGATGCGTGCTGTGGAGTTCAAAGTGGTGGAAACAGATCCTAGCCCTTATTGCATTGTTGCTCCAGACACAGTGATCCACTGCGAAGGAGAGCCTATCAAACGAGAGGTGAGTTTTATCCCTGATTCTAGTATCCGATTTCATGATTACTCAGTGTGGCATCATGTGGTAACTGTCAAGACTGGGTGCTCGGCTGGCTGCGGTGGCTCACACCTGTAATCCCAGTACTTTGGGAGGCTGAGGTGGGCAGATCACTTGAGGTCAGGTGTTCGAGACCAGCCTGGGCAACATGGTGATACCCTGTCTCTACTAAAAATACAAAAATTAGCCGGGCCTGGTGGTGCACATCTGGAATCCCAGCTACTCAGGAGACTGAGGCAGGAGAATCGGTTGAACCCAGGAGTTGTAGGTTGCAGTGAGCTGAGTTTGTACCACTTCTCTCCAGCCTGGGTGACAAAAAAAAAAAAAGGAGACTGGGTGTTCTTTGGAGAACTAACCATCTTTCAGGGGTGAGAGACCTGCCAGCTATTCATTTCTGGGCCTAATTATTTCTTGGATGTACTTAATGTCAGGAATTTCAAAAACCTAGACTGAATCCAAAATATATAAGTGATTGAAACCATTTTTGAAGTAAAGCTGATGGTGGCTTCAGGCCTCTGCCCATTCCCAGGGTTTCCAGCTTCAGATTTTAGAGACCCCTTCTCAGTAAGACTACGAGTAATGTGAGAGGCAAGGACTGTGCTGGAAATCTTTGCCTTGGGATTTTTGTGGTTGTTCTTTGAGGCTGGATCCCTTTAGAGGAGAATCTTCTTTTTTAAATTTAATTTAATTTTTAATGAGATGGGATCTTGCTGTATTGCCCAGGAACTCCTGGACTCAAGCAGTCCTCCCACCTCTGCCTTCCAAAGTGCTGAGATTACAGATGTGAGCCACCGTGCCGGATTGAGAATCTTATTATGCTCATACGCTAGGTTTTTGCACACTAGGTAGTGGAGTGATTTAGAGAAACTCAACTTTTGCTGATATGATATTCTTGCCTTCTCCTTTCTTTATCTCTTCCACATTCAGGATGAGGAAGAGTCCTTGAATGAAGTAGGGTATGATGACATTGGTGGCTGCAGGAAGCAGCTAGCTCAGATAAAGGAGATGGTGGAACTGCCCCTGAGACATCCTGCCCTCTTTAAGGCAATTGGTGTGAAGGTGAGCATCCTGAGCTCTGGGATCAAGTCTAAAGTGGTGATTAATATCCAGTGTCTAATCCTGGGACTGTTTTCATACATGGCTTTCATTATTGCCTTGGATTAGAGGGGCAATAATATATCCTTTAGTTTACCTAAGGCTCTAAATTCATTAGAGCTGATGGTCTAGACCAGAGTAGGCTAATTAAATTGTCTGTCGTGTGCGTGTGCGCACAAAACACACACACATATATGGGTTTTTTTTTCACAACTCTTAAAATATAAAAGCCATCATTGTATCAGTGGACCCCGTAAAAACAAATCTCACAATAGTTTGCCAGCCTGTCTAGAGCAATGTCACCCAATAGAAGTAAGGAAGTTAAGGAAATTTTCAGAGTGTTAAAGGGTTTTGAGTCTGAAACATTTGAGAACTATTGGTCTAGAGTGTAGCTTCCCAATCTTTTCTATATCATGGAACACACTGAAGATGAAGTTACTCATTTTTCTAGTAGGTGTCACACAAATTCGTCTTCTATGTGGACAGTTTACATGTTCTGCTTGTGGATAGGGCCATAGAAAGGGTATTGTCAAAGAAGAAAATTGATGATTGTAAGGAACACCATTCCAGTGATAAATTCTGGAGGGCATGGTTATTGGAGTGAGTGATCCTCTGGCAATGAAGAAAATAGACCCTGCTCTCTTAAATGGCTTAGCTAGTCTTTGGCCCTTGGTCTGTCTAAAATCGAGCCCTTAGTGTAATGGCCTCTTGCCTTTCCCTAGTCATGTATCTTCAAATACATTTGGACTAGAGTTTCTCTGCCCTTAGTCTCCTATGCAAGTTGCAATCATAAATATTGCCCACTTTCTAGCAGTATTTTCCCTGCTAGTAATAGAAATGATTGTGGCCTAAGGTGAATCGTCTGCTTAGCATTTACTGCTGAGGGCTTATTCTTAATATTGTCAGGGTTGAAGCCTGATTCTCCCCGTCTCTGGAGCCCTAGTTAAGCCATTTTAGGGTTTGGGAGAAGGTGAGAACGTAATCACCACTCTGCATTGGTCCACAGCCTCCTAGAGGAATCCTGCTTTACGGACCTCCTGGAACAGGAAAGACCCTGATTGCTCGAGCTGTAGCAAATGAGACTGGAGCCTTTTTCTTCTTGATCAATGGTAAGATAACTTGGTTCATCTTATGTCTAGCTAGACCCAATTTTGAACTGGGCTCATGAGCTGGAGCACTCATGGACACATCCTTTTTGCACCCATGCCCTCCTGCACCTTTCTAGCATATTCTGCTTGGGTATGTTACAGACAGATGAGCAACAAAGGGAAGATATTTTACATTGGTGCTCCCTGTCCTATCCCCCTTGAGAAAGATTGTGGACAGACTGAAGAGCAGGAGCAAGCTAGAACGAGAAATCAAAGGGTGAATGCTTAGTGATTTGAGAGAGTTTGGGGAAAATGAACTTTGATCACTGGCTCTTGGAGAATGCTATTTAGTGGTGTGCCATCTCTCCTGCTCTGGCTAGAGCATTTGTTGTCACATTTACACTTCCAGTTCAACTGTGAGAAGAGTATACTGAGTCCCTGGGCTTCTCTCCAGCCTTGCCTGGTGGCTATCCTGGGATAATGGCTGGTAGAGGATCTGAGAAGTAGGCATAGGTTACCACCTTCTCACCCAGGACCTGTCTCTGGGCCAAACAAGCAAGATAACTGATTTTTGGGGGGAACTGGGAAAGACTGTCATTTTGTTATTGCCTCCATTCTGTATCCTTTCAGGTCCTGAGATCATGAGCAAATTGGCTGGTGAGTCTGAGAGCAACCTTCGTAAAGCCTTTGAGGAGGCTGAGAAGAATGCTCCTGCCATCATCTTCATTGATGAGCTGGATGCCATCGCTCCCAAAAGAGAGAAAGTAGGAGCTTACCTGAAGGGATAGTGGGGGGTTGAAAGGCCCTGACTTCACTTCTGACCAGACATCCTGTTCTGGCAGACTCATGGTGAGGTGGAGCGGCGCATCGTATCACAGTTATTGACCCTCATGGATGGCCTAAAGCAGAGAGCACATGTGATTGTCATGGCAGCAACCAACAGACCCAACAGCATTGACCCAGCTCTACGGCGATTTGGTAAGGACTCCAGATACTTTTGACCATGTCCTTGCTTAGGTCCTACCTCTCTCCTTCATCTAAGTCACCTAATCCTCTTGAAGCCCTTCACAGTGATTGGATCTGGGGTTCTTTTTCCTTTATCCTACGTCCTGTCTAGAGTGACCATCCACCCTGGTTTTCCTGAGACTGAAAGGTTTCCCAGGGTTGAGACTTTTTCAGTGCTAACATTAGGACAATCCTGTGCTAGCTGAGATGGTTGGTCACCCTAGGCTTGTCTCTTATCTCTGGACTAGAAACGAGCCCTGTCTATGTTCATGCACTGTCCCACAGGTCGCTTTGACAGGGAGGTAGATATTGGAATTCCTGATGCTACGGGACGCTTAGAGATTCTTCAGATCCATACCAAGAACATGAAGCTGGCAGATGATGTGGACTTGGAACAGGTGAAGTGATGATGAGGGCTAACCAGGCGTTACAATATCTCTAGGCAGTTGCTGGGAACTGGCTAAAAACATAAGGGTTAGATGTGAGGAGATGAGTTTTTATTTCTGAACAGGGGAAAGGAGGTAATCTGAGATTAAATCCAGGAAATTGGAGTTGGCATTTTTCTCACTTGATGCTGCATTTAGAGTAAATCAGAATTGTTGGAGCAGCTTTATTTCTAGGTCCCAAGTCCAGGATTAAGTACTTAAAACCCGGCCCATAAAGGTATTGCTAGTATATATATTCAAGGAAATTAGAGGACGCAGGGATAGCAGTCAGGGGAAGCATTCTATTGTCTCTGAGCCTTCTGTGGCAACTGGGTCTTTGAGGCAGCACAGTAAATAGATCTTTCTCTGCAGGTAGCCAATGAGACTCACGGGCATGTGGGTGCTGACTTAGCAGCCCTGTGCTCAGAGGCTGCTCTGCAAGCCATCCGCAAGAAGATGGATCTCATTGACCTAGAGGATGAGACCATTGATGCCGAGGTCATGAACTCTCTAGCAGTTACTATGGATGACTTCCGGGTAAGGATCACACCCCTGCCTCAGGTACACACATATGTGCTTTGACCCCTTCCCTGGTAAGTCTCATCCCCAGTTTTCCCTCCTTTTCTAGTGGGCCTTGAGCCAGAGTAACCCATCAGCACTGCGGGAAACCGTGGTAGAGGTGCCACAGGTAACCTGGGAAGACATCGGGGGCCTAGAGGATGTCAAACGTGAGCTTCAGGAGCTGGTCCAGGTAGGGTGACTTGGTCCAGGGTGAGTCACTGCCTCAATACATTGTAATTGACCTTGGTGATCTCAGGGTGTCAACACGTTTGCTTCAAGAGATGTGAGAGCACGACTTAGGAACCTATTGTTCTTAGGTTTGAGGCACTAAGGAGTCTGCTTCTAGAGAACCTGGATCTGATATCATTGGGTACACCATGAAGTAATGGAGGAGATGCTTCTGTTTAGTTAGGTTTCTTTCACAATGTGGAGGTAGCCTTGAACCCTCTTTCCTTTTCCTCCTAGTATCCTGTGGAGCACCCAGACAAATTCCTGAAGTTTGGCATGACACCCTCCAAGGGAGTTCTGTTCTATGGACCTCCTGGCTGTGGGAAAACTTTGTTGGCCAAAGCTATTGCTAATGAATGCCAGGCCAACTTCATCTCCATCAAAGGTCCTGAGCTTCTCACCATGTGGTTTGGGGAGTCTGAGGCCAATGTCAGAGAAATCTTTGACAAGGTGAGCTACAATAAGCTGAGCTATCTATTGATTTGCCTGGGGACAAGGAATAGAGGCTGTTTTTCTTTAAGAGGGTTGAAACATTCTTATTGCTGGCTGCTCAACTGGACAGCAAGTCACTTGATTTTCTTTCTGAGGTGTGAGAGAGCTGGTGTTTTTTTTTTTTTTTTTCTTAAATTGAGACAGGGTCTGGCTCTGTTGCCCAGGCTGGAGGGCAGTGGTACAGTCATAGTTCACAGAAACCTTGAAACCTGGGCTTAAGCCATTCTACTGCAGCCTCCTGAGTAGCTGGGACTACAGGCATGCTTCACCACATCTGGCTAATTTTTTATTTTTTGTAGAGATGAAGTCTCAGTATGTTGCCATGCTGGTTTCGGATTTCTGGCCTCAAGTGATCCTCCCACCTTGGCCTCCCAAAGTGCTGGGAATACAGGTGTGAGCCACCACGTTTGGCCGAGAGATCTAGTTTTGTTAATGCTTGAATCAATCCATTCCTCCTACAGGCCCGCCAAGCTGCCCCCTGTGTGCTATTCTTTGATGAGCTGGATTCGATTGCCAAGGCTCGTGGAGGTAACATTGGAGATGGTGGTGGGGCTGCTGACCGAGTCATCAACCAGATCCTGACAGAAATGGATGGCATGTCCACAAAAAAAAATGTGTTCATCATTGGCGCTACCAACCGGCCTGACATCATTGATCCTGCCATCCTCAGACCTGGCCGTCTTGATCAGCTCATCTACATCCCACTTCCTGATGAGAAGTCACGTGTTGCCATCCTCAAGGCTAACCTGCGCAAGTCACCAGTTGCCAAGGCAGGTGCAGGATCATGGGCTGTGGGAGACTTGTATGAGTCCTCAGTCTGGTATGGAGTGCTCTTTGGGTTCTGGACAAGATTGCTTTGGAGTTAGGGTTGGTCTAAAGGGAAGACAGAATTTTTGAGGGTATTAAGATAATCTAGAATCAGGAATAAAATGGGGTGGCCAAAGAAGGGGCAAACTAGTTGGGAGTGCTTGGATGGCCCA
>NW_012116355.1:756448-761421 GCF_000951035.1 Colobus angolensis palliatus
GCCAAAGAAGGGGCAAACTAGTTGGGAGTGCTTGGATGGCCCAAAGATCTGTGTATCTCAAGAGAGAAGAGGCTAAATGCTAAGGTAGCTCTGCTCAGTCTGGTATGGAGTGCTCTTTGGGTTCTGGACAAGATTGCTTTGGAGTTAGGGTTGGTCTAAAGGGAAGGCAGAATTTTTGAGGGTATTAAGATAATCTAGAATCAGGAATAAAATGGGGTGGCCAAAGAAGGGGCAAACTAGTTGGGAGTGCTTGGATGGCCCAAAGATCTGTGTATCTCAAGAGAGAAGAGGCTAAATGCTAAGGTAGCTCTGCTGCTTCTTTTAGGATGTGGACTTGGAGTTCCTGGCTAAAATGACTAATGGCTTCTCTGGAGCTGACCTTACAGAGATTTGCCAGCGTGCTTGCAAGCTGGCCATCCGTGAATCCATCGAAAGTGAGATTAGGCGAGAACGAGAGAGGCAGACAAACCCATCAGCAATGGTGAGTCTGTATCCTTTCCCCAGATGTGCCATTCATAGGGAGCCAGGCAGCAGCCACCACCATGCCCTAGAGTTGAGAGTAGAAGTTGTTGAAAAGATCATCTGAGAAGAATGTTAATAGGGCATCAAAGATAAAGAATACTGAGGTGAATCCATTCAATTTGGAATAAGGCCAAGAAGAGATGGGCAGGCTCCATTCTCAGTCTGAACCAAGCTCCATGAGGGAAATCAAAGTATGAGAGTGCACCAAACAGAGCAAGGTTTTTGTTCTTGTTTTTGTTTTTTTTGAGACGAAGTCTTGCTCTTTTGCCCAGACCGAAGAGCAGTGGCGTGATCTCTGCTCACTGCAACCTCCGCCTCCCAGGTTCAAGCCATTCTCCTGCCTCAGCCTCCCGAGTAGCTGGGACTACAGGTGCATGCCACCACGCCCGGCTAGTTTTTTGTGTTTTTTTTAGTAGAGACGGGGTTTCACTGTGTTAGCCAGGATGGTCTCGATCTCCTGACCTTGTGATCCGCCCGCCTTGGGCTTTCAAAGTGCTGGGATTACAGGCGTGAGCTGCAGAGCAAGGTTTTGAACTGAGATGAGACCCATATACCTATCCCTGATGGTTGGGGAAGGGATGGGGTCCACAGACCTCCCAAAATGAAAAGACAAATTCATGTGTGTGTTAACTCCATAAAGGTAGGATCTCTGTCATCTCACTTGTTTTCCACTGTGTCCTGTGTTACCCTTAATTAATTCATTAAGTTCCAAACGTGGGACTTAGTGAATGAGCAAATAAATGGCTTTCTTTCTGTTTTGAAGGGTCTGTGACAGTCCTTCTCTCTCCCATAAAAGCTTAAAACTACTGATGAACTAATCCTAGGAAGCAGTCTCATAAGTCACAGCAATTGGCCTCTCAGTGGAAGAGATAGGTTTTGAGCTGGGCTGTGAAGAGAGTAGAATTTGAATAAAGGGAATAAGCAGCCCAAATAATGTGCTCTAGTAGTAGGATTGCAATCATTGGGAAACTGGGTATATTTAAGAGTATGTATGTCTCTGAAAGTGAGACCACTGGGTAGGATGTAATCCAAATGTGGTAAGCACTGAAAGCCATTGGCATTTCCTTTTAAAGTATTAAGCCCTAGTGATCTGTGTTTACCAACTATAGGAGGTAGAAGAGGATGATCCAGTGCCTGAGATCCGTCGAGATCACTTTGAAGAAGCCATGCGCTTTGCGCGCCGTTCTGTCAGTGACAATGACATTCGGAAGTACGAGATGTTCGCCCAGACCCTTCAGCAGAGTCGGGGCTTTGGCAGCTTCAGGTAACTTGGTTGGGAGCCTTAGACAGTGCTTAAGTTACTTTGGGGACCTACACCAAAAAGGGAATGGGAGTCCTAAGGAAGCTAGAGGGGTAGTTGTGGAAATCTTACACAGGCTCTGTCCTAACCGTCTTTTTTGGCTTTGCTCTTGTACACAGATTCCCTTCAGGGAACCAGGGTGGAGCTGGCCCCAGTCAGGGCAGTGGAGGCGGCACAGGTGGCAGTGTATACACAGAAGACAATGACGATGACCTGTATGGCTAAGTGGTGGTGGCCAGCATGCAGTGAGCTGGCCTGCCCGGACCTTGTTCCCTGGGGGTGGGGGCGCTTGCCCAGGAGAGGGACCAGGGGTGCGCCCACAGCCTGCTCCATTCTTCAGTCTGAACAGTTCAGCTACAGTCTGACTCTGGACAGGGGGTTTCTGTTGCAAAAATACAAAACAAGCGAAAAAATAAAAGCGATTTTCATTTGGTAGGTGGAGAGTGAATTACCAACAGGGAATTGGGCCTTGGGCCTTGGGCCTGTGCCATTTCTGTTGTAGTTTGGGGCAGTGCAGGGGACCTGTGTGGGGTGTAAACCAAGGCGCTACTGCCACCTGCCACAGTAAAGCATCTGCACTTGACTCAATGCTGCCCGAGCCCTCCCTTCCCCCTATCCAACCTGGGTAGGCGGGTAGGAACCACAGTTACTGGGTAAACGTTTATATAGAGAGTAGGTTGATTTATTTTACATGCTTTTGAGTTAATGTTGGAAAACTAATCACAAGCAGTTTCTAAACCAAAAAATGACATGTTGTAAAAGGACAATAAACGTTGGGTCAAAATGGAGCCTGAGTCCTGGGCCCTGTGCCTACTTCTTTTCATGGGAAGAGCTTTGGGCTACCCACCACTCCCAAGACATTCTTCCAAATGTGAAATCCTGGAAGTAAGATTGCACCTTCTTCCTCTCCTGATCAACATCAGTATAATATCTCCTGTTGCCTCACCCTGTGTCTGCAGTATCACTGGATAGGACTGGTGGAAAGGGAGCAACCTGACAGAGCTCCAAATGTGGAGAATATGGCATCCCTCCACCTATATTTGATGTGAACGGTAAGACTAGGCCTGCAGAATCCCTTATCCTGACCAAAGACTGTGTTGGGGAGCCATTTGAAAATCATAGGGTTGCAAAAAAATACAATCTTATTTGCAGGTGGATATTCTCTATATTCCCTTTTAATGCATCTAAAAATCCCAAACATCCCCTGGTTGGTGATCACTTAAGAGTTGTACCCACCTTTGTTTTATGTACTTTGTTTGATTTAAAAAAAAAACAAAACTTTTTGTTAATATAAGATTTTAGTATTGAATTTTTTTTTCCAAACAGAAAATAGACTGTCCTCTTCAATCACTTAGTGCTTCTGGGGTCAGTACAATGATGCCTCACCCAGAGAGAGAGTAGTGCAGAGAAAATAAATTACTAAATATATGTTGATTGGGTTTGGGACATAAAAGACAGTCCTGAACACCATAATTTTGAATAAAATACTGTAGTCTCCAAAGATCAAAATCCCTAAAGTCTAAAATTCTGAAAATCACAATCCCAAAAGGTCAAAATCCCAAAATACAGTTCTGGAAGAAATGCTAAACGTTCTTCAAAAATTTACTTACATTTTAAAAAGCGTATTTGAGAAACAACACGACAGAACATTTCATAGGCCACTTTACACAGTAAAATAGGGAATAGTAACATTTTTGCAAGATAAACACTCAGGTATACCAACAACAGTTGCACAGATATAACGGTGATGAGCAGATGAAACATATTCATAAAGAAATAGGTCAGAAAGTGAAGTGTATAAATGCTTGTCACTATGCTTGGTAATTGTGGGCACCTAGCTTTATAACTGTGGTCAGCTGTAATACTGTGACAGAAAACCTAAGTCTTGATGAGATGGTTCAGAAACTTACGTTAACCACTGCATTGTCTCCCAAAGAGACGAGGTCTTGAGAACGTTTTCTTCTTCACAAATGCACGTGTACAAAAAACAGATGTCTCTTCATTTATTGAGGAACTTTGAACATTTTTATGCACACATACAATGCTCACACACAGAGTCAACATTGTGGTCATGGAGTCAAATTTTTAATGTCCAAGGGGCCAGAAGAAAAACCTGTCCTAGTCTGGACGCGGTGGCTCGTGCCTGTAATCCCAGCACTTTGGGAGGCCGAGGCGGGCGGATCACCTGAGGTCAGGAGTTTGACACCAGCCTGACCAACGTGGAGAAACCCCATCTCCACTAAAAATACAAAATTAGCCAGGTGTGGTGGCGCATGCCTGTACTCTCAGCTGCTTGGGAGGCTGAGGCAGAGAATAGCTTGAACCCGGGACACGGAGGTTGCAGTGAGCTGAGATCACGCCATTGCTCCCCAGACTGGGCAACAAGCGTGAAACTCCATCTTAAGAAAAATCTGTCCTCGCTGTTACAGACCAATTGCCTTCTGTATTCTCTCTGGGACACCGCCTGTTGGATGGTACCCAACAACATCGAAGGCAGATCTTCCCCACTGAGCCCACTCAGACTTACAAACTAATCTCCAGAAACAACCTCACAGACACACCCAGATAATGCTTTGCCAGATTTCAAAATACTTAATCCAGTAAAATTGACACCTAAAATTAAGTCCACAATTCTGCTCATTGGCAACTTGGCACCCTGATGTGTCTCTTTAAACCATACTTAAGACAATAGCAAGGTAATAGTTCTGTATAACATGATGCAAATACCTTGTTTACAACCAAAAATGTACTAATCCCTTCCCCAGAATTTGAAATTTTATGTTGTCCAGCTTGTGATTTTAGGGATTTTGATCTTTTGGGACTTCAACATTTGGGATTATGGTGTTTGGGATAGTGTCCTTCAGGATTATGATCAGCACTGGTATTAGTCATCCTAGACTTTATACTAGGCAAGACCAGACTCCCTTTTGGTCTACATAAATAATCTTTAAGGATGCATGATACTTATATTGGTTGATTAAACTGGAGCAGCTCTTGAACTCATGCTGCGAAATGGATATTTTTGCACTTTTGGTATTTGTTATTTCAGTAGGTTTTTAGGGAACAAGTGGTGGTTGGTTACATAAATTCTTTAGTGGTGATTTCTAAGGTTTTGGTGCACCTGTCATTTGAGCGGTGTACACCGTACTCA
>NW_012116355.1:762835-783105 GCF_000951035.1 Colobus angolensis palliatus
GGCTCAAGGGATTCTCCTGCATCAGCCTCCCAAGTAGCTGGGATTGCAGGCATGCACCACCATGCCTCTGGCTAATTTTTGTATTTTTGGTAGAGACGGGGTTTCACCCATGTTGACCAGGCTGGTCTCAAACTCCTGACCTCAGGTGATCCTCCCACCTTGGCTTCTCAAAGTGCTGGGATTTCAGGCATGAGCTACTGCACCAGGCCTCGAGTTGATTTTTGTATAAGGTTAGAGATGAGGATCTAGTTTCATTCTTCTACATGTGAGTTGCCAGTTATACCTGTATAGCTGTGAACAAGGTGATAGCTCTTTTGGGGCCTCAAGTTTCTTAGTCTGATAAAATGATTGAAAAATGCTTTCTAAACTGCAGAAACCTGCATACTTAAACCAAGAGGCAAATTGTATAGGCAGTCCATCTTTCCCCTCACGTTATTCCTGGAAAGAAATTGGAATGTGATCTTACTGTAGCTGATCACTTTATAGAGGGTAAACACTGTGATTAGAGGTTGGATTTCTGACCAAGAATATGGTATCAAATAGAGGACCAGCAGTATGCCATAGAAGCAAAAACAAAGATGGAACAGTATACCTAATACCTCAAAACACGTTTACGTCTGGCCAGGCGCGGTGGCTCACGCCTGTAATCCCAGCACTTTGGTGGGCCGAGGCGGGTTTATCACTAGGTCAGGAGATTGAGACCATTCTGGATAACACAATGAAACCCTGTCTCCACTAAAAATAAAAAAAATTAGCCGGGTGTGGTGGTGGACACCTGTAATCCCAGCTACTCGGGAGGAGAATGGCATGAACCCGGGAGACGAAGCTTGCAGTGAGTCTAGGCGACAGAGCAAGACTCCGTCTCAAAAAAAAAAAAAGCTATCTGTCTATATATATAGATAGATAGATCGATCTAAGGTACTGATCCTACAAATTCCCCTGAAAGTCCAGTGGACACAATGCCCATGAAGGATGCAGGTCTTCCATTTCAGCTGAACTGTGGTAAGTGTCAAGTGGTTTGCTAACCCTTGCTCAGCCCTACAACCCACTAAGGGCTTTAAAATACTTAATATAGGATTTGGATTTTTTTTTTTTATAAAGCTACTCAGAGAAGTGTGGACTCACGTTCCCATGTAAAATGGAAATTCAGAATTGCATTGTCTGGAGATCATAGTAGTGGGAGAGGGAAAGTACCTTTAGTTCCACCCTTGGCCAGCAGGTGGTGAGTTTTGGACTCAGACCCTATAGACAGGTTTGGGCTAAGTTTTGGAACAGAACAGTGACACAAGGAAGCAGCATGTACCTTCTGACTGGTTGATTCTCAACCAAATATACAGACTAGAGGGAATATGATAGAGTGGAAAGAGCACTGGATTGAGAATTTGGGCTTGACCTCAGAGAACCTCATGTTAAAGCCACACGGTGTTTCAGTGGGACTGCAGGGAAGGCAGTACCATATAAAATACGGTTTCTAGGCCTTAAAGGAAGGTGGGAAACTTGACGTGGAGAAGTGGAGGAGAACAGTTTGAGGCACAGGTCAGAAAGTAGAGCACTTGCTCATAAAGCTTAAAGTTAGACTAGCAAGAGAGTCCTGTGGTAAATTTGGAGAGATCAGGAACCATGTTGTGAAGACCCTCAAATGCCAGGACTGAACTTTCCTGCAGGTGTGGGTCATCTGGAGGATTCAGGCAAGAAAGTGACTTAGATTTCGGTGTTAAAACAATTCAATTTCTTTCTTGTGGCAAAAAACAAAAATTTCAAGTAATTCATCCAGCAGTTTCCAAGTGTACAATACAATATTGTCAATCACATGCACATGGTTATGCATAGACAATTTACATTAAATAACCTTTTATTTTTATAGAAGCAGTAATGTGCATTGTAGAAATTTAGAAAAATAGGCCAGGGCATGGTGACTCACACTGGTAATCCCAGCATTTTGGGATGCCGAGGTGAGCAGACCACTTTAGCTTAGGAGTTCAAGACCAGACTGGGCAACTTGGTAAGATCTCATCTCTACAAAAAATACAAAAATTAGCTGGGTGTGGTAGTGTGTGCTGGTAGTCCTAGCTGCTTGGGAGGCTGAGGTGAGGTGGGAAGACCACTTGAGCTCAGGAGGTAGAGGCCACAGTGAACAGTGATCATACCACTGCACTCCAGCCTGGGTGACAGAATGAGACCCTAAGAAAGTAATTGATTACCAGCAAAATTTAAAAAATATTTCCAATAACCGGAGGTCATCACTATTTTAATAACTTTAGTGCGTATGTTTCTGGATCTTTTTTGTGTATGTGTCTATACATGTGGTATTTTTAAACCCAAATTGAGATCATATTGTGTTATAACTTTTTGGTTTTGGTCAGTATCTTTTTTTTTTTTTTTTTTTTTTACGGAGTCTCACTCTGTCGCCCAGGCTGGAGTCCAGTGGTGTGATCTCAGCTCACTGCAAGCTCTGCCTCCCAGGTTCACGCCATTCTCCTGCCTCAGCCTCCCAAGTAGCTGGGACTACGGGCACCCGCTACCACGCCTGGCTAATTTGTTTGTATTTTTAGTAGAGATGGGGTTTCACCGTGTTAGCCAAGATGGTCTTGATCTCATGACCTTGTGATCCGCCCACTTCAGCCTCCCAAAGTGCTGGGATTACAGGCGTAAGCCACCGCCCCTGGTCTTGGTCAGTATCTTTACCTTTCCCTTTATGTAAATGTTCTTGGTTGAGCATGGTGGTGGTGGCTCATGCCTAAATTGCCAGCATTTTGGGAGGTCGAGGCAGAAGGATTGGTTGAGGCCAGGAGTTTGACACCAGTCCAGGTAACAGAGTGAGTCCTCATTTCTACAAAAAATAAATTAAAAAAAAAAGTTCACTGGGCATGGTGGTACACAGCTGTAGTCCTAGCTACTCAGGAGGCTGAGGCAGGAGGATCACTGAAGCCCAGGAGTTAGAGGCTGCAGTGAACTGTGATCACACCACTGCACCCTAGCCTGGGTGACAGAGCATGACCCTGTCTCTAAAAGCAAAATTCTAGAGGTCAGGAACCAATCTAGATACCCATACCATATTCAGAGTTTCCCCCAACAGACCCAAATGTCATTCACAGCTATTTGGACCAAACCAGCATCCAACTTAGGTCCACAAGTTGGTATCTGTTAGGTTCCTTTATTCAAACTTTAAAAAATTAGAGGATTTCGTTCTGTTGCTCAGGCTAGAGTGTAGTGGCTATTTACGGGTGCTATACCACTACTGATCTGTACAGGAATTTTATCTGCTCTGTTTCCTACCTGGGCCAGTTCACCCCTACTTAGGCACTAGTGGTCCCCCACTTCTGGAAGGTCACCATATTGATGCCAAACTTAGCATCAGTCGGTTTACAATCGGCATAGCACACTACATCCTAGGCTCAAGGGATTCTCCTGCATCAGCCTCCCAAGTAGCTGGAATAATAAGCGTCTACCACTACTCCTAGCCTTTTACTCAGACTTTTATGACACTTGTTGAAGAGATCGGGGCAGTTGATCTCCAGAGAATTGTAGCCATGTGCAGGATAGATTAGAAGGAATAGAGCAACCAATTTACTGAGAAATAATGACTAAGACAATAGTGATGGTGGAAATGGAGAGGAGAAGATGGATTTGAAATACATTTCATAGGAATAATTGACAACTTTTTTTTTTTTTGAGATGGAGTCTTGCTTTGTTGTCCAGGCTAGAGTGCAGTGGCATGATCTTAGCTCACTGCATCCTCCACCTCCTGGTTCAAGTGATTCTTCTGCCTCAGCCTCCCAAGTAGCTAGGATTACAGGTGCACACCACCATCACACCTGGCTAATTTTTGTATTTTTAATAGAGATGGGGTATCACATAGGCTGGTATCGATCTCCTGACTTCAAATGATCCTCCTGCCTCAGCCTGCCAAAGTGCTGGAATTACAGGCATGAACCACTGAGCCTGGCTGACAAGATTTGATGATGGATTAGATCAGGGAGGAAGGAGGAGTCAAAGCTTAAGTATTTAGATGGATGTCATGCCTTTTGATAGGAATGGGCATGTTGGAGGAAAAGGTTAAAGGGAAAATATGTTTTTGGACAAGTCAAATATGAGATGATGTCTGGTATGCTGTTGGATATGGGGACCTGAAGCCTAGAGATGCTTAGAAATGACTCATGTTTTTACAGTACACCATATTTAATGGAATGGGCTCAAGACATTCTATTTTTTAAAAATGGTATTGGTATATTGGACATGATTTTGGGGAAGGTTAGATTATCACTTCATACCGTAAAAATCAGTAATCTAAAACATAAATATGCAAAATTATCAAAGTGCCAGGAGAAAATGTTTTAGAAGTCATGAAGTAAAATGTTGGTAGATTTAACTACATAAAAAAAATTAACTTTGATACAGTAGAAGTCACCATAAAATTAGACAGTAAGCTACAGATTGGAAGAAAATATTTGGAACATGCATAACAGATTGGGTTACTATCTCTGTAGGCAGGATCATGGCCCTCAAGATGCCCACATCGTAATCCTTGGAACCTATGTATATATTATTTCACATGGAAAGAGGGCATTAAGGTTCCAGATGGAATTAAGGTTGCTAATCAACTGACTTTATTCATTTATTTATTTAGAGACAGGGTCTTGCTCTGTCATCAAGGCTGGAGTGCAGTGGCATGATCTTGGCAGCCTCCACCTCCTGAGTTCAAGCAATTCTGCCTAAGCCTCCGGAGTAGCTGGGATTACAGGCACACACACCATGCCCGGCTAATTTTTGTATTTTTAGTAGAGATGGGGTTTTGCCATGTTGGCCAGACTGGTCTTGAACTCCTGGCCGCAAATGATCTACCTGCCGTGGCCTCCTGAAGTGCTGGGACTGTTACAGGCATGAGCCACTGCTGCGACTGGCCATCAACTGACTTTAAATGGGAAGTGTCCTGGAGTATTCCGCTTTGCCTAGTGTAATCATAAGGGTTCTTAAAAGTGGAAGAGGTAAGGTTGGGCATGGTGGCTCACGCCTGTAATTCCAGCACTTTGGGAGGCCAGGGTGGGTGGATCACCTGAGGTCGGGAGTTCAAGACCAGGCTGACCAACATGGAGAAACCCCATCTCTACTAAAAGTACAAAATTAGCCAGGTGTGATGGTGCATCCCTGTAATCCCAGCTACTCAGGACGCTGAGGCAGGAGAATCACTTGAACACAGGAGGCGGAGGTTGCAGTGAGCCAAGATTGTGCCATTGCACTGCAGCTTGGGTGATAAGAGTGAAACTCCGTCTCAAAAAAAAAAAAAAAAAAAAGTGGAAGAGGGAGGCAGAAGAGGTCAGAGTGATATACTGTGAGAAGAACTTGATGACTTGCCTTTGCTAGCTTTAAAGATAGAAGAAGGGGATCAGTAACCAAGGAATGTGGGCAGCCTCTAGAAACTGGGAAAGGCAAGGAGTGAATCCTACCCAGAGCCTAGAGAAAAGGATGCAGCCCCGCCAACCCCTTGATTTTAGCCCTGTGAGGAATGTGTCAGACTTTTTTTTTTGTCAGGAGGAGACAGGGTCTGTTGCCCAGGCTGGAATGTAGTGGTGCAGTGGCTCACTGTAGCCTTGACTTCTCTGGTTCAGGTGATCCTCCCACCTCACCTTGCCGAGTAGCTGGGACTATAGGTGTGCACCACCATGCCCAGCTAATTTTTTTTTTCTTCTTTTTTAGAGACAGTGGTTTGCCGTGTTGCCCAGGCTGGTCTTAAACTTCTGGGCTCAAGCTATCAGCCCATCTCAGCCTCCCAAAGCGTTGGGATTACAGATGTGAGCCATTGCACCCAGGCTCTGTGTCAGACTTCTGACAAAATAAATTTGTTTTGTGGTAATTTGTTATAGCAGCCGTAGAAAAGTGTAATACATTGACTAATACAATATCCAACAAATAGTGCGTTAGAAAATGGGTAGAGGATATGACCAGGTGATTATAGACATCCAGATGGTTACTAGACATATTAAAAGACACTTGTTTTCATGGCCTTGGAGATGATGAGCTGACCCAGGGAGAGAAAAGAGCAGAGGGCTGAGAAGAAATGGTCAGAAAGATACATGGAGAACTTATGGGTCAAGTGGATGAAGAAGATAATACCCAGGACCAAGCACAGTGGCCTAGACTCAGGCTACCTGTGCTCATGTGAATGGATGTAGTTTTTTGTTCACATGCTGTGAAATCGTTCCCTCTCAAGGGCGGCCCTGGGCTATGCTGACCTGGCCTTGTAGCCTCACCCTGTAGAGTAGGGATGTGTGGACTCCAGATGTGATCATCTGTGAAGATCCATAAAAGAGAGTTAAGCCTGCAGAATCCTGAGTGTTGTACTTCTGGGACTTGAATCTGAGGGGATATGGCTGCAGCAGAATTGGGAACTGATGTATTCAGTACCTTGGATTCCAAAGAAGACATGAATGGGATTTGTCTAATTCAGCTAGTTTATTAGAATTTCCATTTCTTGTCTCCACATCCCCACCATCCCCCTGGTTTGGCTTCAGGTCTTGGCATACCAAGTGCCAGTATTACCAGCCTTTTCTCTACTGACTAGATTTGGTGGGTAGGGGTCGATGGTTACCCAGGCATTTGGCTAACAACTTTTGGAAACCCCTGGTAAGGGAAGCCTTGAGGGTAGGGGAGGAGAGATGCTTCTCCATGTGGGCCCAAGGACAGTGCTTACAGTGGTGAGGGGTCAGGATGTCACTTGCTCTCAGACCTGCCTCTGGCTGATCCTGGGGACCGGAAGCTTTGGGGAGAAGCAGCTGGGGAAGAGCAGTGTGTTGAGAGCTCTGGCCCCTGTGTTGAGACCTTTGAGGAAATGTGCTTACAGGGGCCTCTACTAGGCTTCTGGCCTGGGCAGGGTGGTTCTTCCCTGTGACTGTGGATAACCCCAACCTTGCAGTCCCTCCTCTATGGTCTCCTGCTTTGGGTTTTCTAGGGTGCTCTCTTTTTTTGGCTGAGGATGAGGCTGAAGGCTTGTCCTTTCTCTTGTCTGAGACCAGAACCTTAGAGTTTGAGGGTTCTCCTGGGCCTGGAGATGGATAGTTCACACCAGCCTCCATGTGTACAAATGACCCTTGGAATGGGACCTGGCTCACCATCTGCCCCTTCATTTTCTCCCCTCTTTGAGATCCTTGTTCTGCCCTGCCAGACTCCTGCGACTGAAGCTGGGAAGAGGATTGGGAGTGATGACAGTGGGAGGACTGGACAGGCTGAGGTACTGTGCCCTGAACTTTTTGAGGATGACAACTTGAAGAGTGGGGCCATGGATTGGGGGGATGAATCTTCTGTGATGGGCAGGAAGGGAGTCCCCAGGAGTCTGGAATTGTGGAGCTCAGAATAGGGGAGCTGCAAAATGATTGACTTGGTCCGGGGGCTCTGGAGGCAGAGCTCTGCTGCAGTTTCTTCAGCCTGAGTTTCAACTCTCTACTCCACTGCCAGGCATGGATCCTAGGATGGGTGAGCACCTCTGGGACAGTCCCTCTCTGGGAGTATGGGACTTCTGCCTTAACCCTTGGGCACTTCTGTCCCTTGGGTAGACCAGGATGAGTGCGCTCAATCTTCACAGCTTCAGCTAGGGTGGGAGGCCAGGGCACTGGGTGTAGGGGATCCACCGCCGGAGGGCTAGGGCCTTGGGGAACTTCTCTTTGTTGCACATTTCTCCACACAAATTCAAGGTCAATGTGTAGCTCTGGTAGAGGAGTACAGAGTGACCTGGGGGCTGGGAGCTCAGTGGCCCAGTGGTTCTTTCTTTGCTCCACTGCTTCCCCATCAGGCTTACAGTTGCTTTGGTCTGCGATAGGCTCACTTATATGGGACTTTGAAACAGAGTTTGAGGATGGACTGGAGCCCCCACCTGGGAACACAGGAACACAGTTTTCTTTTTGCTCCATTTCCCCTACAGTAGACTGGGAATCAGACCAGACTCCCAGAGGGCTGACTCCATGCACGTCTTGGGGTGAGTTACAAACTGGGTGCTTAGAGGCCCAGGAGTTCTTTCTCTTTCGTATGTTCCCATGTCTAGCTTCAGAATCAGACAGGACCCCCATGGATCTAACTCTGAGTGGCTCTGGTGCAAGAGCTGGGAGTGGGCTGAGGGCCAGAGATGGAGACCTAGAAACCCAGGAATTCCTGCAATGCTCAGTGTCCTTCCATGTAGCTTCTGATGTAGTGAGGCCTTCCCCAGAATTGACTCTGTGTGGTTCCATAAGGGAAGTTGGAGATGCACTATGAACAGGGTCTGGGGAATCAGATGTCCAGAGGTTCTCTTTCTGCCCCATGGTCTCCCACAAAGTTTTGGATTCAGACAGGTCTCCCTGGAGGCCCATTACTAGAGACTCCAGGAGAGGGACTGAGGGAAGGCTGGGAGGTGAAACTGGGTCTGCAGGGACCCAAATATTTTCTCTACTCTGCATGCCCTTCCATGGTGTCTCAGATCTTGGTGGGACACATTCAGGGCTGGTTCCAGAGAGCCCTGGATTGAGGTCCAAGGCTGGAGACTCAAAAGCCCAGAGGTTTCCTGAGTTTGCTCTGCATTCCCACTGGGGCTTATATCTGGATGGATTTTCCAGGAAACTCTCTCCCTGGAGTTCTGGCAGGGAGTGCAGGGGAGGGCAAGGGACTGGCATTGAAGACTCAGAGGCCTGAGGTTTCTCTTTGTATCCCATGGTTCCCAAGAAGTCCTTAGATGTAGTAAGTCCTCCTTCAGGGCTAACTTTTTTGGGTTCTGACAGAGAAGCTGGGAATTGGCAGGGGGGTGGCATCGGAGGCTCAAAAGCCTGGGGCATCTTTTTGTGTCTTGTGGTTTCCAACTGAGTCTCATATCCAGGGAGAACTTCTAGGGGGCTGGTTCCAGGGGACTGTGTGGGTACCTCAGCGCCAGATAAAACTCCCTTGTGGTCCACAGGGAAGGGCCTCAGATGGTGGGGTAGTGATGAGACAGAAGGAGAAGATAGAGATGGAAGCAACTGAGGATTGGGGGCCATCCCTTCTAGATCTTCCATAGTGTGGGCCTCATGGGTAGAAAACTGGGCTGAGGAGTGATCCTGGGGAAGCAACAGGTTGGACCTAGATAGGAAGGCAAGCTTGTTGAAGAAGACAGAAGAACAAACAGACAACTTCAGAGGAGAGGGGCCACCTGAGCTCAGCAAGATGGCTTCCAAGGACTCGCTATGCAGAGAGGGGAGACCCCAGAAGAGCTGGCTTTTTCTCTGCTGCCCGTGGTTGCCTGATACTATCTTGTGCCTCACAGGAAAGCTGGTCAGAATCTGGAAGATGGGGAAGGATCTTGAAGGGCTCGTGGGCTGCATGACTGTTTGCTCTGGTATCCCTGTGGCCTTGAGGAGGCCCTCAGAACCACAGGATGGCTGGGGTGGGGCTGGAGTGGCTTGCTCTCCAGTGGGAGCTGCTTTGGTAGGAGAACATGGCTTCAGTGGATCCAGAGATGCCTCGTCTTCCACCTCTTCCTCCTCTTCTTCCCCTTCTTCCTCCACTTCTGATTTCTGCTTGCACAGGCGATCAAGGAAGGCCACATGGTGCAGAAGTGGTAGGTCCTGGGAAGTAGAGAAAGATACTCTCAGGCATGAAGCCTTTTTGGATACACAGGGTTTGTTACAAGGCACTCAGTCTGCTCCATATCCAGAGTGGACAGTTACTCACCAATCCCACGTGTGGTCAGTCACCTACACAGCTGCTCATCTAGTATTAATGGTCATTACCCAGTCCTCATTTGGAGATCACTATTCCCTCACATAGCCCTATATCTAGAGTCCATGGTCACTCACCTGGCTTCAAATCTAATGTCAGTGGTTACTCACCCAGCCTCACATCTAGGGCTTATAGTCACTCACCTGGGCCCACATTCATACCAATGACCTCACCTGTGGTGTCAGCAGTCATTCATCCAGCTGTACAGTCACAGGTCACCCACCTTGCCTTGCACCATATTCCCAGAGCACCAGGGATGAAGCTGTCGCAACCTCCCAAGCTGCCACCATCTCCGAATCTGCCAAACCATGAATAAGAATAGTGTCACCAGATTTCCTGGACTCTGGAAGCAGCTGCTGCCGCAGTGTCTGCAGGCTAGGGTATGGGTCAGTTGGCCCCAGAGAAGCCCCATATCCCCCTTAGCCCCGAGCAGGTCCTCCAGCAGCCATTCCATTTCCCTTAGCCTTGTGGCAGTTTACCCTGAGGTCATCACTGCATCACAGAACAAAGAACTCCCATCCCCCACAGAGGCCCGGGCTTAACAGACTTCTTCCTGAATTTAGAACCAAAAAAAATTTCCTCCATCAGGCAATTCCTGCTTCACTCCGCGAAATGTGGGTGATCCCCTTTTGATTGCCCAGTTCAGAATTATGCTTCAGGCATTGTGGTTAAGTACATGGATTCTAGCACCTAACTGCCTTATTCAAATCATAACTCTGTCATTTGCTACCTGTGAAAACTTAAACTACTTAATCTTTTCAGTGCCTCATTTTTCTTACCTGTATAGATAGATAAGAAAAATGAGGATAAGAAAAATGAGGCACTGAAAAGATTAAGTAGTTTGATAAGATATCATTATCTTTATTTTATAGATATTTGTTATTACCGTTATTTTCAGACAGCATCTCACTGTGTCACCCAGACTGGAGTGCAGTGGTGTGGTCACAACTCACTGCAGCCTCAACCTCCTGGGCTCAGGTGCTCCTCCTGCCTCAACCTCCTGAGTAGCTGGGACCACAGGCATGTGCACCATACCCAGCTAATTTTTATATTTTTTATTTTTGTAGAGACAGGATCTCTCTATATTGCCCAGGCTGGGCTCTACTCCTGAGCTCTAGGGATCCTCCTGCCTTGGCCTCCCAAAGTGGTGGGATTATAGGCGTGAGCCATCTTGCCTGGCATGTTATTTTTAGAGGCAGGGTCTCATTGTATTGCCCCAGCTGGTCTTGACCTCCTGAGTTCAAGAGAGCTTCCCATCTCAGCCTCCGAGTAGCTGGGATTACACGCATGGGCCACTGTACCCAGCACAATAATATTATTACTTACTACATAGGGTTGTTTTGAGGATGTAAAAAGTAAAGTAGTGGTTCCTCTTCAAAGACTTTCCTCTCCGTCTAGTTAGGAATAAATAGTAACTTCTCTTAGAAGCAAAATTTATTCAAATACCTGTGCTAACATTCTTAAATATCTGCTAGCCATAATAAAGAAATCAATGTACTTTATGTTCTTAGTTTCCACAGTTTAGCCTAAATATTTGCCCTGGCATGCTTATATTGGTCCAAGCAAGCATTAGGTCATAGCCTGTTCCTCTTCTGTATTTGAAGGTGTTTTTACCTTTCTCAGCATTCCACAAGTTAACTTCCTCCTTCCTTTGTTCTCCTCTGCCTTTGCCTCTTTTTAAAAAGTTCTAAGTTGCTAGCCAGTCAGGACAAATACAGAATGTGAGGTCCCATTACAGCCAATGGAAACCGGACACAGCAGTAGGGTGGATATGTCAGGCTATAAATGACCCTGCCTCCTTTGTTCGGTATACTCTTCATGGCAAAACTGCTGGCGAGTGTACCCTTTCTGCAGAAAGTAAAAATGACCTTGCTGAGGAAATGTAATTTATATTCAAGTGCTATTTCTTTTTTTTTTTTTTTTTTGAGACGGAGTCTCGCTCTGCCGTCCAGACTGGAGTGCAGTGGCTGGATTTCAGCTCACTGCAAGCTCCACCTCCTGGGTTTAGGCCATTCTCCTGCCTCAGCCTCCCGAGTAGCTGGGACTACAGGCGCCCGCCACGTCGTCCGGCTAGTTTTTTTTGTATTTTTAGTAGAGACGGGGTTTCACCATGTTAGCCAGGATGGTCTCGATCTCCTGACCTCGTGATCCGCCCATCTCAGCCTCCCAAAGTGCTGGGATTACAGGCTTGAGCCACTGCGCCCGGCCTAAGTGCTATTTCTTTATGGCACCGGGGAACAAGCATTTCTAACAAGGATTAAATGAATAAATGTGAATGCTTAGAATAATGCCTGGTACATAATGTATGCTGTATTCAATTTCTATTTAAAGTTTCTGATTATAAGCTTCATTCTGTCTTTAATGGTTGGAAGCTATCCCCTCTTTTTTATGCTTATGTCAGCTGTGAACTGTGAAGCATTCATGTTAAGGATGACAAATAAATATGCTTTGCCTTTCTTATTTCCTCCATTTTCCCCTAAAACCACCACTTTGTTCCATGTCGGCCCTTCCTTTCAGGGCCACACTTCAATCCCTGTCCTCATTAAAAGCTAATTTGTTCTGGTGGAAAGTGTGCTGAGCTGAAAGTGAGGAGACTTGGGTTCTCTAGCTTCGTCACTGATCCACCACGTGATCTTGAGAAACCAAGAGAGGTTTCTCCTTTGGTACCATGAGTTGGACTAGACTGATTTCATTCATTCATGCAACATTTGTTGAATGCCTATTATGGACCAGGTATTGTGCCCAGACTTGAAACTGCAGAAGTGAGATAGAGTCTCTGCACTAAACTAGGTCCCATTTCATTGGGGGATCAGTGAAGTAACAGATAATGAAAATAGAGATACACACAGAGTATTATGGGGCCAGAGAACAGATAACCCACCAGTCCGAAGAAGGAGGTTGATGGTGAGGGGTGCTTCCCAGAGGAGATGATTCATGCTTGATTTGAGGAACCAAGAAAGTGAGGATGTAGTGTAGGGAATGAGAGGACAATCAGGCAGTAGGAACAGCCTGTGTAAATGTGCTAGGGCAGAGAAACTATGACCCATTATGGAAATTGAAGGTATTTCAGTGTGGCTGTAGTTTTGTTTGGGGGTTGGGGAAACGGTAGGAGATGAACCTAGAAAGACAAGATCACAAAGCCCCTGAACACCCAGCTAAAAAAGTTGGAACTCTGTCACTTTTCAATGTGAAACCACTGAAAAATTTTAAACAGGGAAGTTGTTATGCCCAGACCGTTTATTCCCCGAAGAAGACCACCAGAGTCCAGAGTCAAAGCCAAGCGGCAAGGATCTTTAATGCAAGTTCGAACTTGGTCCCTCCGTTTCACAACATACAAGAGGGCCTCGAACAATGCGTGCGCTCGCTTTTTATAGCCCGATGAAAATAGGACTTGTAAGCTTACAGAGGAACAGGGAAAAAGGGAATTCTTTAGGTTACAGCATTACAATTGGTTAACATATTAAGTTATACATTTAGCAGTTATCTATTGTTCCCGTGCTTTCAGTAAAACTACAAACGGCAGTGTCCTTATCAGGGATTTCCCAGGATTTCCCAAGCTGAGATATACGGAGGAATGTATTTGCACTGGGCCGTGTTTGTACTGGGCCCAGGAAATTGAGAGATATATGGTGTCAAGCTGAATGTATTTGCACTGGGCCGTGTTTGTACTGGGCCCAGGAAATTGAGAGATATATGGTGTCAAGCTGAATGTATTTGCTGGGCCCAGGACTGAGGAATGTGCCTGATTTCTTTCAAAGTGAGAAGATGAAGTTTGTGTCTTGGAAATAACATTCTAGTGAGGGTAGAGACACGAAAGGCAAGAGGTTAGGTGAGTCTTGCTTCAGTTAAAGAAAAACTAAAGTGAGGCTGGAACCATGGCAGTGATGGTGGGCATGAGGAATATGGATTCAAGTAGAATTCCAGAGATAAAATTGATTAGACTTGTTTACCAATAGGATGGGTTGGGGGAGAGAGTAAATTGAGGGTGACTCCAAGATTTCTGACTTGGGAAACTGGATGTTTGTTGGTGCAATTTCACTGAGATAAGAAACAAAAGACCTGGGAACCAAGTTAGGGTGGTTGGGGGGTGGTGATGGGTTCCATTTTAGATATTTGAATTTGAGGTTCTGATGTCACCTCAAGGTAAAGCTAGGCAAGGGACAGATACATGGATCTGAAGCTTGGGAGAACAGTCTGTGGGGAGGGGTGGATGTAGATTTGACATCTAGCAGCATATATGTAGCAGCTGAAACCATTGAAGGGCATCAAGATGAGCTAGTTACGTGTAACATTTGGCCCAGACAGTGCTTTTTAACTGTGACCAATGGTGTTTTTTTTAGAAAAACCTGAATGAGTAGCCACTATTGTAAATCAGTAGATTGTATATAATATTATTTCCAACTTAAAATCTGGCAACACTGGACTTACGTTCCCACAAAGTAAAGGCTATTTGGAGCTAAGTAGCAATTGCTCCCTCTGGAATGAACTTGTGCTCTCCAGTTCACTGCAGTTCTCACCCTGTTTTTAGAGTAAATGCCAAGACTGGGTATGGTGACTACTCACACCTGTAATCCCAGAACTTTGGAAGACCAAGGCAAGAGGATTGCTTGAGACCAGGAGTTCAAGGCTGCAGTGAGCTATGATCATGCCACTGCACTCCAGTCAGGGCAACAGAGTGAGATCATGTCTCAAAAAAAAAAAAAACGTTTAATGCCAAAACTAAGGGCTAGTTACTGTTGATCATTGTGCCTATGATTTTGTTTTCTTCCACTTGTCTATTTTTACTAATTTATATTATCTGTGTGGTATTTGAATTTGCAACCACTAGATGAAGAAGGTAAATTGAGTCCTGATGGAAGACAGAGAAGGTAATACTCAACACTTATTCTGTGCTTGTTAATTTACATTATGGCAAGATAATTTACCAGTTTCTGTCTCCTACTCCTTGCCAGATGGGATGACTAGTAGGATAAAAAGATAACTTTGCTCAGTTTTCTTCCAGGAATACTGGATTTCTTGTCTCATATGATTGTTTGTCTTTTTGGGACAGGGTCTCACTGTCACCCAGGCTGGAATGCAGTGGCGTGATCTCAGCTCACTGCACCCTTGATCTCCCAGGCTCAAGTGATCCTCCCATCTCAGCCTCTCGAGTAGCTGGGACTACAGGCACACACACCACCGCACCTGGCTAATGTTTGTATTTTTTTGTAGACAGTGTTTTGCATTATTGCCCAGGCTGGTCTCGAACTCCTGGGCTTAAGTGATCCACCTGCCTGGGCCTCCCAGTGTTGGGATTACACGCATGAGCCACCACACCTGTCCTGTCTCATGGGATTGTTGGTGGATTTTGTGTTTCCAAACCAAAAAAAAACCACCCAGCTAAACTAAATTCCCCTTCACACAGAATCTGGATAAAGTTGTATGACAGTGGAGCAATCTCAGCTCACTGCAAACTTCGCCTACCGGGTTCAAGCGATTCTTCTGCTTCAGCCTCCCAAGTATCTGGGATTACAGGCGCCTGCCAACATGCCTGGCTAATTTTTGTATATTTATTAGCGATAGCATTTCACCATGTTGTCCAAGCTGGTCTTGAACTCCTGACCTCAGGTGATCCGCCCACCTCAGCCTCCCAAAGTGCTGGGATTACAGGCGTGAGGACACCACGCCTGGCCATGACTTCTGATAGGGAGTGCTGATGTAATGGCTTTGGGACTAAGCATCTAGCACTTTGTCTTGGGAACTGCAGAGATCTAGTGTGCATACTTGGCAGAGATGCTATGAATGTGCCTGCCTTTGAATGGACTATCATATGGATTTAAACAATGGTCATCCCAGGAGCGACCATGACAGACTGAAAACCAGAGGCTTTTTTTTTTTTTTCCTTCCTTCCTTCCTTCCTCCCTCCCTCCCTCCTTCCTTCTCTCTCTTTCTTTCTTTTTTTTTTTTTAAAGATGGAGTCTCTCTATGTTGCCTAGGCTGGTCTCCAACTCCTGGGCTCAAGTGATCCTCCCGCCTCAGCCTCCCAAAGTTAAGGGATTACAGGCCTGAGCCACTAAACCTGGCCCAGAGGCTGTTTTCTAAGTTTTTTTTTTTTTTGTCAGTGTACAACATGCTAAAGAGGGAAATGGGCCCCAATAAATAGTTGATATTGGTTGTCTTTCCATCCTAGTAAATGGGGTTGTGAGCCAGATCTAATTTAATTTAGAAAAATTAAATAATGTAATTTTGTTTGCTCCTCCGTGATGTGGAACACATTTATACTCTAACATTTATTATCTCATTTAACCTTTTTTTCTTTTCTTTTTTTTTTTTGTTTCTGGCTTAAACAACAAGCATTTATTTCTCATAATTCTGGAGGCTGGGAAGTCCAAGATCAAGGCCCCCTCAACTTCTTTTCCCCTCCACCCCCAGCAGCCAGCAGGTCTCAGAGGAACCAGAAGACATCAGATGGTAACTTTTCATCATCAAAAACCATCGCATCCGTTCTACTTCTGTCCTGCTACTGTGGCTGGTGCCCCTCTGGAGACCTCCCTTGACTCTCCCAAGCTGCAATGCGTGCCCTTATCACTGCTTCCCCAACCCCCACACACAGCGCTTTCCACATTAGGTTGTAACTTGTGGCTTAAATACGTCTTTTCAGACGGAAGGAACCTGGTACCCAGTTCACTGCCCCAACGTCAGTAACTTGCGCTTAGTTTCTGGTTAGGACTCAGCACCCTCTGGGTGAATGAACAAACTATGAGTGTGGTTTCTGGGAGAGGCCCCTCCCAATCTGCCCAGGCACGGAGCCTATCTTGGGACAGGGCCGCCAGTGGGCGCTCTCAGGCTTCCTAGCAGCGGCCTCCGCTGGTATCACCTCAGGAGGCTGAAGGTACCTTCGCTTCCTTGATATAAGAGCTGGGCATTTAAGCTCACAACTGAGATTCGGGCGGAGCGCTCAAGAGGCCTTTCCGCTGCAGGACCCGTCCCCACCTGCCGGGCTTTCGGGCTTCTGGTACCCGCGCGGGATCTCCAGCGTCCTGGTCGAGCATCGACGCGCAGCCACAGCCTCCATCGGAACTCGCGGGTTCTTCCTCTCCACCCTCCCCTCTGCCTTTCCCTTCTCCTGCTACTCCTCTCTCCTGTTCCGCCCTCTCCGTAGGGATGTAGTGTTCAACCAGCTCCAGTTGCCACCTGGGCTTGGATGGGTCTCATAGAGTGTCTGAGAGGCCCAGCGTCCTGGCGGTGGCAGGACTAGTCAGGACAGTGAGATCTCACGGAGCCGCCCCTCCGTGAGGGGTCAGTTTCTTAAACTCTGCTTGTGGGGCCGACGTCCACTGGAGGGATAATGCCCACGGTCCTGGGGGAATTGCTTCCCAGGGGATGAGGGTGTTGTGAGGCCGCAGTGCCCCTGGTGGTCCGGTGGGAATGGGGAGTAGAAGCCCCAAAAAGGCCCATGGGGCAGAGTGTCAGCGGCCAGAGATGAAATGGAGTCCCGAGGGGCAGAAGCTGAACCTGCCCTGCCGGCCCAGGATGGCATCTCGGAGGCCGAGCCATGGCGAGGCCTCTGGCAGACAGGAGAGACTTCAGGCTTCTAGAAGGGAGGAGCGTCTACAGCAGCTGCCTTCACATCTAGGTATTGGCACATGACTGCGTTTTGTGAGGGGCTCCTGTGTGTCAGGTCCTGTGTTTGATAGGAACTCTAGCTATGTCCCGCTAGAGGTGGTAGGAAATGTTGTTTCTTTTAAACTTTTCTCCATTATGATAACATTATATACTGAATTTGGAAGATGTGAGAAGGTAGAAGAAAGAATTTCATCAATCTCAAGTTTCTATATTTGTCATTTGTCGTTTCTATAGCAATTTGATGTATTTATTTCCAGACTTTGTTACTCTCTTTTCTTTTTTTTTTTAAGACGGAGTCTCCCTCTATTGCCCAGGATGGAGTACAATGGCGCAGTCTCGACTCACTGCAACCTCTGCCTCCCGGGTTCAAGTGATTCTCCTGCTGCAGCCTCCCTAATAGCTGGGCGCACCACCATGCCCAGCTAGTTTTTTTGTATTTTTAGTAGATATGGGGTTTCACCATATTGGCCAGGCTGGTCTCAAACTCCTGACGTTGTGATCTGCCAGCCTCAGCCTCCCAAAGTGTTGGAATTACAGACGTGAGCCTCTGTGCCTGGACTTTGTTACTCTTATTTTTATATTGTTTAAATCCTATGTAGTGTTTATTTATTTTATTTTATTTTATTTTTGAGACAGAGTCTTGCTCTGTCACCCAGGCTGGAGTGCAGTGGCTCGATCCTGGCTCACTGCAATCTCCCTCTCCAGGGTTCAAGCAATTCTCCTGCATCAGCCTCCCGAGTAGCTGGGATTACAGGTGTCCCCCACTGCGCCTGGCTACATTTTTTTTTTTTTTTTTTGAGATGGATTCTCACTCTGTCACCCAGGCTGGAGTGCAGTAGCACGATCTTGGCTCACTGCAACCTCTGCCTCCCTGGTTCAAGCGATTCTCCTGCCTCAGCCTGCTGAGTAGCAGGGATTACAGGCGCACATCACCACGCCAGGCTAATTTTTGTAGTTTTATTAGAGACGTGGATTGTCATGTTGGCCATTCTGGTCTTGAACTCCTGACCTCGTGATCCGCCCACCTTGGCCTCCCAAAGTGCTGGGATTACAGGCATGAGCCACCGCACCCAGCAACGCCTGGCTAATTTTTGTACTTTTAGTAGAGACAAGGTTTCACCATCTTGGCCAGGCTGGTCTCAAACTCCTGACCTCGTGATCCACCTGCCTTGGCCTCCCAAAGTGCTGGGATTACAGGTGTGAGCCACTGGGCCCAGCTCGTAGTGTTTTTTAAAGGTAGGAAAGCAGTTAACATTTTATTATAAACCTTTTCTACACTCTGTAAACTTCCTAAACTTTTTTTTTTTTTGAGACAGAGTCTTGCTCTGTTGCCCAGGCTGGAGTGCAATGGCGCAATCTTGGCTCACTGCAATCTTCGCCTCCCAGGTTCAAGCAATTCTCCTGCCTCAGGCTCCTGAGTAGCTGGGATTACAGGCATGCACCACCAAACCTGGCTAATTTTTGTTTGTTTGTTTTTTTAGACGGAGTTTTGCTCTTGTCGCCCAGGCTGGAGTGCAGTGGCACGATCTCAGCTCACTGCAACCTCTGCCTCCTGGGTTCAAGCAACTTTCCTGCCTCTGCCTCCCAACTAGCTGGAATTACAGGTGTCCACCACCATGCCCAGCTAATTTTTGTATTTTTAGTAGAGACAGGGTTTTGCCATATTGTGCAGGCTGGTCTCAAACTCCTGATCTCAGGTGATCCACCTGCTTCGGCCTCCCAAAGTGCTAGGATTACAGGCTTGAGCCACCATACCTGGCCTAATTTTTATATTTTTAGTAGAGGTGGGGTTTTCCATGTTGGCCAGGCTGGTGTCAAACTCTTGGGCTCAAGCTATCAGCACGCCTCGGCCTCCCAAAGTGCTGGGATTACAGGTGTAAGCCACTGGCGCCTGGCCTAAACATCATTTTTAATGACTACGATATTTTTCCAAAGGGATATACTGTAATAATTAACCATTCTATTTTATTTTATTTTTTTACTTTTAGATAGTTTCCAACTTTTGATACTGTAAGACTTGCTTAATATCTATACATAATTTATATTTTGCTTATTAGCATTTTTTAAAAACTTATAAAATTTGTCATGAACTTCAGATTATTTCCTAATCCTGAATTCCACACTTGGATCACTGTGCTTCTGTCTCTCCTTAGGTGAATTAGTCACTTTTGTAGTTAATTATTTCAGCATTGATTTCTCATATGAGCTTCAATCTCATAAATCCAGTTGCTTGATAAACATCTCCAAGCTTAATTCTCCATAAGTACTCAGACCTAACATCTTCATTATTTAGGGCATTATCATCTGTCCCAACCTGCTCTTCCTGTTGTATTCCCCAAATCAATTAATATCACCTAATCACCCAAGCAAGAAACACAGGAACCATTCTATGCTGCTTCCCCTTCATCCTTCCCAAAAGTAGTCACCAGATTTTGCTAATTTTAGCTGCAGTTTCTGAAATCTGCCTCTCCTCCCACCCTTACAGTCACTCTGGTAGTTCAGACCCTCATCATTTCTCCTGTAATCTGTGCAGCAGTTGATCTGTAGCTGATCCTAGCTGATCTCTGTTCCTCCAGCTTTGCCCATCTTAAATCCTTTTCCCTCACTACTAACAAAGCAGTCTACCAAAAACAAAACTGACCATGTTCTTCCCCTCCTTAAAATCCTTCAGTGAGGCCGTACTTCCTACATATGGTATACAAAACCATCTACCTCCTGATGTCCTACTTCTTCAGCTTCTCTTGCTCTTTCTTGCTCTGCATTTATTACTCTAGTAACAGAGAATGCTTGAAGTTTTCCCTGAGTCCCCCATGCTGTTCAGGGTGTCCATGTCTTTGCTTATGATTTTGATTTCTTGTTATGGAATGCCCCACCACTTTTTTCCACCTCTTTTTTTTTTTTTTCATATCCTGATCGCATTATATCTTGACTAATTCTTTTTTTTTTTTTTT
>NW_012116355.1:783640-791099 GCF_000951035.1 Colobus angolensis palliatus
CTAAATGTCCCTTCTTTCTGCTTTACATTCTGCTTATCTCTGCCTTTCAGTTAAAACACTTTAAACGTATTTACTTCATATACTATTTTTTATCATTTTAATATCTGCAGTCTGTGTATGTCTTACTTTTCAGTTTGTAGTCTCTCTTGACTCTACTCATGGTTGTCTGTTTCCTTGTATGTTTGATATTTTATTAGGAATTGATGTTTGGTTAAACTTTAACTTTGGGAATCCTGAGAGGTCTGGGTTGAGATGATTTGTCTTGGTTTCTTCTGTGTGCTAGGGAACACTATGTTTTATTTATTTATTTATTTTTATTTTTTGAGACAGAGTCTTGCCCTGCCACTCAGGTTAGAGTGCAGTGGCACTATCTCGGCTCACTGCAGCCTCTGCCTCCTGAGTTCAAGCAGTTCTCCTGCCTCAGCCTCCTGAGTTGCTGGGATTACAGGCGCCTGTCACCACATCCAGCTAATTTTTGAGTTTTTAGTAAAGACGGGGTTCCACTCTGTGGCCCAGGCTGGTCTTGAATTCCTGACCTCAAGTAATCCACCCACCTCGGCCTCCCAAAGTGCTGGGATTACAGGCGTGAGCCACCGCGCCCGGCCAACTAATTCTTAATTGTCCTTCTAGCTCAACTCAAGCATCATATCCTTAGGGAACTTACCCTGAAGGTCCAGGTTGATCTAAATGTCCCTTCTTTCTGCTTTACATTCTGCTTATCTCTGCCTTTCAGTTAAAACACTTTAAACGTATTTACTTCATATACTATTTTTTATCATTTTAATATCTGCAGTCTGTGTATGTCTTACTTTTCAGTTTGTAGTCTCTCTTGACTCTACTCATGGTTGTCTGTTTCCTTGTATGTTTGATATTTTATTAGGAATTGATGTTTGGTTAAACTTTAACTTTGGGAATCCTGAGAGGTCTGGGTTGAGATGATTTGTCTTGGTTTCTTCTGTGTGCTAGGGAACACTATGTTTTATTTATTTATTTATTTTTATTTTTTGAGACAGAGTCTCGCCCTGCCACTCAGGTTAGAGTGCAGTGGCACTATCTCGGCTCACTGCAGCCTCTGCCTCCTGAGTTCAAGCAGTTCTCCTGCCTCAGCCTCCTGAGTTGCTGGGATTACAGGTGCCTGTCACCACATCCAGCTAATTTTTGAGTTTTTAGTAAAGACGGGGTTCCACTCTGTGGCCCAGGCTGGTCTTGAATTCCTGACCTCAAGTGATCTGCCCACCTCGGCCTCCCGAAGTATAGAGATTACCATGCCCAGCTGGGAGCACTATCAACCTAGGACTATATTTCTACTTATTTCTTGAATTGGGGTTTATCAGACTCTGAGTATGGTGTACATTCAAGTACTGGAACTGCATGAGACTAGGGCTATGATTATAAATGGTTAGGGAAAATGATTAATGTTATTAGCCTTTCCACCCAGTTTTGCCATTTTTGTCTATTTCTCAAATGTGTCTCTCCTCCCCATTCTTACTATTACCAGAGACAGACTGGTTTTCTTGTTGGTTCATGTTGCCAGTATGCAAATTTTTCTCTTCACCTCATCAACAGATGATAAAGCCCATTTGGGTGCCTGGCTTTCTGTACAGTTCTTAGATTCAGGTCCTCTACTTTATTAAGTCTAAATACTATTCCTCAGTGATGCTGATACCCAGCAAAGTTTTAGTTTCTATGTTGGGCATGTTTTTAGGGCAGCCCTGTAAGGATGTGCTCCATGGTACAATGACTTCATGAGTGCAAATCTTAAGTGGATCCTAAGATAGGATCTTAGATCCTGAAGATAATTCAGAATATTTGCAGGAAAGCAGAGTCCCTCAACACCCATTCCTCAGTCACCTTCCCTTCTGAGGTGTCTGTGGGTCAAATGTTTCCTTTGTAGTTGAGCTAACCTGGAGAGCAATGCTAAAATGTTAGAGTCTAAGTAAGCTCTGTACCCAGGGGATAAAATCTTACTGGACAGAGCATACATGTATCTGTTGGAGTGAGATTCTTTGCTCTTTTCAGTAAAGGACTACTGACTCAAAATCAATTGAAGATCACATACTGGAAAACTTTGAGGTTTTTTTTTTTTTCTTCCTCAAATCATGGGAGAGATTTTCAAAGAAGAAAAAATAGAAAATATTTCAATGCACTTTAAAAATAAATTTCAGGTTTGTCTGCACCATCTATCAGGTTAAAAAAATGAATTTTGAGGAAAGAGCACAGATGTTTATTAATTCAATGTAGAAATTATATTACCGGCTGGGCCGGGGGCAGTGGCTCACATCTGTAATCCCAGCACTTTGGGAGGTCGAGGCGGATGGATCACGAAGTCATGAGTTCAAGACCAGCCTGGCCAGGATGGTGAAACCCCATCTCTACTAAAAATACAAAAATTAGCTGGGTGCAGTGGCAGCGCCTGTAATCCCAGCTACTCTGGAGGCTGAGGCAGGAGAATCGCTTGAACCTGGGAAGTGAAGGTTGCAGTGAGCCAAGACCATACCATTGCACTCCAGCCTGGGTGACAGAGCGAGACTCCATCTCAAAAAAAAAAAAAAAAAAAAGGGAATTATATTACTGGCTGGGAACAGTGGCTCACACTTATAATCCCAGCACTCTGAGAGGCTCAGGCAGAGGATTGCTTGAGGCCAGGAGTTTGTTACCAGCCTGGGCAACATAGTGAGACCCCATCTCTCAAAAAAAATTAAAAAAAAATTAAAAGATTATCCAGGTGTGGTAGTGTGTGCCTGTAGTTCAGCTACTCAGGAGGCTGAGGTGGGAGGTGACATAGCAAGATCCTGTCAAAGAAAGAAAGAAAGAGAGGAAGGAAGAAAAGAAGGAAGGAAGGAAGGAAGGAAGGAGGGAAGGAAGGAAGGATCATATTAATTTATTTATAATGAATGTCTGCCTTAGTTTATTTAGTGTTGCTATAAGGAATACCTGAGGCTGGGTATTTATAAGGAAAAGAGGTTTACTTGGCTCATGGTTCTGCAGCATCTGCTTCTGGTGAAAGCCTCAGGCTGCTTCCACTGTGGTGGAAGGTGAAGTGGAGTTGGCATGTGCAGAGATCACATGGTGAGAGAGGAAGAGAATGGGGGAAGTGAGGTGCCAGGCTGTTTTTAATAACCAGCTTTCACTGAACTAATAGAGTAAGTTCTCTTACTTCAAGGGTGGCACCAAGCCATTGGTAAGGGATCGGCCTCCATGATCCAAACAGCTCCCATTAAGCCCCACCTCCAACACTGGGGATCAAATTTCAACATGAGATTTGGGTAAAGGATGTTCCAGTAAAGGACTACTGACTAAAAATCAATTGAGGATCACAAACAGCGACAGATTTGGATGTTTGGGACAAACAAGCATGCTGCCCCTGGCCTTCCAAATCTCATGTCCTTCCATACAGAATACAATCATTCCATCTCAATAGTCTCCAAAAGTCTTAACTTGTTCTAGCATCAACTTGTAAGTCCAAAGACTCACCTGAGACTTAAGGCAAGTTCCTCAAAGCTATGAGCCTTTAAAATAAAAATCAGGTTATTTACATACAAGATATAATGGTTGGACAGTCACTGGGTAAACGTTCCCATTCCAAAAGGGGAGAAATTGGCCCAAGAAAGGGGTAACAGGCCCAGGCATAGTGGGTCACACCTGTAATCCCAACACTTTGGGAGGCTGAGGTGGGAGGATCGCTTGAGGCCAGGAGTTGGAGACAGGCCTGGGCAACATAATGAGACAGGTCTCTACAAACATTTTAAAAATTAGCTGGGTGTGGTGGCGTGTGCCTGTAGTCTCAGCTACTTGGGAGGATGAGGTGGGAGGATTGCTTGAGCTCAGGAGTTTGATGATGTAGTAAGCTATAATGGTGCCACTGGACTCCAGCCTGGGAGACAGAATGAACTATGATCGTGCTACTGCACCTATATATATAGGTGTGTGTGTGTAATGGACCTTATGCAAATCCAAAACCCAGCAGAGCAGACATTAAATCTTAAAGTTCCAAAACAATCTCCTTTGACTTCATGATCTGCATCCTAGGCACACTGGTGTGAGGGATGGACCTCAAAGGCCTCCGACAGCCCCAGCCCCATGGCTTTGCTCCATCCATGTGGCTGCTCTCATGGGTTAGGTTGAATGCCTGCAGCTTTTCCAGGCTGAGGTCACACACTGCCAGTGGCTCTGTGATTCTGGGGTCTGGAGCACAATGGGCCTGCTTCCACAGCTCCACTGGGCATTGCCCTAATACAGGTCTCTATGGGGGCTGCAATCTCACATTCCTGATTGTCGTTACCTTAGTAGAGGCTCTTTGTGGTAGCTCTGCCCCTTCAGCAGGCTTCTGCCTGGACACCTAGGCTTTCTGATGCATCCTCTGAAATCTAGGTGGAAGCCACCACGACTTCTCCACCACTCTTGCATTCTGGGTGCCTGCAGACTTAACCATATGATAGCTGATAAGACTTATGACTTGTGCACTCCAGAGCAGCATCCTGAGCAGTACCTGAGGTTCTTTAAGCTGTGGCTGGAGCCAGAGTGTCTGGGATGTGGGAGCAGCATCCCTAGGCAGTACAGGGCACAGAGCCCTGAGCCTGTCCTCCAAAAAGCATTCTGTCCTCCTGGACCTCTCAGCTTGTGATGGAGAGGCTGCCTGTTTTCTGAAGTGCCCTTGGGGACTTTTCCCTATTGCCTTAACTATCAGCATGATTAACTTTTAGTCATGCTCTCTTGCAAGTCATTTCTCTTGCAAATGGTTGCTCCACAGCACCCTTGGATTCTTCTCCTGAAAATGCTTTTTCGTTTTGTATTATATGGCCAGACTACAAATATTTCAAATTTTTATACTCTGTGTCCCTTTTAATTATAAATTCCACCTTTAAATCTGTGATCTCAGACCTCAAAATCACTAATCCAAGGGGAAAGTCAAGCTGGGGACCTGTGTCAGGAAAACTTGCCTCTCATTTTATTTGTAAAGAAGATAGCTACAAAGATTTTAAAAATAAATAAATAAATAAATAAATAAATAAAGCTACATATCTCCCTCACAGTTTGCCCACAGCAATTTCTCGTGGGCCTCAAGATCTTTACTCTAAAACAGTTTCGTTGAATTTCACCCTGGCAATGTAAACTGATAGATTATTTTCACAGGTGTGACACAGGAAGTCATCCCTCTGAGACAAATGCATATCTGATTGCTTTCTCTGTCCTATTGTTTATGTAAAAATGCAGATTCACTGAGCCAGACTAAATTGTGTATTCAGTGAAAGGCTGATCAAGGACTCAAAATAATGAAATCTTTTGTTGCTTATCTACCTACGACCTGGAAGCCCCCACTCCCCCGACTTCGAGTTGTCCTAGCTTTCCAGACTGAACCCATGTACATCTTATACATATTGATTGATGTCTCGTGTCTCCCTAAAATGTATAAAATCAAGCTGTACCCCAACTGCCTTGGGGACCTGTCATCAAGGCTTCCTGAGGCTGTGTTATGGGTGTGTCCTTAACTTTGGCAAAATAAACTAGAAAAATTGATTGAGACCTGACTCAGATATTTTGGGAACCACGAAGGGATTCTGAGTGGAGGTTCTCCTGATCTTTGACAAATCTCCTTTTGGTGCTTGGTAGTAGCTTGAGCTATCCTTATGACTCAAACCAATAGAACAATTTGCTGATGCCTGGGAGCTCCCTTCCTCCAGAGAATCCCTGATCTCTACAAATTTGATTGAGATCTAATATTTATTTTGCTGTACAACTTTTCTGGAGTTTTACTTGCTTCCAACAAGGAGGGCAAGTTTTCCTGCTTCCATGCTGATGGCGGCAGGTAACTTCTTTCTGGAGTTTCAACTCTCTTCCAAGAGGGTGGGTGAGTTTGAGCTTTTTCTCGCTTCTAGGATGGTAGAGAGCAGTCTTCAGTTTGAGCCCCATTCCTCGGTAAGTAGCTGAATTGAGTTTTTGTCTTGGCTAAAGTTAGGATTAACAAACAGCTAGTCTTAATTTCTCCTTATTATTAGAGTGCTCAGTAATTGTATAAATTGTGCAATCATTTGTTTGTTTTGCTTAACTGTTTTTTGTTTTGATTTTTTTTGTTTCTGTTTTTGTTGTTGTTTGGTCTCTTTTTGCGGAGTCCTAATTAGGGAGAAGGAGTCAGGCTGGCCAGATCAGAGGAAAGCAAAGAGATAAAGCAGATAAGCTATGTAATAGGTCTGCCTTTCTTTGTGGCCCAGGACATAGAGCCCTCCTTTGCAGATAATGTACAACTCACAGTCTTCCTGCTTATCATCAAATGGTTCCATTTATCATCAAACACCTTGGCTGACAGAAAAATGCAAATTAGCTCCTCTGCAACCTTGTCATATCAGTACTGCATGTAGCACTCTGCAGCCCAAGAATCAGCTTATAAAATCTCCAGCAATCCTTTGTTTCCTTGCAGTCAGCTCCTCTCTTGCTGATTCTGTTACTGGAAAGGGGTCCCAATCCAAACCCCAAGAGAGGGTTATTGGATCTCACGCAAGACAGAATTCAGGGTGAGTCCATAAAGTGAAAGCAAATTTATTAGCAAAGTAGAGGAAGAAAGAATGGCTACTCCACAGGCAGAGCAAGCCCTGAGGGCTGCTGGTTGCGCATTTTTATGGCTATTTCTTGATTATATGCTAAACAAGGGGTGGATTATTCATGCCTCCCCCTTTTAGACCATATAGGGTAACTTCTTGATATCACCATGTCATTTTTAAACTGCCATGGCCCTGGTGGTACTATAGCAGTGAGGATGACCAGAGGTCACTCTCGTGGCCATCTTGGTTTTAGTGGGTTTTGGCCAGCTTTGGCTTCTTTACACAACCTGTTTTATCAGCAAGGTCTTTATAACCTGAATCTTGTGCTGACCTCCTATCTCATCCTGTGACTAATGCCTTAGTCATCTGGGAATGCAGCCCAGTAGGTCTCAGCCTCGTTTTACCCAGCCCCTATTCAAGATGGAGTTGCTCTGATTCACACACCTCTGAAAATTCTGCCCATTGCTTTTTTGAAAAGTATTTTAATACTTTCTCTTATAAATATGCCTTTCTTTACCTACAACTGTCTTGGTAAATTTTTTGTTTTGTTTTGTTTTTCGAGACAGAGTCTCACTCTGTCACCCAGGCTGGAGTGCAGTGGCATGATCCTGACTCACTGCAACCTCAGCCTCCTGGGTTCAAGTGATTCTCTTGCCTCAGCCTCCCGAGTAGCTAGAATTACAGGCATGTGCCACCACGCCCAACTAATTTTTGTATGTTTAGTAGAGACAGGGTTTCGCCATTTTGGCCATGCTGGTCTCAGACTCCTCAAGTGATCCGCTGGCCTCAGCCTCCCAAAATGCTGGGATTACAGGCATGAGCCACTACGCCCAATTTTTTTTTTCTTTTTTTTTTTTTGAGACGGAGTCTCGCTCTGTCGCCCAGGCTGGAGTGCAGTGGCCAGATCTCAGCTCACTGCAAGC
>NW_012116355.1:792091-855721 GCF_000951035.1 Colobus angolensis palliatus
CATCTCAGATCTTAAACTGCTTGCTTTTGTATTGTGTTACCTGATTTTTTTTTTACTAAAATAGTTATTACAACAGAGGTTACTCTTGGGTGTTTAAATCAAGGAAGAGTGTAGTTTAGACACTTAGAGAAATGTCTTTGTTAAAAAAAAAAGTGCACAGTAAAAGCATCACATGGTCTAGCCTCATAATAATTGTCAGGCCTCTGAGCCCAAGCTAAGCCATCATACCCCCTGTGACCTGCACATATACATCCAGATGGCCTAAAGCAATTGAAGATCCACAAAAGAAGTGAAAATAGCCTTAACTGATGACATTCCACCATTTTGATTTGTTTCTGCCCCACCCTAACTGATCAATGTACTTTGTAATCTCCCCCACCCTTAAGTAGGTTATTTGTAACCTCCCCTACCCTTAAGAAGGTTCTTTGTAATTTCCCCACCCTTGAGAATGTACTTTGTGAGATCCACCTCCTGCTGGCAAAACATTGCTCCTAATGAAACTAGTAGGCCTTACAAAACCTAAAAAGTTAGCACCAGGTGGCCCTAGATAGGGTCTCACCCTGCCTAGATAGGGTCCCACCCTGCCTCGATAGTGTTCCACCCTGATAGGGTCCCACCCTGCCAATTCCGGGAAACAACCTCATGAGGTCCCACCCTGCCAATTCCAGGGGTCTCACCCTGCCTCAAAGTTCCCGGAATTATCAACTCCAGGAAAGAACCTCATAAGGTCCTGCTCTAACCAATTAAACCAAGACCCCTTGCTCAGGCTATAGCTAGACCCAATCATTTTACGCCTTAAGCTTTGTTTGAATTTCGCGCCATAAGCTGTGTTTGAACTTGTGTTAGCATATATAAACAGCCTGTAACAAGCAGTCGGGGTCCCAGGACCAACTTAGAGCTTGGGACCCTAGCGCGCTAGTAATAAATAACTCTCTGCTGTGAACTTCGTGTCGGTGATCCTTCGCGACGACCCCTGCCCAGGAGGGAATCGAGAGTTCGGTTCCAACACTAACTCCACAGCCTATCCCAAAACCTGTAAGTACTAATGATAATCCCTACCACCCTTTGCTGACTCTCTTTTCAGACTCAGCCCGCCTGCACCCAGGTGAAATAGCCTTGTTGCTCACACAAAGCCTGTTTGGTGGTCTCTTTACGTGGACGCAAGAGACATTTAGTGCCGAAGACCCAGGTCAGAGGGACTCCTTCAGGAGACCAGTCCCCTGTCCTCACCCTCACTCCATGAAGAGATCTACCTACAACCTTGGGTCCTCAGACCAGCCAGCCTAAGGAACATCTCACCAATTTCAAATTGTGTAAGCGAACTTTTCACTCTCTTCTCCAGCCTCTCTCACTAGCCTTCAATCTCCCTGTCTTTCCAATTCCAGTTCTTTTTCCTCTCTAGTAGAGACAAAAGAGACACATTTTATCCGTGGACCCGAAACTCTGGCGCTGGTCATGGACCTGGGAAGACAGACTTCCCTTGGTGTTTAATCATTACGGGGACGCCTGCCTGATTATTCACCCACACTCCATTGGTGTCTGATCGCTGCGGGGACGCCTGCCTTGGTCATTCACCCACATTCCCCTGGTGGCAAGTTAGTTGCGGGAATGCCTGCTTTGGCTGCTCACCCACATTGCAGCCCAGGGCTGCTCCCCACCCTCCTTCTCCATGTCTCTACCTTTCTCTTTAAACTTACCTCCTTCACTGTGGACAACTTTCCACCCTCCATTCCCCTTTCTTCTCCCTTAGCCTGTGTTCTCAAGAACTTGAAACCTTTTCAACTCACACCTGACCTAAAACTTAACGCCTTATTTTCTTCTGCAGTACCGCTTGGCCCCAGTACAAACTTGACAGTAGTTCCAAGTGGCCAGAGAATGGCACTTTTGATTTGTCTACCCTACAAGATCTAGATAATTTTTGTCGAAAAATGGGCAAATGGTCTGAGGTGCCTGACATCCAGACATTCTTTTACACATTGGTCCCTCCCTAGTCTCTGCTCCCAATGCGACTCATCCCAAATCTTTCTTCTTTCTCTCCTGTCTGTTCCTTCAGTCTCCACCCCAAGCTCTGAGTCCTTTGAATCCTCCTTTTCTACAGACCCATCTGACCTCTCCCCTCCTCCCCAGGCTGCTCCTTGCCAGGCTGAGCCAGGTCCCAATTCTCCCTCAGCTTCTGCTCCCCCACCCTATAATCCTTTTATCACCTCCTCTCCTCACACCGGGTCCATTTTACAGTTTCGTTCTGCGACTAGCTCTCCCCCACCTGGCCAACAGTTTCCTCTTAGAGAGGTGGCTGGAACTGAAGGCATAGTTTGGGTACATGTGCCTTTTTCTCTATCAGATCTTTCCCAAATCAGCCTACATTTAGGCTCTTTCTCATCAGACCCCACTAAATATATACAGGAATTCTGATATCTAACTCTGTACTACAATTTAACTTGGAGTGACTTAAATGGCATCCTAACTTCTACCATCTCCCCAGGTGAATGGGAAAGAGTTTTTTCTCTAGCCCAATCTCACGCTGATAACCACTGGCTTCATAGCCAGATCTCCAGGAAGGCATTAGAGCAGTTCCCTGAGAATATCCCCAATGGGACTATCAGGCAGATTCCCCAGGTATAGCTAGGTGAGATTACATGGTTTCCCTAGTTAAAGGGCTTAGAAAGGCAGCTTACAAAACTGTTAATTATGACAAACTTAAAGAAACTACCCAAGGTAAAGATGAAAACCCAGCTCAGTTCATGACCCACTTAGCAGCAACCCTTAGATGCTTTACGGTCTTAGATCCAGAGGAGCCGGAAGGCCATCTTATTCTCAATATGCATTTTATTACCCAATCTGCTCCTGACATTAGAAAAAGCTCCAAAAAGTAGATTCCGGCCTTCAAACCTAATTAACCTTGCCTTCAACGTGTACAATATTAAAGAGCTGTAACTACTTGCCTCCTCTGTGAGAGAAACCCCAGCCATTTCTCCAGCACACAAAAACTTCAAAACACCTAAGCCACAGTGGTCAGGCATTCCTTCAGGACTTCCTCCCCCAGGATCTTGCTTCAAGTGCTGGAAATCTGGCCACTGGGCCAAGGAATGCCCACAGCCCAGGATTTCTCCTAAGCTGTGTCCCATCTGTGTGGGACCCCACTGGAAATTGGACTGTCCAACTGGCCCAAGGCTCTGACTGATGCCTTCCCAGATCTTCTCGGCTTACTGACTGAAGACTGATGCTGCCCGATGGCCTTGGAAGCCTCCTGGACCATCACAGACACTTTGGGTAACTCTTACAGTGGAGTGTAAGTTCGTCCCCTTCTTAATCAATGCGGAGGCTACCCCCTCCACATTACCTTCTTTTCAAGGGCCTGTTTCCCTTGCCTCCATAACCATTGTTCGTATTGATGGCCAGGCTGCTAAACATCTTAAAACTCCCCAACTCTGGTGCCAGCTTGGACAACATTCTTTAATGCACTGCTTTTTAGTTATCCCCACCTGCTCAGCTCCCTTATTAGGCTGAGATATTTTAACTAAATTATTTGCTTCCCTGACTATTCCTGGGCTACAGCCACACCTCATTGCTGCCTTTTCCCCCAGTTCAAAGCCTCCTTCGCATCCTTTCCTCGTGTCTCCCCACCTTAGTCCACAAGTATAGGACACCTCTACTCCCTCCTTGGTGATGGATGATGCACCCCTTACCATCCCATTAAAACCTAATCACTCTTACCCTGCTCAACGCCACTATCCCATCCCACAGTGCACTTTAAAACGATTAAAGCCTGTAACCACTCACCTGTTACAGCATGGCCTTTTAAAGCCTATGAACTCTCCTTACAATTCCCCCATTTTACCTGTCCAAAAACTGGACAAGTCTTACAGGTTAGTTCAGGATCTGCACCTTATCAACCAAATTGTCTTGCCTATCCACCCCATGGTGCCAAACCCGTAGACTTTCCTATCCTCAATACCTTCCTCCACAGCCCATTCTGTTCTAGATTAACCTAGCTGACCCTATAAATCCTATATCCTTTCCCCACTCCCCTTTCCATTCCTTAAAAAACAGCCCTAAAAGCTGCTCCCACACTAGCTCTCCCTAAGTCATCCCAACCTTTTTCATTAACACAACTGAAGCTCAGGGCTGTGCAGTCAAAATTATTAAACAAGGACCGGGACCACACCCTGTGGCCTTTTTATCCAAACAACTTGTCCTTACTCTTTTAGCCTAGCCCTCATGTCTGTGTGTAGTGGCTGCTGCTGCCTTAATACTTTTAGAGGCCCTCAAAATCACAAACTATGCTTAACTCACTCTCTACAGTTCTCATAACTTCCAAAATCTATTTTCTTCCTCACACCTGATGCATATACTTTCTGCCCCCCTCCACTACCTCTCAGCAAGCCAAACTCATTGCCTTAACTCGAGCCCTCACCCTTGCAAAGGGACTACGTGTCAATATTTATACTGACTCTAAATATGCCTTCCATATCCTGCACCAATCTCACGCTGATAACCACTGGCTTCATAGCCCAATCTATGGGCAAAAAGAGGTTTCCTCACTATGCAAGCGTCCTTCATCATTAATGCCTCTTTAATAAAAACTCTTCTCAAGGCCACTTTACTTCCAAAGGAAGCTAGAGTCATTAACTCCAAGAGCCATCAAAATGCATGAGATCCCATTGCTCAGGGCAACGCTTATGCTGATAAGGTACGATAAAAAAGCAGCTAGCGTTCCAACTTCTGTCCCTCACGGCCAGTTTTTCTCCTTTTCATCAGTCACTCCCACCTACTCCCCCACTGAAACTTCCACCTATCAATCTCTTCCCACACAAGGCAAATGGTTCTTAGACCAAGGAAAATATCTCCTTCTAGCCTCACAGGCCTGTTCTATTCTGTCGTCATTTCATAGCCTCTTCCATGTAAGTTACAAGCCGCTAGCCCGCCTCTTAGAACTTCTCATTTCTTTTCCATCGTGAAAATCTATCCTCAAGGAAATCACTTCTCAGTGTTCCATCAGCTATTCTATTCCTCCTCAGGGATTGTTCAGGCCCCCTCCCTTCCGTACACATCAAGCTTGGGGAATTGCCCCTGCCAAGGACTGGCAAATTGACTACTTACATGCCCCAAGTCAGAAAACTAAAATACCTCTTGGTCTAGGTAGACACTTTCACTGGATGTGTAGAGGCCTTTCCCACAGGGTCTGAGAAGGCCACCGCAGTCATTTCTTCCCTTCTGTCAGACATAATTCCTCGATTTGGACTTCCCACCTCTATATAGTCTGATAACGGACCGGTCTTTACTAGTGAAATCACCCAAGCAGTTTCTCAGGCTCTTGGTATTCAGTGAAACCTTCATACCCCTTACCATCCTTAATCTTCAGGAAAGGTAGAATGGACTAACAGTCTTTTAAAAATCACCCACCAATCTCAGCCTCCAACTTAAAAAGGAGGACTCTGTCAAGGATAGAGCTCCAATAACTCACCAACCAAGCAAGTAATTATGCTGAACCCCCTTGAGCGCTCTCTAATTGGATGTCCTGGGTCCTCCCAATTCTTAGTCATTTAATACCTGTTTTTCTCCTTCTCTTAATCTGAACCTTGTGTCTTCCATTTAGTTTCTCAATTCATACAAAACTGCATCCAGGCCCTCACCAGTCATTCTATATGAGAAATGCTCTTTTTAACAACCCCACAATATCACCCCTTAACACAGAATCTTCCTTTAGCTTAATCTATCTCACTCTAGGTTCCCATGGCACCCCTAATCCCGCTCAAAGCAGCCCTGAGAAACATCGACCATTATCTCTCCATACCACCCCACCAAAATTTTTGCTGCCCCAACACTTCAGCCCTATTTTATGTTATTTTTCTTATTAATATAAGAAGACAGGAATATCGGGCCTCTGAGCCCAAACTAAGCCATCATATCCCCTGTGACCTGCAGGTATACATCCAGATGGCCTGAAGCAGCTGAAGATCCACAAAAGAAGTGAAAAGAGCCTTAACTGATGACATTCCACTATTGTGATTTGTTTCTGCTCCACCCTAACTGATCAATGTACTTTGTAATCTCCCCCACCCTTAAGAAGGTTCTTTGTAATTCTCCCCACCCTTGAGAATGTACTTTGTGAGATCCACCTCCTGCCGGCAAAACATTGCTCCTAACTCCACTGCCTATCCCCAAACCTTTGCTTACTCTCTTTGTGTACTCAGCCCACCTGCACCCAGGTGAAATAAACAACCTTGTTGCTCACACAAAGCCTGTTTGGTGGTCTCTTCACATGGACGCATGTGACAAAGACCATATGTGATCCAGTTGTTCTGGTACACTAGGGCAAGAACCCCTGGGAATACAGAAAGCCCTCTGTCCTTGTGATAAAGCTGAGCGTCTAATTGGGCTGATTAACACAAGTCGGCCTGTGGACAGCTAAACTGAAAGAGCATGCTGTAACACACACCCACTGGGGCTTTGGGAGCTGTAAACACTCAACCCTAGACACTGTCATAGGGTTGGAGCCCATGCTTCCCACAGCCTGCCTGTCTGCATGCTCCCCCTGGGGGTTTGAGCATGGAGGCACTGAAGAAGCGAGCCACAACCACATTGCACACCCTGCAAGGGGGATAAAGGAAAAATCCTCCCATTTCACTACCACTTGGCTAGCCCTGTGATTATTAAACTCTTTCTTTGCTGCCAAAAAAATAAAAATAAAAATAAAAAAGAAAGAGGAAAAAAAAGAAAAGAAAGGAATTTGGAAGTCTAAAATAGGAAAAAAGAGGTCTTATAAATCTGTAAGATCTACTTCTACCTGCGTGTCTAATACATCTACATATTTATGTGTCACGTATATGATGTTTCATTACTAAAAATATACAAAAGAGCTTTAATTAATTGAGGAGCACTTAAATCAAATACTTTACTAGAAAAAAATCAAGACTTTAAACCAAGTGCTTTTTCAAGTTCATGTGACTTAAGTAAATTTTTTTTTTTTGAGACCGAGTCTCGCTCTGTCCCCCAGGCTGGAGTACAGTGGTGCAATCTCGGCTTACTGCAAGCTCCACCTCCCAGGTTCACGCCATTCTCCTGCTCAGCCTCCTGAGTAGCTGGGACTACAGGTGCTCACCACCATGCCTGGCTAATTTTTTTTGTATTTTTAGTAGAGACAGGGCTTCACCATGTTAGCCAGGATGGTCTCGATTTCCTGACCTCGTGATCTGCCTGCCTCAGCCTCCCAAAGTGCTGGGATTACAGGCGTGAGCCACCGTGCCCAGCCTCGACTTAAGTAAATCTTTAATAAATTAGCTGTTTTTAAAAATACTGGTGAAGTAGAATTAGAAATGGCTTCAGAATTGTCAACATACATTATTGTTTAGATTTATTTGTCAAGTTGTTTTATATTTATCTCTGCTAGATGTCAACATTTGGCATGAAGATTGTAAAGCTATGAATGTAGCCCAAAAGAGAATTGTTTATGTAAAACTTGACATATAAGGCATTTAATATAGTTTAGTTAATGAAAACAGCTAAATCCTGAATTATTGGTAAACAAAACAAAACACCATTTATCTAATCTTAAGTTTCTTACCTAGGAAAATCTGAAATTCACAGATTATAAAAATGGTTAACCATATGAAAAAAGGTCAACATCATTGATCATCAGAGAAATGCAAATCAAAACCACAAGAGGCCAGGAGCAGTGGCTTATGCCTGTAATCCCAGTACCTTGGGGGCCGATGTGGGCAGATCACTGGAGGTCAGGAATTCGAGACCAGCCTGGCCAACATGGTGAAACCTCGTCTCTACCAAAAATACAAAAATTAGCTGGGCATGGTAGCGTGTGCCTGAAATCCCAGCTACTCAGGAGGCTGAGGCAGGAGAATTGCTTGAACCCAGTAGGTGGAGGTTGCTGTGAGTCAAAATCATGTCACTGCACTCCAGCCTGGGCAACAAAGTGAGACTCTGCCTCAAAACAAACAAAACCCCTAGAAAACCCACAGTGAGATACCATCTCATGCCAGTCAGAATGGCGATTGCTAAAAAGTCCAGAAACAACAGATGCTGTCGAGGTTGCAGAGAAAAAGGAACGCTTTTGTGCTGTTGGTGGGAGAGTAAATTGTGGAAGACAGTGTGGCAATTTTTCAAAGATCTAGAGGCAGAAATACCATTTGACCCAGAAATCCCATTACTGGGTATATACCCAAAGGAATATAAATCATTCTGTTACAAAGATACGTGCATGTGTATGTTCATTGCAGCACTACTCACAATACCAAAGACATGGAATCAACTCAAATGCCCATAAATGATAGACTGGATAAAGAAAACATGGTACATACACACCATGGAATACTATGAAGCCGTAAGAAAGAATGAGATCATGTCCTTTGTAGGGACATGGATGGAGCTGGAAGCTGGTATCCTCAGCAAACTAATGCAGGAACAGAAAACCAAACACTGCACTTTCTCACTTGTAAGTGGGAGCTGAACAATGGAAACACATGGACACATGAGAGGAACAACATACACTTGGGCTTCTCAGTGGGAGGGAGAGCATCAGGAAGAACAGCTAATGGATGTTGGACTTAATACCAAGGTGATGGGTTGATCTGTGCAGCAAACCACCATGGAACACGTTTACTTACATAATAAACTTGCACATCCTGCACATGTACCCCAGAACTTAAAAGTTGAAGGAAAACAAAAACAAAAACAAATGGTTAACAAGAATATAAGTTTATTTTTGTTGCTTTTTGTTTGTTTGTTTCTTTGTTTGTGATAGAGTCTTGCTCTGTCACCCAGGCAGGAGTGCAGTGGCATGATCACAGCTCACTGCAAACTGCAACCTTTGCCTCCCAGGTTCAAGTGATTCTTGTGTCTCAGCCTCCCAAGTAGCTGGGATTACAGGCATGCACCACTATGGCCTAGCTCATTTTTGTGTTTTTAGTAGAGGTGGTGTTTTGCCATGTTGGCCAGGCTGGTCTCGAACTCCTGGCCTCAAGCGATCCTCTCACCTCAGCCTCCCAAAGTGCTGGGATTACAGGCATGAGCCACTGGGCTGGTCATCAAGGAAATAACTTTAAATGATAGCTATCACAGTTTTCATAAGTAATCTGGTTAAACTATTTTAAAAAATTAATTAGGTAAATGTAATGGAATAAATGCTTATAAATAATCTTACCATATAATTTAAAATCTAAAGTTATATTAAGTTAAATAATAAATATTCATTAAATGTCTGAGTCATTTCCTTTTAAAAAATTATAGGAAAACATTTTTGTAAAAAAAGAAATGTGTTGCGGGCGCAGTGGCCCAAGCCTGTAATCCCAGCACTTTGGGAGGCCAAGACGGGTGGATCACGAGGTCAGGAGATCGAGACCATCCTGGCTAACATGGTGAAACCCCGTCTCTACTAAAAAAAAAAAAAACTAGCCGGGCGAGGTGGCGGGCGCCTGTAGTCCCAGATACTCGGGAGGCTAAGGCAGGAGAATGGCGTGAACCCGGGAGGCTGAGCTTGCAGTGAGCTGAGATCCAGCCACTGCACTCCAGCCCAGGTGACAGAGCGAGACTCCATCTCAAAAAAAAAAAAAAAAAAAAAAAAAGAAATGTGTTCTTATTTAAAGGAAAATAATTTTTGTCTAATTCCAAGGTTATTTAAAAGTTATTTATGAAACAAAATAAAGGTAATCAGTAAATATGAGCAACGTAAAGAAAGTTACAAATATAAAGAGTTGTTTTTGGCAAGAAAGGTTAAAAGGAAAGTAATTTTATGTAAGAAAGAATCTTGTGTGATAAAATTTTGTCCTGAAATAAAATGACTGGTTATTTAACAAAGAGGGATATCTAAGACAAAACAGGAATTCCAAACATGTTTTAAATGATTTGTATCAAGTTGTCTATAATTAAAGAGAAACTATTTATATAGTTTTTCTAGAGACTGGGTTTTGATTTAAAAAAAGAAACACTAAAGAATTGGTTAGAATAGCAAAATTTTCTTGAGGTATTGATTTACTCTTAGTAAAATTACAAGAGATTTTAATATTTTTAACCCAAAGTTCAACTTTTATTGCATTTTGCTGTTTTCAGCTTTCTCTCCCCCTTTAAAAGTCCTGAAATAATAACTCTCCTTCAACTCATTTTCAGCTCCTGTAAGTTTTTTTCCCCTCAGGTTGTAATTATTTGTTGTGGCCTGATGCTAAAAAAGTTTTACCTTAAAGATCTAAAGGAAATGTTTTCTTCTAATATAGTATCCTGTGCTCTTGTCTTTAAATTGTTCTACGAATCTGAAAAATTCTACTTGTGACCCAGGAAACATTCTTCCTATATCTAATTCAAGTACTATTTTCATTAGTTTTGACTTGCAGATTATCTAAATGGATTCCTCATAGGGAACAGAAATTGCACTGCAGAAGCTCTTTGCTTTTGCCTTTTGGTAACTGGCCTAACAAACAGATTTTATGTTTTATTGAAATAGTTCCTATATCATTAAGTTTTGGTTTGCTTAGAAAAAACTGAAATTAGAAAACATTCTAAATTCAGGTTATTGCATCTGTGTAACTTTCTGTATGTGCTTTTCATGTTTTTGTGCCTTTCAGTTATGGGGTTTGACTCTTGGGTCTAAAAAGGACACCAAGTCCTGCTCAGTCTTAAATACTGACAGCAGTTAAAGCCTCATCTTCAGACCTGGTAGAAGATGGCAATAAAAATAAACTACTTTCATGAGACACAGGGCCAGAAATTAAAAATATTCAACCTCCCAAGGCTCAGGGACTATTGTGGAAGAGGTGGGTGCATGAGATTGTAAGGGCTGATGTTGAGAGACTAAATTAGTTCAGTTTTTCTATAAACCTAACCATTAATGTCAAAGGCACACTGATGCAAAACCAGCATATGGCTGGTCTTTGAGCATTTTCTTAGAGCATTAGCACACTCCTTAATAAAAGGTTATACAGGTTATAGAAAGGTTTATGGAAATTATATCTTATGGTCAATATGACTAAAATTTAATAGATTTTGTTTATAATTGTTTTTGAGGTAGAGTCTTGCTCTGTTGCCCAGGTTGGAGTACAGTGGCATGATCTCAACTCACTGCAACCTCCACCTCCTGGGTTCAAGCAATTCTCCTGCCTCAGCCTCCCAAGTAGCTGGGAATACAGGCACATGCCACCATGCCCGGGTAATTTTTGTATTTTTAGTAGGGACAGTGTTTCACCATGTTAGCCAGGCTGGTCTTGAACTCCTGACCTCAAGTGATCCACCCGCCCTGGCATCCCAAAGTGCTGGGATTACAGGCATGAGCCACCATGCCTGGCCTGTTTATAAAATTTTGAAAGATTAATTGTTCTTATGCTATCTTTATTAGAACTTATTGTTTGGGAAAGTAAGTCTCTTTTCTCAAAGAATAAAAGTTTTTTCCTTTTTGAAATCTTTGAGTTATCATTTTGGCTAAATTAATGAATTATTTTACAATATTTTACAATGATCCTATTTTGTGATATCAAGTGTTATATTTGACAAACTTTCCAAAATCAAATTCTAACTTTGCTTCTCATTAATTTTTTTGATATTAGGTCCCCTGAAGTGCAAAAAAAGACATATTTGGCTTATTTGATATAATAAAGTCATACAGGAAGTTTTATCAAATATGAAATGATATTTACCAATCTTCAGATTTCTGTGATTCAGATGAGTCTTAGTATATGTTGTCAGTAGTAATTATGCTTATCATGTAAAATTGTTGTATGCCACAGAAGTAACCAAATTTCCTTGTCAATCGTGTCTAACTATGACTGTTCTAAGAGTTTTGTCATCCACAGTTGTTTTGCTTTTATTCTTTTTTTTTTTCTGAGAAAGGGTCTCACTCTGTCACCCACGCTGGAGTGCAGTGGTACAATCTTGACTCAATGCAACCTCCACCTCCTAAATTCAAGCAATTCTCCCACCTCAGCCTCCCAAGTAGCTGGGATTACAGGTGCATGCCACCATGTCTGGCTAATTTTTGTATTTTTAATAAAGATGGGGTTTTGCATGTTGGTCAGGCTAATCTCAAACTCCTGACCTCAAGTAATCCACCCACCTTAGCTTCCCAAAGTGCTGGGATTACAGACATGAGCCACTGCGCCCAGCCTACTTTTATCCTTTTCAAAAGGTGATTTTATAAATAGTTACATGACTCTGACAGGTGTTTTTGAATGCAGGTTTCTGATAACTTTGGAGATTGTGACATTAGAATAGAGGAGAAACGTCTTAAGACTCCCATAGACAGCTAATGTGTTCATAAACATTGAGTAGAACTGAAGTTAATTACACAGACTAAACTAATGGAAAACTGAAATAATCTTTTTATGACTTTGTTTGAAACACTGGTAATTCTTTTGTTTCTGAGTTCAGAAAACCCTTTTACTTTGAGTGATTTACAGCTTTTAACCACTGAGTAAATGAAATTTCCATGAGCAAACTCTGAAGCATATTCCTCTACCTGATTTCTCCAGAATTTGAAAACTATTTGCAAGTATACTTAATTTATGGCAGTCTAGTTATTTGCATAAGTTCAATAATAATCTGTTTTCTTTTGTAACAGGACACACTTGGACACTGGTTATTTTACCAAGGCTTTGATTGGAATGGCATACTTTCAGATATAAATCAACTGCTTTAAGGAATCAAAGTTGACTTATAGAGCCATAAAAGCCCCTTGGGAAAGCTGGCCTCATGCCTTGTCCACACAGTTCCTGTACAGTTTCCTGACCTGTGGTAAGTAAAGCATGTCACTTTCTGGGCCAGGTGTGGTGCCTCATGCCTGTAATCCGAGCACTTTGGGAGGCCAAGGTGGGTGGATCACCTAAGGTCAGAAGTTTGAGACCAGTTGGCCAACAGGCCAACGTAGCAAAACCCCATCTCTACTAAAAATAAAAAAATTAGCTGGGCATGGTGGCATGTGCCTGTAATTCCAGCTTTTTGGGAGGTGAGGCACGAGAATCACTTGAACCTGGGAGGCAGAGGTCGCAGTGAGCCAATATTGCACCATTTCACTCCAGCCTAGGTGACAGAGTGAGACTTTGTCTCAAAAGAAAGAAAAAAAGTCACTTTCTGATAGGCCAAGGAGCCTCAAATTATCTTGGGAATTCACCCAATTAATACAGGTATCTGCAGGCACAGGCTAGGCTCAAGGCATTGAAGTCTAATCTGAAATTTCTTATGGAATAAAGGTCCAGCAAAGCCAATTTGAAAAAAAAAAGAGCCTATATGGCAAATTTTTTCTTTTTTGAGACAGAATCTTGCTCTGTTGCCCAGACTGGAGTACAGTGGCACAATCTGGGCTCACTGCAACCTCTGCCTCTGAGATTCAAGTGATTCTCGTGCCTCAGCCTCCTGAATAGTTGGACTACAGGCATGTGCCACCATGCCTGGCTAGTTTTTGTATTTTTAGTAGAGATGGGGTTTCTCTCTGTTGCCCAGTCTGGTCTTGAACTTGTGGCCTCAAGTGAGCCACATGTTTCAGCCTCCCAAAGTGCTGGGATTACAGGTGTGAGCCACTGCACCCAGCCAGCACATAATTATTCTTGCTGACTTCATGTAAATACTCAGGTCAAGTATATAAGACTAATACTTATTTTATGCACAAATTTGTCCTGTGATTTGTGTTCAGTGAAAATGGGGACTGGAGAGAGAAAACATTATTTTTCAAAGTGAACTATAGTGCACCTGTCATTAGAGTCTAGTCTTGCCTAATATTTTTCAATTTTTATTATTTTCTAGTTTGGACTGAATTTTAAATTTTTTTGGGGGGGGTACAGGTATTCAAAATAATATTTTCAATTTTTTTCTTCTTTCCTTCCTTTTTTTTTTCCATTTTTGCTGATTTGAAATCACTAAAAATTATGCTGTGCTTTCTTAAAACCCTGTGAACTGAAGCTACACAACTTAAGCTTCAGAAGAAAATAACAGCAACCTATATGCCTGCCTACTGATGTATGGACTTCAGAGAAAAATGGCTCTGTCTTTTCATTTGTTTGTTGTTTTCTTTCTCTTTCTTTCCCTATTTTCTCTTCGTAGAACATGATATTTTACAACCTGCTAAAAATGAGCTTTTCTAATAATGCGAGACCTACCTCTCTAGGATAAATCATCCTAGCTATGAGAGATCAGAAAGACCTGAGACTGGAGACTCATTTTCTTCTAAAATGCTCTTTCTGAAATATTTTTAAAAGAAATGGAAGAAATGTGAAAGGAAAATAAATCTCGGATTCCAAAATCACTAAGCCAAGGGAAATGTAAAGCTGGGAACTATGTCAGGCAAACCTGCCTCCCATTTTATTCCTAAATAAGATAGCTACAAAGATTAAAAAAAAAAAAAAACCTCCCTCACAATTTGCCCACAAGGAAATTTCTTGTGGGCCTCAAGAACTTTACCCTAAAACAGTTCTGTTGAATTTCACCCTGGCAATGTAAACTGATAGCTTATTTTCACAGATGTGGGACAGGAAGTCATCCCTCTGCTCACCTGAGACAATTGCATATCCGATTGCTTCCTGTGCCCTACTGTGTATGTAAAAAATGCAGATTCCCTGAGACAGACTAAATTTTTTTTTCTTTTTTTTTTTTGTGTGTCAGAATCTCACCCTGTCACCCAGGCTGGAGTGCAGTGGTGTAATCTCAGCTCACTGCAACCTCTGCCTCCCAGGTTTAAGTGATTCTCCTGCTTTAGCCTCCCATGTAGCTGGGACTACAGGCACGTGCCATCATGCCCGGCTAATTTTTGTATTTTTAGCAGAGATGAGGTTTCTTTATGTTGGCCAAGGCTGGTCTCAAACTCCTGAGAGTGAGAGGTCCTGAGAGACCTCGAGTGATTCACCCGCCTCAGCCTCCCAATGTGTTGGAACTATAGGTGTGAGCTACCATGCCTGGCTCAGACTAAATTGTGTATTCAGTGAAATGCTGATGAAGGACTCAAAAGAATGCAACCTTCTGTCTTTTATCTACCCATAAGCTGAAAGCCCACTCCCACCGTCATCCCACCTTTGAGTTGTCCCACCTTTCCTGACTGAACCAATGTACATCTTACACATATTAATTTATGTCTCATGTCTCCCTAAAATGTATAAAACCAAACTGTACCCCAACCACCTTGGGCACATGTCATCAGGACCTCTTGAGGCTGTCATGGGTGTGTCCTTTACGTTGGCAAATTAAACTTTCTAAATTGTTTGAGACCTGTCTCAGATATTTTGGGTTCATAGGTCGTTCTTTTCCTGCTGTAACTGATTGTAAGCTGGTAAAAGCAGCCACTCCACTTCTTGAAGGCTTTGCTGCTTAGAAGTTTCTTCCACCAGATGCCCTAGGTCATTCCTCTTAAGTTTGACCTTCTACAGAGTCCTAGAGTGTGGAGACAATGCAGCCAGTTCTTTGTTTCTGCTAACAAGGTTTGGTCCAGTTCCCAATAAGTTCTTAATTTGTATTGAGACATTGTCAGCGTGGCCTTTACTGTCTGTATTTCTATTAACATTCTGATCACAACCACTTAATCAATCTCTAAGAAGTTCCAAACTTTTCCTCAGGAAAAGTTTGCCGTGGCTGGTTTTGAATTCCTGGCTTCAAGTAATCCTCCCACCTTGGCCTCTCAAAGTGCTGGTATGACAGGCATGAGCCACCATTCTCAGCTGATGCCTTCTATTACTTGTTCTTGTTGAATAGCTCTGGTTAGAACTTCCATTATAATATTAAATAACAGGGCATCCTTTTCTTGTTCCTGATCTTAGGGGGAAAACTTTCACTATTTCATCATTGATATCCTGCTAGCTGTGGGTTTCTCATAAATACTTTATATCATGTTGGGAAATGGTCTCTTTATTCTTAGTTTTCTTAATTTTTATCATTAAAACGTTGGATTTTGTTCAATACTTTTTCTGTGTCGACTGAAATGATTATTTGGTTTTTCCCCTTCATTCTATTAATATGATGTATTACATGGATTGATTTTCTTATGTTTAATCATCCCTGCATTCTTGGAACAAATTCCACTTGGTTATGGTGAATGATCCTTTTAATTTGCTGTTGAGTTCAACCTGCTAGTATTTTGTTGAGGATTTTATCACCTATATTTATAAAGGATATTGGTCTGTAATTTTCTTTTCTAATGATGTCTTTATCTGCCTTTGGTATCAGGGTAATGCTAACCTCATAGAATTAGTTAGAAAGTTTTTCTCTGCTTCATTTTTTTGTAAGAGTTTAAGAAGGATTGGTGTTAATTCTTTAAATGTTTAGTAGTTGATATCTGCATCATAATCCTAAGGGTGTCTCCAGCTATATTCATCTCATTTTTCAATTTGCTTTTCTGTCTTGTCAATTTCCTCTGTGGAAGGCACATATGTTCCATGAAGAAGGCTGTTGGATGTTGTGTAGAACTCCTCTCCGTATTTGTCTCTTAGTTTTTGATATCTTTCTATGTCAGGTTTGATCTGCTTGGTCAACCAATGATACTAGTGTAACCCGGAAGTGGCATAATATAAAAATCCCAGATTGGAGTTTTTCCTATTCTTTTTCCTCTCCCATCTTTCTGTATCTTTTCTCATAGTCTTTGTCTGAACATTCTTTTTTTTCTCCTTCCTGCAATTCCCATTTGTAATGAGCCTTATTAGCTTCCCAGTTTGCAGGTAGTTTTAAGTCTTTTGTCGTCCTCCACAACTTCTTGGTGATTTAATTTTCAAGCTTCAGTCTACTTCAGGTGCAGCTCCCAGAATTTGTGCAGTCTTGGTTCATGCTTCTAAGTGGCCAGCTCCTTAGCTGCTGTGAGAGCCTACCTCTCCATGCTGTCCACTGACACCTTCTCAGCCATAGTCTCAGCTGTCCTATGGCAGTGCTTTTCTCCATACTATTCCTCCAACTCCCCATTTTGATACACAGTTTTGCTAGGCAGACTTTTTTCTCTTGTACTCTGAGTATGCCCATCCCCTGCCTTCTCCATGGCTCCTGATGACAAATCAGCTGTTAATCTTATTGAGGATCCCTTGTATGTGACAAGTCATTTTTCTCTTCCCTCTTTCAAGATGCTCTTTTTGTCTTTGTCTTTGATAGTTTGATTATGGTGTGTTTAGGCATGGATCTCTTGCTGTTTATCCTGCTTGGAGCTCATCGAGCTTTTTGAGTGTGTAGATTAATCTAATTTGGGAAGTTTTCAAACATTATTTCTTTAAATATTTATGCCTTCTCTTTCTCAGGCTTTTATTTTTATGTTCTTATACTTGGGGGTGTTCCACAGGTTTTATAGGTTTTGTTCATTTTTCATCATTCTTTTTTCTTTCTGTTTCTCAAATTGGATAATCTCAGTTGACCAACCTTCAAGTTTACTGATTTTTGTTCTGCTTTCTCAACTCTGCTCTTGAGTGCCTATCAAATTTTTCGTTTCAGTTGTTATACTTTTCAACCCTAGGGTTTCTGTTTGGTTATTTAAAAAAGTAATTTCTACCTCCTTATTGATAAGTTCTATTGAGTGAGCCATTATTTCCACACTTCTCTTAAGTTTTTTAGTCTTTTTTTTCTTTTTTTTTTTTTTTGCAACAGGTTCTCACTTTGTCATCCAGGCTGGAGCACAGTGGTGTGAACATGGCTCATGGCTCATTGCAGCCTCGACCTTCTGGGCTCACGCCATCTTCCCATCTTAGACTCCTGTGTAGCTGGGACCACAGGCAGGTACCACCATTCCCTGCTAATTTTTTCATTCTATTTGTAGAGATGGGGTCTTGTCATGTCACCCAGGCCAGTCTCGAAATCCTGGCCTCAAGCAATTCACCTGTCTCAGCCTCCCAAAGCACCAGGATTACAGAGTGAGCCACCCCTTGGCCTAGACAAAGTTTTTCTTCATTGTTTTAAAAACATATTTTAAATAGTAGATTTAGCTAGGCACAGTGACTCACACCTGTAATCCTAGCACTTTGGGAGCCTGAGGTGGGAGGATTGCTTGAAGCCAGGAGTTTGAGACCAACCTGGGCAACATAGTGAGACCCTGCCTCTATAAATTTTTTTTTCAAAGCTGACTTATAGTCTTTTTAGTAAATCTTATGTTTGGGATTCCCCAGGGTCACTTTTTGTTGATTGCTTTTTCCCCCTCATGTGTGTATATAGGCCATTCTCTTTTTTTCTTTGCATGTCTTATAGTTGTTATTGAAAACTGGACATTTAGAATAGTATAATGTGGCATTTCTGGAAATTAGAGTCCCCCTTCCCTCCAAGCTTTGTTGTTGCTATTTGTCATTGTTGTTGTTTGCTCGTGTAGTGACTTTAATAATTCTGTAAATTCTGTATTTTTTTTGTTGTATGTGACCCCTGAAGTGTCTGCTTGACTAGCTTAGCCACAGACTGGACAGATGTTTCATTAAATGATTTCACCCAATGAGTCTCCCAGTCTTTGCTAGAGGGGTATATATGTATATTTTTCTGGAACTATTTTAGAGCCACTTGCTGGCATACAGGACAACATAGGCTCCCAACCACTGTGGAGCACCAAAGACAAACCAGAGCAGCTGCACATCCTCAGCAGCTCCCAAATTCCAAAATCTTGGGGGATGGAGCCATCTCTCCTGAAGTCTCACCTCTGCACAGTGAGGCCCTGGTGGCTACTGTCCTGGTTTCTGGTGATTATTTTGCACTGGAGTCTCTCTTTGTTTTAGTCAGTAGAATCTCTAATGCCCACTTTCACTTTCCGGTTTAAATACAGGCTAAAGGTTCCCCACTGCTCCCCCAGCTCCAAACTCTCTTTCATCCCAGCACCTACCTTGGGCCCACCTTCAATCCTCATTCCTGCTCCTATTACTTTCTTCTTCACCCCAGATTAAGGCTTCTGGGGTATCCTTTCCTAGGACCCAGAATGAGATACAGTCTCTCACCCCAACTGAAGCTCAACATTTGTTGAAAATTTCTAGCTTTTACTCTCTGTAATTCAGAGATCTTAGGAAGCATTTTGTCTTCCAACTCCCAACCTTGTTCAGTACAGCCTGGCCTCCCAGGACTATGGGCCATTTTCTATTCTTCCTAGAGAATTTCCTATAAGCAATAGTATTTGGAACCAACTAGAGCACCGCCTTTTGAAAGAGCCTCATGTAGCACTAGTGGGTCCTGGCCTAGAGGATGCAAGAGCTTTTGGTGCTGATGCAGCCTCAGGGCAAATAACAGACACATCTCAGCTAAGGAACAATCATAGATTCTTACAGCCCTCGAGGTATTTATGGGTCAAGGCAGCAAGAGTCTAAGGAAGAATTGATTGGGCACCCAAGAAGCTTCCATATGAGGGGCCCCCGCCAAGTTTCAGAATGACATAGGGAAGGGTCTGAGGCATAACCTGAGAAAGAGTCCCAAAGGTAACCTATCAAGACATTCAGAAAGCTACCCCGTAGGGGTTTGGGGGGCTGATTCATCAGAGGAGACCAAAAAAATGACTAGTTGAATGACTCAAGGAGTGGGTCAGGAAACGACTTATAAATGCATTCAAGAGAGAACCTAGACTGGAAGCAACTGGAAAACACCCTGAAAGTTCACTTGGGCAGGTGGCCTATATATGTGTATTGTTCATGGCTTGCTGACAGTGCTGTATCACTCCCTTCTGGGAAGTCCTATAGCTGCTTGAAAACTGGAAATTTGGCACCCTTAGTGCAGGAACACTGCCTAAATACCTCTTGGAAGCTTTCCTTTCTTGATGCAGGTGCTACGCAGGCACTAGAAGCCTAAGTGGTATGGTTTTGAGCATGGCAGAGATAGAGTTTACCTCTTTAAAGTCTCTGAATCCATAAAACTTAAGGTGATAGAGACCCAATCATGGCTTCTTTCCCAAGTCCACCTTTATCCCTCAGCCACCCATGTTTCAGGGATGGCTAAATTGAGGTTGCTTAGCTCCTTGAAAGAAACAGATAGGTCAGGAGATAAGCTAATCACAAGGAATTCAGCCCCCACCCTGGAGAGTCCTTGCCTCCTCAACTGTAAGCAAAGAAGTCCAGAGGACCCTAGTTCAAGGACAGCAAACAGACTTTTTAGCTCCTTTTGCCCTCTCCATGGACAAGTCATGTCAGAGTGGGACTTTGAGGGCCAAGAGAGGCAATCCAGAGTCACTTCAAGTCAGAGGCAGGACATACCCAACGGATGAGAGTGGAGTTGTATCTCAACAGACTCTGGCCATGGAGGAGCAGTGCCTGGAGGCAGAAGGGGCTCACCACAGAGCATAGCATCTTCTTGGAGTTTTTTCTTTAGGAAAAGGATATTGGAGATTAGGAATTTCTTTAAGAGCCAAAGAGGCCAGGGAGGTAGGAATTCCAAAGAGACTTCAGTTCCTAAGCCACAACGGGAAGATGTCCAGGAGATAAATGCCCATCTGAGTAGTCAAGGGGCTCCAGTGACTAAGGAATACTCCCCAGCCAGGAATGTTGGTTGCCCAAGATCCAGGATGGCCAAGCCTTAAAGAGGATATTATTGTCATACAAGATGAGCAAATGATTGTCATAGTACTATCATTACAAAATCACACACACACATACACACACACACCTACTATAAAAACATTCAGGGGCTTATCAATGTGAGAAAAAAGACCCCAACTCCTCAGGACCAGATTGAACTAGTCTCTCCCACAGCTCTTTTACTATCTTGACTTTTCTACAGCTCTGTGCATGCTTCAGTGTCTCTAGGGGTGGTTACACAGGCATTACAAGGAATTACAGAAATTCTTCACACGGCCTCTAAGAAGGGTAAGGTGCAAATTGCAGGTAAGGTTACAGTCAGCCTTAGGACTTTCCCATTGAAGTGTTCCTTGCCCCAGATAGCCTTGCTTCTAGGCTCTCAAAATCCTATCCCTGGCCGGGCGTGGTGCCTCACATCTGTAATCCCAGCACTTTGGGAGGCCAAGGCGGGCGGATCACCTGAGGTCAGGAGTTCAAGACCAGGCTGGCCAACATGGTGAAAACCCATGCCTACTAAAAAATACAAAAATTAGCCAGGTGTGGTGGTGGGCACCTGTAATCCCAGCTACTTAGGAGGCTGAGGCCAGAGAATCGCTTGAACCTGGGAGGTGGAGGTTGCAGTGAGCCGAGATCGTGCCATTGTACTCCAGCCTGAGTGACAAGAGTGAACTCTGTCTTAAAAAAAAAAAAAAAAAAATCTTATCCCCAGAGTGTGCTCAGCAGGACATGATAATTTCCCAGGTCTTGTATGTCCACACAGAGGCCAAAGGGAGCAGTCTGGCCCAGCAGACCAGAATCCCAAATCTTCAGGCCCTAGGAAAAATCCTGGACAAGAATTTAGCCACAAGTCAAGAGAGAAGCTACCCTAGGAGCCCCAAAGGAGGAGAGCATTGAGTAGGGGATGTAGGGTGGGGGTGTCTCCCTGCTCAGGCCAGGGGATTAGCAGATACCCTTGTGAGCAAGATCCTCTGGTTTCTGCACATTTCCTCCTTTCGAAGGTGGTACAAAAGTACCTCAGGTAAAAGGATGAGGAGCTTTTGTTCAGTGTCTTTACTGTGGGAAAAAAGCCAGTTAGTGTCAGCTTCAGCCAGACCCGGCTGAAGGCAGTGCTGTCTGGATAGTACTGGGGACACTGGCACACAGGAGGGCATGACTGTCATGGGCCTGATCCTGGAGAAGATGAGGGATTCATGCTCAGAGGAAAGTCAGCCCCAGGAGGACGTCCAGGGTTAGGCAGAGCCTGCAGATGGGCATTTCTGCAACTACAGGGCTCCTTTCTACCCAGATCGCAGGAAAGGGACAAGTGCCCCCTCATGCAGCCACCACTCAGGTCCTGAGGGCCAGAGTTGTCTCAGTAGACATGGGCAGGTCAGAGGGCAGGACAGACATCCCCAGATAACTGTGAGATTCAAGGATTTGCAGCTGTGTTCAATGCTTCCCGGGGAGTCTGTGTCCATAGCCAGGCCTCACCAGCATGGGCCAAGGAAGCCAGGTACCTCTGGCTATCCTCTCCAATGGCCAGCCTCTGTCTTCGGGGATGTGTCTCTTCTAGTTAGCCAGAAAGTCCTTCAGCCTCGCCAGGAGCAGTGGCTCATGTCTGTAATCCTAGCACCTTGGGAGACCAAGGCAGGCAGATCACTTGAAGTCAAGAGTTTGAGACCAGCCTGGGCAACATGGTGAAACCCCATCTCTACCAAAAATACAAAAATTAGCCAGGTGTGGTGGCGCATGCCTGTAATCCCAGCTACTCGGGAGGCTGAGGCAGGAGAATCGCTTGAACCTAGGAGACGGAGGCTGCAATGAACCAAGATCGCATCACTGCACCCCAGCCTGGGCAACAGAGCAAGACTCTGTCTCAAAAAAAAAAAAAAAAAAGTACCTCCATCCCCTCCTAGAAGATAAATTTTCTCCTAGAAGGAAAATTTATCTGACTCAGAGAAAATTTAGACAAGAAGAGAAAATCTATTTGTTTTCATGCTAGAGCATCTGAAGACAATGCTCTCTGTCTCTCATGAGCAGGGATATTTTTCCTTCCCAATAGATGTTTCCTCTAATAGCTGAGTGGTACTTTCTGTCTGTGCTGTGCTTGGAGTATATGTTTTAGAAATCCCAGGAGGCTTAGAGGAAGGCAGGGGTCAGCTTCAGCTTATACTGAGGGCCTGCTTGGGCCTCTCAACGGTGACCAGAGCCCGGGAGGGAGGGAGACAGTGGCCCTCCTCACCTACCCCCATCCCCAGTTTGTTGCTCCTGCTCAGATGCCATATTTTTAAAATACTTTATTTTTTACATAATACTGTCATTACAAAAAAATACAAAAAAACTACTATAAAAACATTCAGGGGCTTGTCAAAGTGAGAAAACCTAAAGACCCCACCCCAGGATCTGGCTGAAGCAGACTTCCCCCAGCTCCTTCACTATGACCTTTATACAATTGTGGGGGTGGGGCGGGATCACACAGGCATAAAAGGGCTGGAAATTCCCCACACAGCCTCCAAGGGTAAGAAATAAGTAGCTTCACATATCACAAAAGTGGGATTTGGAAGTTTGGGGGTGGCTAGGCCCTGAGTTCAGAGGTGTGGGGAAAAACCTGTGACCCTGAATCTCTTGGTGGGGAATAGCTGCCACCTGACCCCAAAGCCCTTTCCCTTCCTAATGAAGGCTGGGACATGGGCCCTGCCCCCAACCTCTTAGCCTTAATACCTCAGGCCCCATTCCCTGCCCTCCACCCTTGAACACTCCTGAGAGCAGCAGGGAGGACAGAACCTCCAGCTCTGCGGGTGCAGGCAGGGTGCTGTTGCGGAGGCTGCTGAGGAGCTCACCACCCTGCTCCAGATGAAAAGTGTCTCGTGCTCAAGTCCCTGTTCACAGGTTGTGAACCTTCCCTTCTTATCCCCTCTCCTCTCTCCCAGAGAGGCACAGACAGCTCTAGGTGAGTGCTTCTTGTGCATGAATATGTGTGCCATAACCTTGGACACTGTGGACCTGGGGGTGGGGCTGAGAAAGCAATGTCCTTTCTATTCTCTTCCACCCCCAACAGCAGGAAGCCAAAGGGAAGGGAGGGGACTGGTATTAGCAAAGCTGAGGGGAGAAGGACATGCTATGTACAGGCATGGATAAGGAATCTCTACATATCTTCAAGTAGCACTCAGGTCACTCTCCAGCCACTGCAGTGGAAACTGGATTCAAAGCTAGTGACATGAACATTGACCCCTGGCCTGGGCTAGCTCTCCCCACCTCCCTCCCACTCCCCCCAGGCAGCCCAGCTCTGAAAGGGGTCAGGGACAGGAACATTTTCCTGAAAACCAGTGGCTTTTTTTTGCATTTTAGAAAAAGTTGCCAGTGTCCAGTGGACATCAAGCTGGGTGCACATTGAGTGGAAGTGAGTGTTGGGGGTATTGCTGTGGTAGGCTCTGGACTGGCTGGGGCAGAGCCTAGGAACAGGGTAGGTGCTGCTTAAGGATCTGTCTTGTCTGTGGTGTTAATCTGTCTGGAAAGCGAACTTTGAACTCAACAATGAGGTCTCCCCGCTGAGTTGGCACTTTGGGGAAGGGAAGGCCCTCCCCACGGAGTCTCTTCACGGTGCCTGGTTTGATGACATCATTGCAGGGCAAAGGGATCACTCGGCCGTCGATGGTGGGAATGTTCACAGTGCAGCCACACAGCGCCTGGGGAAGACGAAGCAGAAAGTGAGGAAAAGGTGAGGCAAGGTGAGTGGGAAGGAAGGAAATAGATTGAGTGGGGAAAGAATGTGCCAGCTGGCAGGAAGAGGGGGAATGTCCCCACCATCTCCCCAGCACACACACACAGCCTGACTAGGCCCCACCTCCTTGAGGCTGATCAGGGCACTGTAGAGCACGTTGGTGCCATCTCGACGGAAGTGTGCATGGGGCTTGTCTTTGAGCACAAAGACGATGTCAGCAGGGATGTTGTCAGGTGTGGCGTCACCCTCTTTGGGGAAGGTGATCTTGGTGCCTTCCTTCCAGCCGCGCTTGATGACTATGTGCAGGATCTTGTCCTCGGTGCGCACAGTTCGCCCATCAGGGTTGAGGCGACGTCTTGTGATCTTCATGCGCTTGGTGGAGCCATGGTAGATCTCCTCCAGGGACACCCGCAGCTCGTGCACCACTGGGGGATCCTGCACCTTGCGCCGAGGGTACAGTGGTTCTGGGGCTCGCCTCGGACCCCTACTCAGCCCATTGAAGCCAAAACGGCCGAAAGCACCAAATGGGTCCTCATCTTCATCCACATCCATGTCATCTGGGTCAAAGCCACTGAAGGGCCGAGTGGAGCGGCTGCTGGCAAAGAAGATATCGAAGGGGTTGGAGCCACCAAAGAAGGAGGCAAAGGTGGCATGGGGGTCCCCATGAAAGGTGTAGTGAAAGGAGCCACTGGAGCCACCTGATGTGCCACCGCCGGTCTTCAGGCCTAGAGGGGAGGAGAAGTTAGGGGCAGTGTGGCTCATCCTGGCCCCACCCCAGTGTCTTCCCCCTGCCCTCTAGCTCCCAGTTCACAGGCCTAGAGAAAGAGGCAACATTTAAATCCCACAGAGAGGGCCAGGCTAATAGAGTAAGAAAGGCTTCTGGCAAGATTATTTTCCATTCCTAATTATATATTTAGTAACAATGCACAACTTGAGAGTCAAAGAGGTTGGCTTACCCAATAGGTGGAAAAGCCAGGACTAGAGGACTTAGAGGATGTGACTTCCAGTCCTGTAATCTTTTCCACATACTCATGGTCCAAAGATGTCTCAAAAAGCTTTGAATGACTAGCCTGGTATCACATTACAAGTCATACCTGGTTCCCAAATCTTTGCTTATCTCCAAAGACATACAGGACAAGGGGCAATCAGACAGGATGTGACCACAGAGGGGGCTGGTAAGTGAACAGTCGCAAATAGGGTAGGGATCCAACCCAGGAGGAAGACCACTTTCACTCTGCTTCTAGCAATATTTCCTCTTTCCCTGACTCCTGCTCAAATGGGAAATCAGGAGGCCTTAAAAAGTGGGAAAGCTCATTAGCTTGGAGATGAAGAGATATTTTTCTAGAAAAAATTTTCAAATGCTTTGTTCCCACACTCTGCTCGGTGTTACACAACTTTAGGGAGTGTCATTCACACATTGTACAGACATAGACTACAATGGGAATGGAGCTCCCTGGAGTTATACAACAGCGAACTCCATACCCCACACCTAATGTTGAGCAACCAAAATGCATGAATGGGCTGGCACATGGCAGGTGGTGACCTTAGCTGCTCTCTCTGTCGGGTCCTAAGGGGCTCAGATTCCTGGAGGCAGCTTTCTTGCAGAGGAGGAGGTGCTGGCGGTAGTGGGGGATGTGGGGAGAGGGTTCACACTGAGAACTGCTCTGGAATATGGAGACTATGGGTGGGGTCTAGGCTAGGAAAGAGACCCTTCTCTTTGAGGCCATTTATCTAGAATTTCAACTGATCATGGAGATCTGAGCCTACATTAGCCTCTTATTTCCTGGAACCACAAGGGCAGATTTGAGTTTCACTAGAGAGGACAAGTGGCAGACGGTTCAGGGACTTGTGGCAGCTGCCTCTTCACCCCTCCCCCAAGACCTAGGATCTCTGCTTTCCTTCTATCGAGGGGCTGATTATGAAGCAAGTGTAAGCAGCCTGGCAGAGCTCAGTGAGAGAGGGAGGGAGGCTGCACCGATGACGAAGGGAAGAGGTAATTCTCTCTATAGGGATTTCTGTTCTTCCACTACTACCCCCTTTTCAAGGTGGGAGCAACTTGTCCCTTGCTGGAGCTGCACACAGATGGCTGCTGGGGATTGGGCAGGGTAGACAGAAATATAACCAACATTTCTAAGCTGCTTCTCCCTCCCCAGGTCGTGGAGGTCCCCTTAAGGCCATGCCGCATCCTCAGGGGCCCTCCTGGGATGGGGTTCTGCATCAGAACCTGGCGTCTGGACCCCTTCACTTAGGCAGAAGGGGTGAAGTATCTCGGGGGAGCTCTCCCAGCTCCTGCCTTCTTTCTAAACAAAGGTGAGGCTGAATGGAGGAATGGGTGCAATTCCAAGACAGGTCACATGGTGGCATGGTGTCTGCACTGCTTCCCTCTTTCCTACTCCTATCCCTCCCATCGCTCCATGCCAGAGAGAAAAATGTCTTAGTTGGAAGAATACTGGGGGTGCCAGCCGGTATCTGGTGAATCTGGGAGTTGGCACGTCTAGGAGGTAGGCAGGAAGAATGGAAGGAACCGGCAGCATGGAGAATAGGAAGAGGGAGTTGGGAGGACGAGGGTGCACAGAGGGGCATGGAACACAAGGCCAGGAGGAGGGGAAGAAAATAACCTTCTTATCTACATATGATTAGCCCATTTAGTTTTGAGGATAGAATGGGGAGGGTGAAGAGGAGGAGAATGTGAAAGAAAGGTGGATTCTATTGGGGAGGAAGGACAGTTCTTCCCAGGAAGGAGAGTCCTCAGCGTGACAATGTCTCTTAATATAGCCTGACAGGTGCCTGTGGCTGGCGGGTGGCAGGCAGCCCTGAGGGGCAGGCCCAGAATTAGCAGCTACATCATGGCCGTGGGATGTGCTGGGAGGGGCCTCCCTCTCAGAGGCTTTATTTGGGCCTTTCCTGCCTCCCACCCCATGGCCACCAGCTACCCCAGGGAAGGGGGAAGATGCCAGCAGCAGTTCCCCTTCCACCCTTGGATCCCTGCCACTTCCTCTGGGAGGCAAAGCTCCACCTCTGTTCTGCTGGCCAGAAGCAGGCAGGACTGGGGGAGAGAAGGGGAAAACCATTTCTGCTCAGAGCTCTGGTAGTTAATTCCCAGGCTGCTTAAGGGCCAGACTTTTATGCTGATGAATGTAAATGCTCTGTCCTCAGAGAGCCACACACTCCCTCTCCCCAACCTTCCCCATCAGCCAATGAAGCAGCAGAGACTTCAGGCAGGACTAATAAGGCTGGGAAGGAAAGAAGGGCGGGGAAGTCCTCTGGCTCTTGCTTCAGACCTCTCTAAGGCCTGAACCCAAGGAGGGAGGGAGCATAGAGAGGCGGGGAGAACTAGGGTGAGCTGAGCTGGGTAGTGGGTAGGCTCCTGTCTCCTCTGGGTGGCAGTGCTGGAAACCCTTGCTGCCCTCACCCCCTCCACAGCCTCCAGTTCCCTGCTACACAAACTGGTGCACTCAGGACCTCTACCAAGTGGAGGGGTCTGGGATTGGGCTAGAGTGCTGCCCTCTTACCTTCCTCCCCATACTGGTCATACAGGCCCCGTTTCTTGGGGTCACTCAGCACATCATAGGCCTCTGCAATCTCCTTAAACTTCTCCTCGGCGTTGGGTTCTTTATTCTTGTCTGGGTGGTACTTCAAGGCCATCTTCCGGTAGGCTTTCTTGATCTCATCCTCATTGGCCCCCGATGGGATCCCAAGAATCTTGTAATAATCTTTTCCCATCACAGCCACTGGACCAGCACTGGTCTCCTTGTTTCTGAAAGAAACCCAGGGCCGAGACTTGATGCCTTCTCCTCTTCTGCCCCAGCCCTGTTCCTGACGATCTTGCAATCCCTAAATGACTCCCTGGGTAACCTTCAGCAGGTCATGCCTGTTCTGTGGGCCTGTGTCCACCCCATCTGGAAAATGAAAGGTTTGAACTAGATAATCTCTTCCGGCTCTGACATTCTAGAATTCTGTGATTCCGTCCTCACCTCCTGGGTTTTCCCAGCAGGAAAATGAAGGTTGTGGCCCACTCTTGGGGCTAGGCTGAGGCCCTGGTCCTTGGGCCAGTCTGAGGACCCCTGAGAGGCCCTGCTGAGTGAGGTGGCACCATGGACTGAGCGACCCACACACAGGAGCTGGCGAAGGTCAGTGTAACGGGTGAGGTCACCTGAGCATCGTGGTCTCCTACGCCACACCTCAGGCATGGTGCCCAGGCTGAGGGCAGCTGGGGCAGTGGCCCAGGACTGGGAACAGGCCTGGGTCTTCCGCCAGCTGTCCTGGCCAGCCAGACTGAGTCAGGGAATGGGTGTCTGGAGTCCTCTCTGCCATTGGAGACCCCAGGCCTCCCCGCCCCCACCCCCTGAAGATGCTAAGCCTCACGTGTGACTCAGATCACAGGGTGACTCACAGCCTTTGGAAACTGCTGTTTCCAACTCCCTCATTAGCAGGGGGTGCGATACTGTCCTTCCCCCAACCAGGGCAACGATTCCCTTATTTCCCAGCGTCTACACACAAAACTGTGAGGGTTGTGCCGCCTAAGCACCAGTGTGAGTGAACAAAAGCATCCTGGGGACAGGACTTTTTAAACCCCAGCTGTTAGGAGACAATTGGGCACTAACCAACCACCATTTCCTTAATACTCTCCTAGCCCCACCCCGCTCCCCAGTCCACCCTGCGGTTTAGGATCTGGCCCAGTGTCAGACCCATATTCCTCTGAGTCCCTTTTAAGGTGGGTGCAGGAGCATTTGTTGTAAGAGAAACGCACAACCCAAATTCTTTCATTCCAGTCTTCCTCCACCGGTGTGTCTGTGGTGGATATCAGGGGAAGGGGGACTTTCCTGTAGCTAGAGTTCTCTGGGGGAATGGCCAGAAGCCATTCTTAGCCCTTCTGAGACTTGGCCAACCCCTGCCAAAGCCAGGAGAACCAGAGTCTTTCTAGCAATGTCCTAGGCTGGCAGCCACAGCTGAGACCTGCCTTTCTGCCTCTGACTGCTTCACAGAAGGGAGGTGTACAGGGTGTCCTGGCAGGAGTGAGGGCTGTAACCGGGTAAGGGGGAGGTGCCCAAGGCCCTAGGTGGGCAGGGACAATGGCCCTCACTTCTGCCCCCATAGGCTCTGCTGCAGGTGGCTGGGTTGACTCATGGTTCTGGGAGTCACCTTTCTCTGACGAAGAAAAGGCTCAACAAAGGCAGGTACTCCCCCATCACCCCCCACCACCATGTCACGTCTGTGGGGGAGATGTAGGGGGATTGGGAGAGGCAGAGAAGAAAGAGCACCTTGGCGGGGCGGGGGGGGCAGCCATTTTCAGAAATGGCAGCAAAAGCCGTCTGAGAGGGAGCTGGGGGTGGTCTGCCATTTCTGCCTCAACCCACACCTTCTTCTCCCTGGGACTGGGAAGGGACCCTAGCACACCAAGAGGGTGCCCCCAGAGAACTACAGCAGCTTCCAGGCAGAGGGCCAGTGGAACAGTTCACCAACCACCCACCTCCTTTTTCTGTCCCTGCGTTACCTCCGCACCTGGCCAGCTTCCTCCCTGGTACCCACCTGCTAGCTGCTCTAGGCCCATACATCTCTTGCCTCTACAGACACAGGGCAAGCTCTTTCAGGATCTGCCTCCTTTTTTTTACTTCTGCTTTCCTCCCTCTTTCCCTTCCCCCCTACCCACAGGCCACGTGTTGGAATGACAAAGGAGCCCCATGGCATGGCACTGCCTTTGATGGAGAAGAATGAGGAGGATGTTAAGGTAGAGGCAGGAAGGAAAAATGGGGAGAAAATGGCAAGGGGGACTGTTGAGGTACAGGGAGGGGAGATGGCTGATACAGAAAATGATGTACTGATGGAGGGGATGAGTGACAAGTGGAAATGGCTGAGGTGGAAAATGGGTTAATGATGGGTTGAAAGGGAGGAATGTAGAGAGTTGAAATATTGGAGGAAATGTCTGTGGAAAATGGATACCTGAAGGGTTTGAGATAAGGGGAATGATAAGGGGTGCAATTCATTCAAATATGTGGGTGAGGCAGGAGAGGGGTCCCTGTATGTCACGGAGGGGATGAGGATGAGGTGGAGGAAGCAGGAAGGCAATGGAAGGGATGGCCGTGTGGAGGGTTTGACTGGGTATGGGTATGAGTGCCCTTCTCCGGAGGGACTTACCGAAACTTTACAAACCCATTCAGCGTCCACGCTCGAAGTTTTAAGGGCTCCAGCTGAATTTTAAACATCAAGCTGGCTAAGAAGTCTTCTCCCCAGGAGTGTGGGAAGCTCCGGAAAGCTCCTCGGGCCTGTAGTGGGGGTGCTGCTGGGGGTGGGCAGGAGAGCACTGTGCGCTTAAACATGCCCAGCCAAGCCCCTCACCTCTGATCGCTCCACCGGAGCCGGCCTGAAGTGCTGCAGCTCTGGAAGCCACCTCCTCGGACTCTCAGAGGCGCGTGCCCAGCAAGGCCTGTCTGGCGCAGCAGGTGCCGGACGTGATCTCCAGGTGTGGAGAGTGAAGGGAGAGGACCCGTGGCCACCTGCTCTCAGGTGCAGCAGTGTCTGGCTGGCTGTGAGCGGCTGTATGGCAGCGTGTCAGTGAGGCTGGGAGTGCAAGCGTGTGTTTGTGAGTGGCAGCGTGTGTACCTGTGACAGGTGTGATTGTGAGGGCCCGAGAGGCAGTGAGCTCCTGTCGCCTCTCTTTGGGGAGGACCCGACCCCAATCCCCAAGAACCTACTCAGTGAAGTCACTGACGGGAGTCTCCTCCCTCGCGGATGGGCGGGGCAGAGCGGAGCTCGGCCGGGACAAAAGGCGCGGCAAGGAGAGGAGGGGAGGGGGCTCGGGCGGGGGAGGGTGGTCGGTGATGTCACCCGCTCTGGCTGGCTGGTCTGCTCACAGACGCCTCCGCCCCACAGAACCCAATCTGGTCCGGTCCGACCCTCCCCTCCCCTCCCCTCCCCTCCCCTCCCCTCCCATCCCCGGCTCAGACGCTCGCTGCCCCCTGTAACAGCCAAGCCCGGGTCCAGGACTCCGAGCACCCTGCAGACCCCGGGGCCCCGCACCCCCACGGCAGCAGAGCCTACGGGCCCTCAGTGTCCCAACCCCCCAACACCAGGAGCCCTGGCTTCGCGACGCCCCGCTCCCGGGACCCCCGAGTCCTGGCTCGGCGCCCTCACCGATGAGGAGCTCCGGGCGCCGCCGTGGTCCGTGAGACAGCCGCTGCCCCCTCCCCCGGCTCCGGCTCCGCCGCCTCCACCCGGGACAGGAGTCGCCTGCCCGCCGGCCGCCGACAGCGGGACCGGGAGCCCGCCCCCACGGCTCCGCCTCCGCGCCGCCCATTGAACCACCTTCCCGTCACTCAGTTCAGCCTCTACTGTGATTGGGCAATTTTCCACAAGCGGCATGGTGATAGCCGCCCATCCTCCGCCCCTGTCACCCGGCCACACGCGCACACATTCCAGGCAGTGATTGGTATGGATCTGATTGGCGCCCTCTGGGATCACTCAACCACGCCTCTTTGCCATCTTGTCGTGCCATTGGTGAAAAAGACAGAGGGTGGCAACCCCACTCGCCCTTTGATTTTATTGGTTCGTGCCTGAGACTAAGACCCGAGCCCAGGGGCAACTATATTAGTCCAATCTCCGGGTTGAGAAGGTGGGACGTACTGGCCACTGCTCGAATCCCAGGAGAACCTTCTGGAACCCTTGCGACGTCAAAGGCAGCCTTAAAGGAAAACTGTACCCACCAGTTGGCCGTGCGGCCGTGCATTCTTTTCTTTCTTCATTGGGGGGCAAGGGGGAGAAAACAGTGCACTCTGGGAGGTGTAGTCCCTGGACCGGGGCCAAAAGGTCAGCACTTCTTACTCGCCTTTCAGCCAACGGTGTAGCCACCTCGAGCTGACCTCATTTAGCTTTACCTTACCCTGACCCCGCGGTGGCCTGACGTGACCTAACGGAATCTCTAACAGATCCCACGGATGCCGGGTTTCAGAGCCCTCCGGACCTCTTCCCTGAGGGAAACAGATGACTCTGCCCAGGCCGGCGCTTCCAGGAGTCTCCCCTGCCCACCCTCTGTACAGCCCCTCATCCTCGCGCCCCTCCTGAGCGACCCCGCGGTGCCCATTTCAGTCCCCTTTCTAATCAGTCTCTCATCCTGCTTCCCCCTGGAGTGCCTGTGTTTTAGCCCTTTCCTTCTTGGCCCTCAATGATCTCCTGTCTTCCCTCCCGCAGTGATCCGTTTTATCCTATTCTTGGTTCTTTCTTTACACCCCTGATCTCCTATCCTAGATCTCCCCTTTAATCTTTCATCTCACTCCTCAAGATCCCCTTCCTTACCCTCAGAATCTCTAGTCTCCCCCACCCCCCATTAAGTCATTAGATCTCAGCCCCAGTGTCCCCGATGCAGGGAGCAGGCGGGGCTGCGGAGGCGGTCGCCGGCGGAAGCCGCCACTCGAGCAGACACGGTGCCTGGCGCCCACGTCACTGTCTCCCAGGCCCATCTGTGCTCGAGGGAGCGGGGGTGGGGAGGGAGTAATTTGGGGGTGAAGTGGGGGGAGAGTGCTGGGGGATTGATGATAAAGGAAGGGTCAGGCCGGAAGCTCTCCTTTACTTCTTTCTTTCCTATTTTCCAGAGACAGAGTTTGGACACCCACGAGGTCTTGCTAGAAACTGCGGCTTGAGTACCTGGGCCAAGAGCAGAGCAGGGAGGGGGGCCGGGTCCTGGGGTCAGGTCTGCAGATTCTTCACTACCTGCCTTCGTGCCAGGAGTCACTATGGGGCTCCCAAGGGTAAAGGGGCATGAGGTGTGAAGGAAGAAAGAGACTTGGGGTGAGAGGAGGGTGGAGAGAAAGTGGGGTTGGGGGCCAGGAGGGGAGCAGAGATGGGTGATGAATGTGGGGGAATGAGGAGCACGAGGAATTTGGGGAAATGGGGTTGAGGGAGGGGAGGTAGGGAGAGGGAGTGGTGAGAGGATGGGGAGATGGGGTGAGGGGGATGAGGGGGGGCATGGGGCAGATGAGAGATAGGGTGGGAGTAAGGAGGGCAGAGGAAAGAAAGGCTGGGGAGGGGCGGGGAATCAGGGTGGGGGATGAGGAAAGAAGGGCTGAGGAGGGGCAGGAAGGCAGGGTGGGGGATGAGGAAAGGGGTGAGCAACCAAAGGATGAGGCACAGAGATGGGGTGAGGAGGAGTGAGGAAGGGGGAGGATAGGGAGGAGGGATGGACTAGTGTGACACAGAGATGGGTGAGGTGGGGTGAGGGGCCCTGCACCGCTGCTGGCTCCTCAGATCTGGGGGCTCTCTCTCTCCCACCTCCAGACTTGTGGGGCCCAGGCTGTGGGTAGCTCTCCTTCTTCCTATTCCAGTTCTGTCTCTTTTGCCTCCCCCAACCTTGCCTGTGCCAACACGGAGGCAGAGAGTTTAGTCACCAGCCTTTACCTGGCCCCTGCTAATGCTAAAGTGTAGGCTCGGACCTTTGAGGGTGCGGGACTGTTGCCTTTAGGTGTTGGTGGCACGGACTCCACTGTTTGCCTAGTCCGTGGTTCCTGCCCTCGGTCCCATTGTCCTTGGTGTCAAGTGTGTGTGGTGCTCGGTGTGGCATGGACCGTGGCAGTATGGTCTGGAGTCTATGCACCTTGTGAGCTTACATGCCACACTGGCACCTCATCTCCTTTGTAAATGGGGATTGGTGCCTCAGGGGGTTGTTGAGAGGGTTAATTAAGGTAACACAGGTAGTGCACTGAGTTCTGAGCTGGGCATGTAGTTTATACCCAACCAATGGTTAACTTGGTTAACTCAACCAAGTTAACCATTACTCTACATGTTCACAGATGCTGGGAGTGTGAGTGCATCTGTAAATCTGTGAGTCTGATTGGGAGTTATTTATAGTGTGGTACTGGTAATGTGATTTGTGAGTGGATCTGTGCAGTTATTTTTGTGTGGTGGTGTGCCTGATTCTGTTATATGTTGTAGGTATATGATTTTGGGTCAGTGTACATGTGTGAGTAAGTGACTGTGCGGGCATGTGTCTACATGACAAAGAGTGGATGAGGTATGTGGCCGCTGACACATTGACACCACGTCTGCCAGCGTATGCACGCATCTGCGATCATGCCAGTGCCAAACGCCCCCACTCACCCTCCCTCCCTTTGGAGACGTCATAACCCTCGGTGTCCCTCATTTCCTCACCCTGAGGGAACCGGAACCTGTGGGCAGGGGTGGGGGTGGGTGCCAGTGAGGAGGTGTTTTAGACAGAGGCACATGTTCCCTCCCAGACTGTATAGGGAAGGGAGCCCCTATCCTGCTCACATCCCAAAGGCTGCAGAGGAAGTGCCCCCAGCCTGTTTTCAGTTCCCTGTCTTGTCACCATGGTAGCCGTTGCCAGGGGTTCCCATGGTTGCTAAGATCTGGGTGTGGGAGGCTGCCAGGCCCTGTTGCCAGTAGAAACAGAGAATCCTGTGGGGAAGGAAGACTACCCTCACAACTGCCAGCTCTCTGCAGTGACAAAACTGGCCCTTGGGCCACTTCTCTCCCCCAGTTGTACCTATGATATGTATGTGGTAGTACTAGTGTGTGTGTGGGAGCAGGAGTGGGGGCTTTACAGGAAACCAGGACTAGAATACTGGGATACTAGAATACTGAGGAAAAGGGGGCTCCTTGGCCTAGCCATCACCATCCTTAAAGTTGGGAGGGCCTTACGAATTAGTGACTACCCCCCATCTCTACTAAAATACAAAAAAAAAAAAAAAAGCCAGGTGTTGTGGCGCGAACCTGTAATCTCAGCTACTCAGGAGGCTGAGGCAAGAGAATTGCTTGAACCCAGGAGGCAGAGGTTGCAGTGATCCGAGATCGCGCCACTGCACTCCACCCTGGGTGACAGAGCGAGACTCCATCTCAAAAAAAAAAAAAAAAGAGTGACTATCTCTTTCTGTCCCCTGTCCCTCATACCTCTCCCCTGGGCAGTCTCCCTGTTTGTTCTTGAGTTCTCCAGTGACTGAGTACTCATTACCTGATGCTTTCTCCTGGGCATAGGAATGCCACATTGACCCATCACCTTGGCTGCAGACGGCCTCTCTCCTGTGATCAGACTCTGAGCGTCTCACCTGATACATGCTTCATGCAGACACCCAGGCCCAGACTTTGGTCCCACGCTGAATCCCAACTTTGACTTCAGCCTGAGACACAACCTGGTTATTGTCCTGGTAGAGACAGTTCCCCAAATCCAGCCTCTGCCCAAACCCTCCTCCTAGACATGGCTGAGCCCTATTTTTGATTAAAAATACTTGAATTCATCTTCAGATTCAGTTCTGATCCTATACTGAACTAACTGAACACTCCGGGATCTAACTCCCTGATATTCGCTGGTGTCTCCCTGCGTGTTCTGAACCTATGGCTGACCAGCACGAAAAGGGTTCAGAGGGGTGATTTCCTGCCTCCGGATGACAGCGCAATGTTAGGGATAACCAGCAGAGGGCGTGCAACATCAGGTTCTAGAGGCAAGCGTCCAAGAGCCCACCTGTGAACTAAAAAAATTAAAGTTCTCGATTTTGATGCCAAAACTTTGGGTTTATGTGGGTTCTTACAGTCATGAATCTTCTCCTTCTGGCTCACCTGGGCTTAGCACTGGGTATGCACAGAATATGCTTAACTGTTTATTGACATCTCAGGTCTCAAGAGGACTGAAGTCACCCCACCCTGAAATCAACATTTCTGTCACATGCTTAATACAGCTCCACTGCCTTCCCTGGTAACCAGTTATGTTTGGTCCTATTGAGCGGAAATCTGCCTCTCCATAGTGTTCACATTTCATCTTAGCCCTGTCCTTAAAACCACACTGACCTCATTGGCCCATCTGCCAAACGTCACCATCTGCATCCTTCAAATCTGCTTCTCTCCAGGACCCATGCCTTCATGGGTTCATCCCCTGCCTTTCTCAGTTCTACCCACTAAGATCATGTTTGCCTGAATGGGTTTCAGTTTGTAGTGCCCAGTTATGATTAGCTTTTTCCAGGAGAGCTGGTGCAGGGTACAAATGAGCCGACCTGCCTCCCTCCTCTGACTCTGAACTTCTTTCCACATAGGCTCAGATCACATCAGTTTGTGTGTGTGTGTGTGTGTGTTTGTTGTTTTGTTTTTCTTTTCAGACAGAGTCTTGCCCTGTTGCCTAGGCTGGAGTGCAATGGCGTGATCTTGGCTCACTGCAACCTTTGCCTCCTGGGTTCAAGCAATTCTTCTGCCTCAGCCTCCTGAGTAGCTGGAACTACAGGTGCACACCACCACACCTGGCTAATTTTTGCATTTTTAGTAGAGACAGGGTTTCGCCATGTTGGCCAGGCTTGTCTTGAACTCCTGACCTCAGGAGATCCACCTGCTTCGGCCTCCCTAAGTGCTGGGATTACAGGCGTGAGCCACCACACCTGGCCCACCAGTTTATTTTTTGGCAGCCACCTCATACTGTTCACCCATACTGAGTTAAGGCTCTTTTCTCACTGAGCTGCTAAATCATCTCTTGTTAATTTGTACTTGTTATAATTTTGAATGGAGAGCTGTATTCATTTTAAACAAAGATACTGGAAATAAAATAAAATTTGTTTGCAATACGTTCTCAATTTTAGGACACTCTTTGGGCTTGGAAATCTCTGTACTTGATGTTCACTCAAAGGTGGGACAAGGAGGGACTGAAGGTCCTCAGCTGGCTTGGCTGTGACTTCAGCACTTTGGACAGAGGCAATCACCGTACCCACCACCCCACCACCCAGCTATGCCTGGGACTGTGGGAGGGTGGAGATGATACACTCACAGCTTTCAGCTGGAGCAGAAATCCTTTCTACTTACCCAGTGCCTTACAGTCTGTAAAGCTCTCTCCTCTTACAAAACTCTTTCCTCAATTAACCAGCCCAGGAGGCTGACAGGTCAGGGACTGTCCTACAGATTTTACAGTTGAGGAAACTGAGGTTCAGCAAAGTCAACCTCCAAGAAACCCTTAGACAGGGTGGGGTGGGACAGAGCACTACTCCATGTTTAGCAAATTTAGCAGCCATTGATTCTCTTAAGGAATGCCTCTCCCCAGGGAGAAAGAGGAAATGCATTTGAACCAGAGCAGGACAGGATGGGTGAAGGTTTGTGGAAGACCCCGGCCAGTCCTGGGAGCAAGTGGCAGTTGGTGGGAAGAACAGTCCTCAGGGGGTCTAAAGTTCCAGCCAGGACTGCTGAACTGAGGGCAGGGAAACCTTATTCATTTGGGCCCACAGATATCCAGCCTTTATGCCTCTTTTTCTGTCCCAATGCTTAGCTTCACTGAGCCTGGAGACAAGGACAAAGGGCTGGTGGGGTGTCATTAATCTGCTCTCAGTCTGGTGGACCCCATGGGAAGACTTCAGGGAGGAGAGGTGTGGAAGCCTCATGAGTGGGTGGGGTGAATTGTGCAGTGGTAAGAAATCCGTGCCATGGATACAAGCCTGGCTACCTGTCTGTGTCTATTCCCAGGGTGGAGAGGGGAGATGCTGGCTTACACAGCAGTGGTTCCTTTGAGGTGAGCTTTGACAGGAAGCACAACAAAGTGGCTAAGAACATGTCCTCTGAAGGCAAACTGCCTGGTTCCCCTACTTCCTGTGTGGTTGTGTAATCTTGGGAAACATGGGCTCTCTGTTCCTCATTTTTCTCACCTGCAATAAAAATCTCATAGGGTTATTGTGAAGATTAGCGACTCTATGCAAAGCACTGCAAAGTACGTAGTAAGTGCTCAAAAAATGTTAGAGATGACTTGTACTTGGGATCCTCTCTGGTTTTGGAGGTAGAGTATTGGCCTCTGATCCACAGCCTAGAAATGCTTTCTCACCTATAGGTACTGGCTCTGTTCTCAACAGATAAAAAGGATGAATGAGGATCCCATAGTCCTCCAAATGGCATCTCCCATCTTAACTTTCCCAACCCTATCATATTACATTAAAGCAATTTGTCAAAATGGGGAGGAAACACTCAGACCAGGAGAAAATAGCCAACGAGTTTCCTTACTTTTAGCTCAGGAGGAACTTGGAAGTGTCTAAAACTGGCCCTGGGGCATGGCACAGGGGAGACACAACACACAGCAGACAGCTTCGGAGACCTTATGACCTCATCCTCAATTTCTTTGAAAGCTCTGGCTCCCCACTTCAGTGCTCCTGTTTCCACTCCGTATCTGTGCTGGATACAGAAATACCAGTATCTCTGTATCTGTATGTGTGGTGCCCCTACCTCTACCCATCTCTTGATTTTTGGGAAGATCAGGGCCAGGAGAACTCTAGAAAGAGTCACAGCATGTTGTGTCCTTCCTGGCAGCCGCAGCTGCCCGTCTTAGACCCAGGGATTGGTCAACAATGGGAAACCACACAGAAATGGCAGCTTCCCCAAACAACAAGAAACAGGAAGCTGATAGAGCATTACAATCGCTTTATTATGATTTCCACTGTGCCCAGCCTCAGGGCATCAGCTTCTTCTGGAGTGCTGTGAAGCCTGGGCCACGCAGAGGAGCATGCAGCTGTAGAGATGGGGAGACAGGTCTTGGGGACGTTCCCCTCAGCTTACTGTCAAGTTACCTTCCGCAGAAAAGCACATGAAGGCATGAGGGACCAGAGCGCGCTGGATTCCCCAGTGTTACTCAAGTGTTCTGAGTCCCTCTCACAAGCTTGGGTTTGGCTGGGGACAGATCACAGGCCAACCCATGATGGCAGGAGGCTAATCTTGAGGGCCTTTGTGTCACCATGGCTATGGAAAGGCCTAGCTACTTATAACTCAATGTTCTCAACTGTGGGTTGTGCCTACCCAGTGCTATAGAAACTGGAATGTGATTGGACTTCTTAGTCAGTGGCCCAGACTAGGGCTGACTCCCTTTCCATGCTCTGGGTCACTGTGGCGTGTGGCCCAGAGGGAAAAAGCTTTTCCTTAGTGCTAGTAGAAATTCTGTAACCTGTTTGTTTTCTTTCCAAGGTTGCCAAAAATAGTGGCAGCAGAAAAGCCAGAGCAGAGAAAATGCCCAGTCACACCCCACTCCAGGGCTGAGCCGTCAGGAACAGGCACGATGCGTGAATATTCTCCACTCCAGGAGATCGCACCATTGTCTGGGTTGCAGCCAGGGGCCCAGAGAGATATCCTGGGCAAATTCAAACTAAGTGGTAGGAGAAAGTAGCAATTTTTCAGACAAGAGCTTGAAATAAGGAAAAGAAAAAAAAAAAAAAGAAAATAGGAATTTTATTTCACTGTAAATAGAGGAGGGGTAAAAAGGGACTGTGGTGACAGGTACTGCCAGGATGTCCTGAAGTTCTGGCATCAAAACTATTCTGCCTTTCAGGGCCACACATCTATCTGTCTTCACTCTGCTGGTCTGAAGGGAACATGGTTGCAGGATCACTAGAGCCAGCTACCAGTTCTCAGTCCTGCTTGAGTTTCTCTTGGCTCTAGGGTGGGTCTAGCTGGCCTGGGGCCCTGCCAGGCAGCTTCTGCTGACCTTCCCTCTCGACTTTTGGGCTTCCTGGCACCACTCTGACTGAAGCTGTGAAACCTGCAATGGTTGTGCTTTGGGCTATGAGTCCTGGGTATAACCCTGGGGTTCACTCCCCAGGAAGGTGTCCTCTTCCCAAGCAGTTTAATTCTGTGCTTTCCATAACGGTGACAGGAATAAGGGGACCCTAAGACTTGGCCACTCAAGCAATGTCAGGGTGACATCCCATAGGGAGCAGCAGGGCCAGAAAGGCCGGTATCTGCCCTGCTGGCCCCAGGTACTTGGGCTGAGGGCAGAAAGAGGCAATGTCCTCATGGTTTCTACTGCAGCTGTCCTCAAACGAAGAGGGGCACTTGAGGGTTAGATCAGTACCTAGAGTGAGGGGACTGCTCCATCCCTGGGATACCCTAGGGGCCCTTGCTCAAGTATTCTGCTGGGGGAAGGCTGGGCTCAGGTGAGGAAGCCAAAGAGGAGACTTGGAGTGGTTTCGTGGCCAGGGCCCCTGCTCAGCTGACCCTCAGTCCCTGCAACTCTGCCACATCCTCCAGCTGCCCCTTCATTCACATCTGAAGGTGGGCAAGAGGAATGCGAGGTGAAAACACTTAGGGCAAGTGGGCTTCAGAGGAGCCTGTCTGTAACCCAGGCCTCCCTTGGTTAGAAACACTGATCTCAAATTTGGGTAGCCAAGAAGACTGAAACATTTTCTCATACCTTATTAGAGTCAGTCGCTAATATTTGTACTTGGCAGAATTTCAGAGTCACAGTGACGGGAGGGCTTGAAAATGAAATGGGCTTCACTAGGTTTCTGAACGTTTTTAACATCTCTATACATACCGCATGGGGCGCTGGGGATTAGAGCACTGCAAAGGGAGATTCTGGACGCGGGGTTGGGGCAGGGCTTCTGCAACTCTGGACTTGGGGAGCAATGGCACTTCCCCTTTGGTAAAAAGCTAGACGACTGCCTGTGGAGAAGAGGCTGGCTGCTCCTTCGTGCTTTCCTGCTTCCTGGGACTCTTGTGGGCCGGGAACTCTATTCTTTGCTGGGGGAAGTGGCCCCTGGGATCTCTGTAGCAGGCCCTCACCCAGGAAGTTTGCTCTTCTCGAATAGGGAGAAGGGTGATCCCAAATGGGCCTGCTCCTGTTGTGCAAGAACTCCAGGGCTGCTTTGCCAGGCCCTGGAATGTGGCAGGCCTGACCTGGCCCACTGACTCTCCTCCCTCACCCGTAGAGAGCTAGAGACAGCAGCTCCAAAGAGGTAGGCATCACCTTGATCTGTGAAGGATCAGGGAACAAGATGGACTTCCAGTCCCTGTGACTGATGAGGCAGGAGAAAAATGCTGTTCAGCTCTCAAAGCCCAGAGCTTGTCTCTACGCAAAATGCCCTGTGAGATTGAGCAGCCCAAGGCCACTGGCACAGGAGACGATTCGCCAGGAGAGTAGGTAAGAGCCCCTGTGCTTAATGTGCTTTAATCTCAGTGCAAAACCCCAGGCCTGGCTGCTTCAGATGCAGTTCTTAGGCCCAGGAGTCCTGTGCTTTGTTTTTTTGACTAGACTGAATAATGGCCCCTCCTATGGATCAATCCTGGGGGATGGCTGAAGAGTATTTCTAAAAGCTGTGGGCCATACACCTGAGCCCAGATTTGTCTCCTGTCTGCTTCATTTCAGTCCCAAATAACACAGCCCCAGCAGCTCACCACCCTGCTTCCAGCTAAAGGCGGTTCCTACAGGAGGAGAGTACACAGAGCTCTCACGAAGCCCCTGGCTGCAGCTCCCTGCTTTCCTCGAAACATTCAGCACTGAGCAGTGTGTGCTTTCTTCTGTATGCACCCGATTTAGCACAAGGGCCTTGAGCAATGAAGATGTGTTTGCTTCTGCATAACTGTGCTCCACTCCCTTTTGAATAACTCTTGGTAGTCAGATCTGGCTATGCCTAAGTCATTAGGTTGGAAACAGAAGTCTAGAACATGGATCCCACGGCCGGCCAAGATGAGCCATAACACACAGACTGAAGAATTTGAATTTGATGAGTACTTAGCAAGGAGGGGCTGGGGCTTGGAGGCCAGGCTTGGTGCTCTTGTAGCAGCCTCTGATTGCCCCAAAAGGCCTTCCATGCCAGGCCCAGGCCCTAGCCTGGTGGGGAAGGACAAGTGGTTAGCAGTGAGGAGAAGCAGCCACTCAAGTCGTGTCTCAGTGACAGGGAGAAGGGGGAAATTTCTCCTTCTGTAAGGCTTTCCCAGGACCTTCTCTGCAGAGCCTCTTCTTAAGCCCCAGCCTCTTATCCTCTTTGTCAGGATGGCTGAAAGAGTCCCTGCTCAGGGCTCTGCAGATCTTTCTTGGGCTGTGGAAGCTGTCTACAGTGAGCTGAGCTGGAACAATGAGGAAGCATGAGCCCCGTTCTCTCTTCCTCCAGAGCGTGCTCTCGTCAGTCTCTGTGGTTGGTGACTTGGGTGAAGCATCTAACACACAGGCTGTGGCTCCCGCCGGTGTGTTCGCTCCATTCAGGTCCCCTTGGCCCTGGGCCATGACCTACCATCTGAAAAATAGGGGCCAAGAAGGCTCACCTTGATTTTTGACTATCCTGCTAAAGACTTTTAGATGCAGGTAACCTGACTGAGAGGTTCCTAGAATCCTGAGTCCCTGGGAGGGGCTGCCTCCCCCTCTTCCAGTCAGGATTCTCCAGGCTAGTTGCCTTCTCTGTCACCAGGAATTGGAATTTAAATAAATAAAGGGCTGAACTTCAGTGGTGATGTTTAACTCTTTTCCCAACTCAGTACAGCCGAGGTACATAATGCACACCTACTAGTAACAGCAGCTCACTGCAGAAGGGATTTTCAGTGGGGAAAGTGGGGCCCGTTGAGATCTCTGGGATCTCTAGGCAGGCATGTGAGTCTGACATGCCCCTTATTAAGAATCATTTGGCCGGAGATTTGTCTATTGGAAATTAGAACTTGCCTATAGAAGGGGTGAGTAGAGACCTTCTCCTCTATATCAGGGGCTTCACAAAGGGACTTTGGTCCTTTCTCAACCAAAAAGAACCAGGCTTCTGATGGCATGGACAGCTGGGCAGCATGTGTGCATGTGTGTAAGTGTGGTGGCAGGTCCCGTCTATGATGTGGGGCAGGGATGGTCCAGGAGAGGATGCTGCCATAGCTCCCAGGGCTTCTCCTTGTGGCAATGCATTCACTGCCTCTGTCGTGAGGGGAATGGTGATTTCAGTGCCATAAAGCTTAGTGACAAATTAAGACGCTGGCAGTGTCCCAACCCCATGAGTCTCAGTGCCAGAGGTTGGTGGGGGAAGGGAGAAAGGAGAGAGGGGAGAGGACATCACTGTCCTCAAGCTGAGCTTCTCTGCTCCATGCTATCCTGGGGGTTTCAGGTGAATGGCTGCGCTGTTGGGGCGAGCAGCCAGGATGTAGAGGACATTCTCTTGCAGGAAGGTAGGCCAGTCCACAAATCTGGAGTGGAAGCAAAGAACAGGGTCATGAGGCTGGTTTGAAGATGCGTGAGCCCCGATCCTGGGGCAACATGGCTTGGGCTACACAAAACTCAGGGAAGCTTGGCTCATGCCTGACCTGGTTATGGCTGGCTGTGCTACCAAGCCAACAGACCAGCTGGCTGGTCCTATAGACTTGGGTCAAATGTGCACTCTTGGAGCCTGGTTTCTTGGGTGGGCGCTTGCTGTTTTGGAGTGGGAGTGAGTAATACCCTCTCTTACTTGTGTATTTTGTGGGGGTTCAGAGGGTACAAATGGCCAGGTGAGGAGGTCCTACTCACCTGGACTCCTGCTCTGTGGGCAGCAGGGTCTTGTCCTGACTCTTGCTGCTGCTGCTGGCTGGGCTGCTATCTGCAATGGGACCCACATGGCTGATGCTGCTGGGCAGAGGACACATGGTTAGGAGTGGGATAGTGAAATGCCTGCCCCTCCCAAACTCTGGTAAGCCCAAGGCTCTGGACACGCTCATCCAAGCTCTTCTGACGTGTGGCAACACCGAGTTGAAGGTAGAGGCTGCCCCATGTCCTGGCCTGTAGGCATCACCATCCTCTACCTAATGCACAGGAGGCTCCTCTCTCGGCTGTTGGCAGGGGGAGCAGGGAGGTATGGAAGGGCCACTGGCATGGAAAAGGGAGGAGAAGAGGCTGAGTGGGGACTGGGACTGGTAAGGAGCAGACCTGACACTGCAGGAAGGAGCCTCTGGGAACTGTTTGCAAAACCAAGAGTGCTGGGCCCGGCGGCACTCTGCCTCACTGATGGTGCTCCCACTGCCCCGTGCCAGGAAGGCAGCTCTGGCTCGTTCCCGCTCCTTCACTGTCAGAAGCCTCAACAGAGAGTTCTGGGGAAGAAGAGACAAGATCTTAGAGGTGGAGATATCTTGTAAACTGCCAGGCCATAGAGAATCCTACTTCCATTACCACCTTTGCAACCTCCCTTAGAAACTGCCCAGAGGCTTTCTGGAGGCACAACCCTTCCAGTGCGGCCCAGGGCAGATCAGTCTTCCTCACAGTTTCCTCAGCCTGGGCACCAGATCATCCATCACTGGATGAAACCTGAGCCCATTCCTGATACTGGTCCCTGCTCGGACAGGACCCAGTGCTCCCCCAACCTGCCCAGCATGCCTCCCAGGCCCTTGTCACCCAGTATCCCAGAAACATTTGCCCCAGCTGGCCCTCACCTGGGGACGCAACTGCTGCAGAAGCAGGAGGGACTCATGGGACAAGAAGTCAGGCCACTCTATGTGGCCTCGATTTTCAGGGTCCAGGGCAGCAAACTGGCGGGCCGCCTGCTCTTCTTGCTCCTCACTCAGGGCCCTGTCACGGTCCCCCCGCTTGGCTGCTTGGTGACGGTAGCGCAGAAAGTCCTCCAGTGTCAGGGAGCAATCTGTGGGAGGCATCCCGTGCTGGCCATGCCCATCCTTCTTCAGCCTTAGGGCACTTCCATCACCTCCAGGGCACCCTCGGGGCCCCTACACCCACAGCTCTTGCTGAGTCTCTGCTCCTATGGCCAGGCTGTGACAGGGGATGGGTGACTCTGCTGGCCAACAACTCAGGAACAAGGACCCATTTACCCTCTACCCACTAAATACGGAACACTCCTTTCATGGTTCATCCTAGAAAGCATGAGGGAGAAATCTGCCTGGCCCCTCTCCATCCAAGTAGCACCACCCAACCTTACCAGGGATGACTTTACACCGCTGAAAGGTCTCTGTGAGGCTGTACATTTCTTCCTCAGTCAGCAGCAAGTTGATGTTGTCCTGAAAATAAGGAAGAGCTGAGTCGGGGGCCATACAGGCCAGTAAGAAAGGCCAGGGTCAAGGAGGCTAGAAATAGAATTTCAGCTGGAAAGCAATTCCAGGATCATCTAATCCCAGCCTCCTATTCACAATCAATGAGAGTGAGGCCCCAAAGAGGGGAAAGGACTTGGCCAGAGTTGTCTTTACTCTGGGGCAGAATCTTCCCCAGAACCCAGATATCCTGACTCCAGCACTGAGCTCCTTTACTAAAACAGTGGTTGTCTCCTCTGAGCTAACCTAGGGATTTCTTGGAAGTTCCTTAGGAAGCTGCTGCACGGAATAAGGGGGCTAGTGAGTAGGCAGGTTGTGAATCCCTATCTCCATCAACCAGAGTGGCTCCATCTCCATCCCTTTTATCTACTTGGCTTCTGTGTTAGGCTGTGCTAAAAATGCATTTTAGTTAAAAAAAAGTTTAATCCTAGCTCTGCTCCAAGTGGTGCTGGCCCACTTGGATACAAAGTGGGTTGTATCACTTTAAATAACTCCAGAATGGTTTTAAAAGATGCCATCATTACAAGGCTCCTAAAGCCAAATGCGTGTTTTTGTGGTGCCACAGAAATTTTAATTCCAAAGGAGCACTGATATCTTATTTTGTTGACTTAACCATACAGTCTTTAAACTATCAAAGATCCTTTCTAGTATAAGATTACTTTCTTCCTCTGAAATACCAGCAAAGTACAAGAGCAGATATTTCATGAGTATTCATAGGTGGATCTCATAAAGAACTCAAACCATTCTTTTTCTTCCATAACACTTTTTAAAAACTAATATATAATAGTTGTATTTTTCTTTCAAACCATACTTTCAGCAAACGCCTACTGAGCACCTAGGATACACTGGGTGCCACAGTGGTGTGTGACACTGTGAGATGTGTTCAGTGTGGCTGGAGCTTGGAGTACGTGTGTGTGCATGTGTGTGTCTGAGGGAAGGAGGGGGCCTACTATGAAGTACCTCCAGTACCCTTTATGGAGCCCCTCAAATTAGGCCTTTATTCTGAGGGCAAAAGGGAGCCACCACAGGGTTTTCAAGTGGGGAGTGCTGTGGTCAGATCTCTGGCTGCTGTGTGGAAGATGGATTAGAGGGGCAGAGTCTGGAGGTGTGGAGAGCAGTTGAGGGCGGCTGCAACAGTCCAGGCAAGAAATGATGAGCAGCTAAACTGAGACATGAGAATGAAGAAGGGAAGAGAGATTTCAGAGATATTATAGGCGGCATCAACAGGACCTGATGACTCACTGGATGTGAGGCGTGAGGGAGAATGAACTGGGATTAGTAACTGGGGCATGGTATTACTATTCACAGAGATGAGGAGTGGAGGAAGAGCAGGTTTGGGGACAAAGATGAGTTCATTTTGGGGCATGATGAGTGTGAAGTACTTGTGAGATATCAAGGTGAATAAGTACAAGAGACAGGAAATTTAGGTCTGGACACACAAATATAGGAGTCATTAGTGTTTAGATGGTGGCTGTAGATGAAGTCACCCAAAGAGGGCGCAGTGAGCAAAGAAGAGTGTTAAACAACAGAACCCTGAGAAACACAGGACTGAGACAAGAAACTAACAAAGGGCATCGAGAAAGAATGGACAGAGACTAAGACTGGAAGAGAATCAGTAGAGAAGAGGGTACTGGATACCAAGCAAAGACAGCTGCAGAATGTGGGAGGTAATGTTAATGGTGGTTACATGACTGAGGTGGGATTTTATTGACTTTCTATTTTCTCTCATTTCCATATCTTATGCAATAATTCTCACAAAAATACTAAATCCTAAAGGAAAGAGAGAGGAATAAAGAAGTAATAAATACTTCAGAGAGATCAAGTAAGAAGATGCCTCAGAAAAGGTCAGTGGACTTGATAATTAAGAGGTGACTGGTGACTTTAGGAAGGGACAATTCTGCAGAATGATGGATGCAGATGTCAGATTAGATTATAGGTGGTTGAAGAACCATAGGAGATGATGAAATTCTTTTAAGAAGTTTGGCTGTGGGGCCAGGTGCAATGGCTTGTGCCTGTAGTCCCAACTACTGAGGAAGCTGAGGCAGGAGGATTGCTTAGGTCTAGGTGTTCGAGGCTGCAGTGTTACGATTGCACCACTGCACTTCAGCCAGGTGACACCATGAGACCCTGTCTCATAAAAAGAAAAAAAAGAAAAAAAAGCAGCAGCTTCGTTGGCTGTGAAGGGAAGGAAAGAAAGGAGAGGTACTCAGAAGGAGGCTTTGTAAAAAGCCCAGTAGAGCATGGTGGCAATGATGGTAGGACTGTGTCAGGAATCTGGGGAGGGAGCAGTGTGTTCCTGGGGGTAGGGAGGTGACCCCTTCACCCCAGTCCCATGGCAGCAGTACATCACAAAACAGAGTGGCTGAGATGAAAGGCTGGCATCTGGAAGGGGCGACAGGCACTAGAGAAGGTCGCTGGTACAGCAGAGTCTGCTGCAGTGTACTCCAGGGGGACAGGTGTTTAAGCAGCTGAAAATAACTGTTCCATAACAAGCCACAGAGGAAGAGATATTTGTTAGAAAGTGGCACATCTCGGCCGGGCGCGGTGGCTCAAGCCTGTAATCCCAGCACTTTGGGAGGCCGAGACGGGCGGATCACGAGGTCAGGAGATCGAGACCATCCTGGCTAACACGGTGAAACCCCGTCTCTACTAAAAATACAAAAAATTAGCCGGGCGAGGTGGCCGGCGCCTGTGGTCCCAGCTACTCGGGAGGCTGAGGCAGGAGAATGGCGTGAACCCGGGAGGCGGAGGTTGCAGTGAGCTGAGATCCAGCCACTGCACTCCAGCCTGGGCGACAGAGCAAGACTCCGTCTCAAAAAAAAAAAAAAAAAAAAAAAAAAAAATAGAAAGTGGCACATCTCTGCTTTCGTCTAAGCAGCAGGAAGAAGGGGGATCAGCAGGTGCTCCTCACTCTGAAATCAATAAACAATGACGATATCTGCAAGACAACAGATCCATAAGGCAAGACTTGAACTGTATTCAGGTGTAGTGAGAAATGGATATAAATCTGGCTTTCAATGGAAACCTTAGACTCTGTCCTTCATTAAAAGTTAGAAGGCATTTATATATAATCTGTGAAGTTCTGAATCAATAGAGCTTTGTCATTTAATTCACATAATAACCACTTCAAAGAGGAAACGCCAATGCTCATGAGTCAGGTGGCAGGCTGAGTGAGGATCTGAGGCCTAGGAAGTTTTCCTGTGATAGAATCTACCCTTACTGGAAGCCAGTTAGTTAGGATCTCAGGTTAGTTTTCAGATGGATACAGTGAATGACAACTATAGACTATTAGAGAAAGAACTGCTCCAAGCAGAATTACTTTTGAGTAATTAGGCCCCAGTCAATCTCCTAGCTCAGAGGTTCTCTACCAGGGGTGATTTTGCTACCTTCACACTGAGATGTATGCTACTGGCATCTAGGGGATTGAGGCCAGGGGTGCTGCTAAATATCCTACAATGCACTTGGCCCCCCAAACAAACAACTAACCCGCCCAAAATGTACTGAGGCTGAGAAACCCCATCCTAGCTCTAGGTCTCTTGTATGCACCATTGGAAAATTCTTTTTGTTTTTTTTGAGATGGAGTCTCACTCTGTCACCAGACTGGAGTGCAGTGGCACGATTTCAGCTCACTGCAACCTCTGCCTCCCAGGTATAAGTGATTCTCCTGCTTCAGCCTCCCGAGTAGCTGGGACTACAGGCATGTGCTACCAGGCCCAGCTAATTTTTGTATTTTTAGTAGAGATGGGGTTTCACCATGTTGGCCAGGATGGTCTCAATCTCTTGACCACGAGATCCTCCCGTCTTGGCCTCCCAAAGTGCTGAGATTACAGGCGTGAGCCACCATGCCCAGCCCATTGGAAAATTCTTTAGGTCACTGCCTAAAATCAAATGTTCTAAGACTGGGCCTCCAGGAAAAGTCCCAAGTCCTCTGCTGTCCCTGCAGTCCAGACTCACACAGTAGTGGCAGCTCCAGCCTGTTTCCGTGTGGGCCATCTCCATCACCTCCGCTGCACTGTCTCCTTGGATGTAGCCCATGCGGCGCAGGCAGCCATCATGGAAAACCCTGGTGCAGACCCTGCACGGGAAGAGGCTCTCAGCTGTCCAGACCTCGCAAACATCACACATCTCATCGTTGACAACCTGCAGAAAGATGGCAGGAGGAAATAGGGATGTGAAAGCATAGGCAGCAAGATTCCAAGGCCACGAAGCACAGAGCTACCTGCATGGGGCTGAGCCTTCCCAGATTAGCCTAGAGGAACAGCTCCAACTGAAGCCATTGTTGAGGTTTTCTTTCTGGAGGACAAGAACCAGGAGGTCCTTCCAGTTGCTCACGCCTTTGTGACCGTGTTTATGAACAGGGAGCTACTGGCACTTTTAGAAAGAACAATCTGTTGTGAGAGATTGTTCCAGGCATTGCAGGACATTTATCATCCCTGCTTTTCTTGGTACCAAACACCAGTAGCCACCTGGTGGTGTGACCTCCCCAAACTCCTCCCTCCCAAATTTCCTAATGCCTCCTACAGAGGGTAGTGCTATCCATGGTTGAAAACCCATAGCAGCGGGGAAGAGGGGGAGAGTCGACAGAACACCTGCCATAGCATCATTCTTTATCATCCACTGCCCCAAGCCTTTAACTAAGATGAATCCAGGATATAACAAACATTTTATTCTTATAGAAGAAATTCAAAGATTGTTTTGGACTCGGCTCCATTTTTCCGGCTTTGAGGATCACCTTATCCACATCCATTTTTCCTGTCCTGCTCCCTGATGCGCTAAGGCTTGAGGATCCTGTCCTAACTGGATACTCACAGGCTCTCTGGGCTCCAGGCAGATTTCTGGAGGTTTGTCATCATCCAGCTTCCGGGTGGGGCGGATGAAGGCAGGGGGCGTGAATCGGCTGGTCCTGTCAAACTCCTCAGGCTCCACGCCGCGCCCATCTCGGAGCCGCTCCCAGGCTGCACGGCCAGCACTTCTCTCTTCCTGGACCACCGAGGTTCCTGCTTCTGCTTCTTTGTCCTCCTGCACCTCCTGGACGGAGCCCTCTACAGTGCCACGGCGGGACCCTGGCAGCTCACCTGTGCGTCGGATGGAAGGCCTGTCCCGCAGCCCATCCTTGAAGGCAGACACAGCCAGACTCACCTTCTGCACCTGCTCCACTGTCTGCCGCTTGGACATCAACACCCCCATGGCTCTGTGGACAAAAAGCAGAGGGGCACAAGTTCAGCCAATGGCTGAGGATGTCAGGCCAATCAGTTTCAACCTAAGTGGCAAGTGCTATTAAGCAGTTTCTCCCTCTTCTAGAACATGGTGGGGGTAGAGACAGCACGTTAAGGATCAGAAGATGTTGGTTCTACTTCTTTCCTAAATTTTATGTATTTATGTATTTATTTAATTTATTTATTTATTAGAGATGAGGTCTTACTATGTTGCCCAGGCTGTTCTTGGACTCCTGGGCTTTAGTGATTCCCTTGGTTCAGCCTCCTGAGTAGCTGGGATCACAGGCCTACCACCTTGCCTGGATGACTTTGGTTCAATTTCTGACAGGCCTTGCAACTTTGGTTTTCCCATCTATGGAATGAGGGCTATCTTCCCAGCCCACTTCACAGGGATGTTACAAGGATAATGTAAGAAAATGGGCTTAACGGTGCTTCATAGACTGGAAAGCACTCTATGCGCATGAAATGATATCTGTCTCCCTTCCTGTCCTAAAACCAATTTAGTCCAGGGGTCCTACACCTCTGCTACTTCTAAATGGTTGGAGACTTCAGAATCCAAATTTCTCCTCCACCCTGCAAGAAGACTCAAGGCTTAAAGCAAGCTGGCAGCAACACAGTTCAGGCCTTTTGACACAAGAAAAGCTCCTTCAGTAAGTACCATGAACAATCCATCTGGGGCTAATCCTCATCAAATGCCTACTTTTTAAGTCAATAAACTCCTAGTTTTAGAGGATTCCTGAATTAGTCAGTAAGGGAACTCTGCCACCCATATCCATGTGGTCAAGGTCACACAAACACTCCTTTGCCCCCTCTCATTAGTAGCTATGCCTCTTTGTGGGTCTGTTTATCTATTACAGACACTGGTCTATTACGAAGCTCTAAGGTACCTCTCACACTTCTAAGGTAAGGCTGCACCAATATCACTCTCATATTTTCTGCTTTAATTCTTCTGAACTGTTCAAGAAGGGTCCATATCCTTTACAGGTTAAAAAGTAACATCATCCCTGCTCTTCTCTGCAGTACCAGAGCACAGCATTGGACAGTGAGGGCATGACAGGGCACATTGCAAAGCTGGTCTGCTATTTCCTAGCCTGAGGAGACTTTGTGGAAGTCAGCTGGGGAATGCTTTTTCTAAGTAAAGTGGAGCAGAGTCCATTTTAGCCTTGCTCTCAATCCATTCTAATCAAGGCTTATTGAACAGTATTATGTGCAAGGCACTAGCTGCTCATCATAGGAAACAGAAGACAGGAGAACAGTCTCACCACTCAAGCTACTTAATATTAGAAACCAAAGAAGTTAAAGTGCTGAGAGTACCTAAAGGACAGCGAGACCCACCACACTGCTGGTGGACAAAGTGGACCCTGAAGGATGCATAGGCGGTTATGCTCAGTTTGTTTGGGGAAAAAGGTGACAGCAGGTAGGAGGAGAGGTAGGGCCAATTTGAAGGTTACTATTAATATCATAGTCCAGGCAAGAGGTAGAGGGTTTAAACGGAAATGATGACAGCAGGAATAATACTGACAGAGTGTATCTGTTACCATGGAAATAGAATTAGGGAAATCTAGGAATAAATTGATAATTGATTGGATGAAGGACAAAGGGAAAGAGGGCAGTTTTTTTGTTTTGTGTTTGTTTTGTTTGTTTGAGACAGAGTCTCGCTCTGTTGCCCAGGCTGGAGTGCAGTGGCATGATCTTGGCTCACTGCAACCTCCGCCTCCCCTGCCTTAGCCTCCTGAGTAGCTGGGACTGACTACAGGCGCGTACCACCACACCTGGCTAATTTTTTGTATTTTTAGTAGAGACGGGGATTTCACCGTGTTAGCCGCGATGGTCTCGATCTCCTGACCTCATGATCCGCCCGCCTCAGCCTCCCAAAGTGCTGGGATTACAGGCGTGAGCCACCGCGCCCGGAAAAAGAGGGCAGTTTTAAATGAACTAACTAGAAGAATGGTAGTGCCACTTACAGAAATTGGAAATAAAAGGGATAATTAAATTGGATTTTGTACATGCTGAATTAAAGATGTCCCTGGGACATTCAGGTGTCATGTTACCCCCTGATTAAAACTTTCAGTGCTTCCTACAGTTTTCAGGAGAAGTCCCCACAATCAGTCTCTTTACTGTGGCCTGTGAGGCCCTGCAGGTCTGGCCTTCCTTCTTTACTCTGTGTCCCAATCATAATGGCCTTATTTCAGTCTTTATTTGCTATACTCCCTCCGTCTGGAGGAAGTTTGAACATTCCTCCCCACCTGACTAGTGCCTATTCGTCTACCAGAGCTTAGCTCAAGTCTCACTTCCTCGGGGAAGTCACTGCTGACTCCAGTCCAGGTCAGAGTGCTCACAGCACCATGCCCTTCTGCTCTGGGCACTTACCTTTGTCATTACATATTCAATAGGATGATTACCGATCAATGTCAGTTCCCCCATTAGACTGTTTTATCCCACACAGTCCTTATCTCCATTGCCTAGCAATGTGTCTATTAAGCATCTAACAGAATAGATTCTTAATAAACATTTTCCAATTAGCTAATGAATTGTGGAGAATTCCTTTTGCTTTAAAAAATGAAATCTTAATACATGTACTATCTGATGACAGCCCCATCTTCTTTTCGGAAACACTGCTTGTATGTGCCACAGTGATGTGAACTCCTGCCCTGCTCAGGTGCTTGCCTTGCCACTACTTAGGCTACCAAGGAAATTAATATTCTTGAATTTATAAACTGATTGACAGAAGAGGAAAGAACCACCTCCCTGACTCCATTTATAAATTTGTTTGTAAAACTGAAGTATGTGACTAAGGAACATTGACTTTAAATACTTAATACTGCCTTAAAGGGCAGTGGCACAGGAGATTTATTGAAGAAAGATTTATTGAGCAAATTCAGGAAATCATTTAGGGTATTCATGCCTCAGTGGACAACTAATAATAAATTGTAATTAAAAGGAAAATATCTTAATCTCCAAATAAATCCATAAAAAATTGTGATTCAGAAATCATTTTTTCATCAGCTAGAAACAAATATTAAACAATAGGGAAATAAACTATGTACCTACCATGAAAGACTAAACAACATGGAAAACACTGATGTAGAAGTATATTTATTGGTGGGAAAGACACTCAAAATATGCAAACATATTCACAAAAATAGCAAGTTACAAAAATGCTCATGCTATGATATAAATTTTGTACTGTATGTACTTTTAATCTTTTTGTAATCTGTATTTTCCAGTTTTCCCACATGGTACCTTAATTAGATAATAAAGAAAATCTTAGGGTTGGCAACTTGGCGACTTGCTTTTGTTTTGGGTCCCCTGTTCTGTGATTCAGAACCTGTTGTTAGTTGCTTTGGGCTTTAGTTCTCTGTCTGTTGATGAGTGTATTTGGAACATATAGTCTAAAGCATTTAGAATGCTCATGTTGTTTTTCATCTTCTTTTAAAAGTTCATATGACCTAATGAGGGAATCTAGCCAGGGTGGGGTGGGGATGGAGAGAAGAGTATGTATATGTTAAATTTTTTGCTGAGGCTTTGGACCCAGGGGGTTCTTGAAGTGACAGGGCTGGGCCTTGTAGTCCCCAGATGCTGCTCAAATGCCTCATGGGCAACAGCATGTTCGATGGCTGGGTGGGATGCAACTCCCTAACTCACAGTGAGAGAGGCACCCCAAGAGAGAAAATACAAAACTGACAGATAATTCTTTACATTTTTATTTGAGCATATTTTTGTTATGAGCATTTACATTTGCAGACCACTATGTTTTCCTCAGAAACCCCAAGGTATGTTTTTCAAAACTTTCAACTGTGGCTCAGAATAAGAAATATATTTTATGTGATAACCCTATAGACACAAGTCAAAATTTTGTGGAGGCCGGGCGCGGGGGCTCAAGCCTGTAATCCCAGCACTTTGGGAGGCCGAGACGGGCGGATCACGAGGTCAGGAGATCGAGACCATCCTGGCTAACTCGGTGAAACCCCGTCTCTACTAAAAAATACAAAAAAACTAGCTGGGCGAGGTGGCGGGCGCCTGTAGTCCCAGCTACTCGGGAGGCTGAGGCAGGAGAATGGCGTAAACCCGGGAGGAGGAGCTTGTAGTGAGCTGAGATCCGGCCACTGCACTCCAGCCTGGGTGACAGAGCAAGACTCCGTCTCAAAAAAAAAAAAAAAATTTTGTGGAACAATCATACTTTTACTACATGTGATGCTCCCTGATATTTTCTATCCTATTTCATTAAAACAATCCTGATAGTGACTCTCTGAAATGATTTCATGACCTACTAATGGATTTAAATCTGCAATTTGAAGAACGCGCCTCTAAAAGACAAGGATATAAGAAAAGTGCTGCCCTTAACTGATGTGGTGCAAGATGAACAGTGTATTCAAGCTTCTCTTAAGAGTCCGTGTGGTTGGAAGATCCACCAGAGATGGACAGCTACTAATATACCTCTGACTAAAGAAAACCTATTGTATCCAAGAGGCTGATGCTCTTTCACCTGTGGGCATATGTATAAAACAAAATTAGCTAGGCATAGTGGCACATGCCTGTAATCCCAGCTACGTGGGCAGCTGAGGTAGGAGAACTGCTTGCAGGGCCCAGGAATTCAAAACCAGCCTGGGCAACATAGCAAGACCTCATCACATTAAAAAAAAAGATTGATTGATTGGGGCATTCTTTTTACAATGATTAAAAAGATGGAAACAAATCGGGCATGGTGGCTTATTCCTATAATCCCAGCTACTCGGGAGGCTGAAAGCAGGAGGATTGCTTGAGACCAGGAGTTTGGGTCTGTCATGTACCATGACTGTGCCTGTGAATAGCCACTGCACTGAAACCTGGGCAACACAGTGAGACCCTGTCTCTTAAAAAAGAAAAAAGGTGGAGACAACCTCAATAGGGAAATTACTGAATAACTTGTGATATATTCATGCTATTAAAAAAGAGAAAAAATGATTTAATTATTTATTTTGAGACAGCGGCGAGGGGGTCTCGCCATATTACACAGGCTAGTCTCCAACACCTGCACTCAAGCAATCCTCTCACATAGCTGGGACTACAGGTCGTGCTAATTTTTGAAAAATTTCAAGCAATCCTTTCACATAGCTGGAACTACAGGTCGTGCTAATTTCTGAAAAGTTTTTAAAGAGACAGGGTCTTGCTATGTTGCCCAGACTTGTTGATAACTCTGGGGCTCAAGTGATTCCCCACCTCAGCCTCCCAAGTAGCTAGGATTATAGGCTCCAGCCAGAGCACCCAGCTTGATTTAATTTTTTAAACATAACAACCAGAGCAATGATTCTCAAATGGTGAACTGGCTGGATCCTGCAGCAGGTGGGAGGTATATATCAGAAACACCAGGAGGAGGGGAGAAATAAGTGAGTTTCAAGAGCTTATCAATTATATATTTATATTTGGAAAACAAACACTAAAAACCATCTCTGCTTTGTGTGTATGTGTGTGTGTGTGTGTGTGTGTGAGACATAGACTACAAAACAGTGAGTTTGACAGTATCTTCTTGGTTCTTAGGGCTATACAGAAGGTACTAACTCTCCAAATAGTTGGAGGCAGCCTCCTCCCAAAAGTTATATCAGAAGTTGTAGGGAACAATCAAGAGACTTTCATGTTTATCAGAAGGAAGGCATACACTGGAAAAAAAAAATAGTTGAGAAACACTTATTTGGAGATCTGGAAAAAACATATAAATTCACATTTTCAAGAACGATTCATTAGAGGAAAACCAATGGTATGCATTTGTTTTTGGCTTTTTCAGATGTTTTAATGAAAGTTATTGAACAGGCCAGGCGTGGTGGCTCAAGCCTGTAATCCCAGCACTTTGGGAGGCCGAGACGGGCGGATCACGAGGTCAGGAGATCGAGACCATCCTGGCTAACGCGGTGAAACCCCGTTTCTACTAAAAACTACAAAAAAACTAGCTGGGCGAGGTGGCGGGCGCCTGTAGTCCCAGCTACTCAGGAGGCTGAGGCAGGAGAATGGCGTAAACCCGGGACGCGGAGCTTGTAGTGAGCTGAGATCCGGCCACTGCACTCCAGCCTGGGCGACAGAGCAAGACTCCGTCTCAAAAAAAAAAAAAAAAGTTATTAAACAAAGACCAGTCAGTTAGGAAGTTACTCTATAAGTGAGCTTACTCATTAACAGTGAATCAGCAAATTAACCACAGACACCTCCCAACACACTGTAGATCTGCTATAACCCATTATTAACTGTAGGGATACCATTATTCTTTATAAGGATGCCAAGAATAGCTATGAAGCTATCTCCATGGTCAATTATGTCATTGCAATGGTTTTGGGAGTTTATCCTTAAAGCAATTTCTATGAAGACTGAAGCTGACATCTACTAGCAAAACAAACATAAAACAAACACTTTCCAGTCCTGACCACAGGCTCTTGGAGCACTGCTATTCCTTTTACCTGAATGGTTCAATCTTGTAGACCATTTTATGCCTGTAAGGGCAGAAATGCAAAGTAGAACTATTCACAGTAAACCATCAAAATTCAAACAAGACCACCAAGTCATTTTGAATTGACATGGCTTTGACATTGACAGTAAACTGTGAGGATACAACAGAATTCAGCTTTAAAAGCGAGTCTAAAACTCTTAATACTTAATGGAGAGGATCAAAACTGTATACAAAGGACACTTTGATTAAAAGTGTGTGCTGAAATATCTAAGATGTGCACCTGGGGTGTTTGAGAACTTAACAAAATCAGCTCAAATTTTTAGAGAAACAAGTGGTAGTGATTGGTGCCAGGTAAAAACAAATGCCTGTGGAGAAAAACCTGGCCTCTCCTGTGCTGGAAGAAGTCCTAGGAAAAAGAGAGAGTTAAAAGGAAATCAAGTTGCAAAGATCCCACAAATTATACCTAATGATTACTTCTTTGACTGGTGGGTGGGACTGGGGGTTTCTGCCTCCCTAAAAATGATGAAAAGAGGCCAAAAAGATATTGTCCCAAGAATTCTGTGGCTGTCAGGGAATTTGTGATATCTAGGGAAGGCTTGGAAAAAAACTCAGGGAGAGGAGCGGGTGATGGTAAATAACAGCGGGACAAGAAGGTGGAAGAGGGCCGTCTGACTTCATGAACTGGAAGAAATGAAAAGAGCAACAAGTAGAATCTGTCTTGGGTAAGAACAGCCTGTCTAGATGTGTTTGTCAGGCAGTAAGACATATGTGGGCAGCTTGGAATGTTTGCAAGACACACCCATTTTCTGCAGAGCACCTGCTTAGAATTCAGTGGGACTAGTTATAAGGGCAAAATGGTGGGAGTAAGAGGAGGAGGGGCTGCTCCACAGCAGGAGCTGATAGAGAAATAAGGAAGCGGAAGGCAGCTGGGGAGCCTCTATTTCCCAGCACTCTTTATAAAGATTCAGAGCTGTGGAGAGCCTGAAGGGCAATACTCCTAATAGGCAGGAGTTTCCTCATGCAGCCTGTTAAATGTAAAGTACATTTACTGATTTTCTCTTCTTAAAATTTATGTTTTCAGATCGGGGGGTGGTTCTAGGGTCTCACTGTGTTACCCAGGCTGGCCTCAAACTCCTGGGCTCAAGTGATTCTCCTGCCTCAGCCTCCTAAGTAGCTAGTCCAATCTGATTCTTGGTATGGGAATGGAGGCTGTATAAAAGGCTCACAAGCAAGTAAAAGTGGCTGCCTGGAGGTTAGGGCTTCCCTAGGAAGGAACAAGGCAAAGAAAACCTCTGAGTGAGGAGAAAGGGAAAGACAACCAAAGAGAATGGGTTGAGCAAGCGGAGTAAAGGAATCTGTGCTTCACTGAGATCAGGAGGGAGAAAAGCAGAGACGGTTCTTACTACCTTCCACAGAGCATGTGACACTCACTTTTAATCAAAGCTTCTTTTGAATACAGGTTTGATCCTCTCCATTAAGCATTAAGGGTTTTAGCCTCTTAAATCTTTGTTGAATGAAAGATACAGAGATGACTGGGCAAGATAAACAATTTATTTAAGATCATAGTGTCTTTTCTCTTTATCAAATTGGCCAGAGAGACTAATCAGACCAAATCTCCAAAACTCAATTCTAGAAATTATGCAGTCACCAGCTCACATCATCACATCTACTCTACTTCCCAAGAGGTGGGACCTGGACAGTGAGTCAGGGCTAGCAGGGATGAAAACATGAGGGTGATTTTTCTCTGACTACAGAGGAGAGCTAAGAAATTCTGCAATTTAGCCGGTTTCTACAATCACAATGGTAAGAAAAGAGAAGCCAGTATTACCAAGGTCAACAGTCCCCTGCATTTATGCTGTGTCCTGTGGACTATGGTGAGGCCGACAGAGGGCAGTTGCCTTAAGGACACGAGTAGAAAGTGTGAAAATATACTTCCTTTGTCCTGGGTTTGAAATTTAGCATGAGCAGTATCTGCACATACAAGTGAAAACTTTCAAGCTGGTCAACAATTGGCTCCTGGAAGCATGTGCCCGAAGGACTGGGAGCCTTAGGAAAAGCCACATGCCTAACACAGAAGGTGACCAGCTGCAAGACTGTGGAAAATCAACAGAACCAGGGTCTGCAAAAAAAAAAAAAATGCTGAATGCATAGCACAGACTCTGAGCTTACCGTGAACATCAGCATCAAGCCCAAGATTTTAAGCAAAAAAACCATCAAAAAGAGTTCTCTTGTGGGTCTTTGAGGAAATCCAAGCCCCAAGGGGTCTGATTTTTCTCCAGTGACTGGCTGTTGCTTTAGGAATCCAGTGTCTCACTACAGTGCTCTCGGAGTCTGTTCCTACTCAGACATTTTGTCACCTGGCAGTATCCTAGAAACTAACTTTAGTATTCATGTTTGTAGACCCTGAAAGGGTCTACCTGGTACCTCCCCACCTCTCTCCATTCAGCCTGTTTATTCAGGATGACACAGTCACAACTACATGGGGCTTTTCTGGGGTTTCCAAGGAACAGAAAGACTAAAGACAGAAAAACTCTTTCTGGCCTCAGCTCAAGACTACAAGGCATCCTGCTGCTGTTTAACATTTACTGAAAGCTCACAAAGTTCTAATATATATGAGAGCAAAATTATGGCATGATTTTAGCCTCTTAGGGCCTGAATCTTCATTAAAAGCCACAGTGCTGACTTCCCACAGAGGCAGAGCAACAGTTAAGGAACATCATACCATCAGTGATTGGCTGGTGAGATTGCACTTAGCAAGCAGAGCTTTTCAGCAAGATGGAGAGGCACTCCCTGTTTTCTGCTCTGGTTCCCTGAAACACAGATGTAATGCAATTATTACACCTTAATTATCACCATTTACTTCTTTGCTGATTCTTTGCTGATTCTCCAAACATTTGCCAAGTGCAGCCTACTATGCATCAGGCACAAATCAGGTGCTTAATAACTGATGGTAGAATGAACAAATGGAAGCTCATTCAGCCGTGAGAATGCAGTGAGTATGTGCGTGTGCAGGGGGCATAAGTGTAGGACTGAAAAAAAAAGGTGTTGCTTGAGCTAAATTTTGAATATGAGTAGGAGTTACATCAGTGGATAAGGAAAAAAAAAAAAAGCATTCCAGGAAGAGATAACAGCACATGCCAAGGCATGGAGCTATATGGGGACTCCATCATGACTTGGATGGTATGAAGCCAGCCTGGGGGCTAGATAGAAATAGGCAAGGAAATGTGTCTTCACATAAGAATTAGCATCAGTCCAAAAAACTGGTTTGAGATAGTATGCTTAAAATATTTGTTAGAAGAGAATATGTATTTGAGTTTCAGGGAGGAAGAAAACCCCAGAGAATTGGATTTGCCGAGGCCAGGAAGAGGGACTGCCCTGATAAGTTCCAGCACTGACCAATGAGTGCATTGTTTGGCCTTAGGACCCAACAGGAAACTCCTTCGCAACCTAAAAGCTAGTAGGTGGTGATTGCAGTGAATCATTGGGGCTTTCCCTCTGGGAGACTCCTAAGCCTCAAAAAACAAACATACAAAAAGAGAGCGAGCCAATTAGCCCACACAGTTCTGTTTTAGTGAGAGGACCCCAGTAAGATGAAGCATTTCTCAAAACCAAAGAGCCAACATATATCTAAAAGGGATTCATAAACTGTAACATGCTATCCAAATAAAAGGTTCTATCATTACTATCATAGGAAGGCAAAAATGTGGTCAGTTTACACTCAGTATAATGGGCAAAAGTAATTTTGGCAGGGCACTGGCAGGAGGGCTGAATGTGGCTGCTTGCGGAGGCATAGCACAGCAGCTGAGTTTCAGTGATGCTTGGGAAAAGGCATACTCTACATTGGTTCCTGTAGATATTCTGTAATGCCATAATTTCCCCCTTACTTTTCCTACTCTTTATAGTGAATTATTAGAGAATGCAGACTGATTCTATGTGAACTCCTCAAGGGCAAGAAACTCGTATTTATCTAGCATAGTGCCTGGCAAGTAAGTAGCACTTAGTAAATGTAAGTGAGTCTCTGAGGGGATTGCTGGAAAAGGGGAGAGAATGGAGGGGGATGTGCTAATGGAAAAATAATCATGTCTCCAGCTGGACACTGATGGTCTTGGTTTCTTGGTCCAAAGCTAGTAAGCAATTCCTGTCAGAATTTGGTCATTAAGATTGAGGGGTGGAATGGATAATGATATTCCCATCAGAAATGAATAAATCAAGTTGGGACATGAAGATAGCAGAAGCCAAGCAGCACTGCTGGAGAGAAGCATGTGGACTAAAAGATAATAGATTCTGTAGCTAAAGAGAAGGGAAACTATATTTGCATAAATGTGATCCACTTCGGAACAGGTGTAGTGGAAAAAATTGCAGAGTGGGGGAAATGGGCCTGGGAAGGTCTTACTATCCATGTTTGAGGAAAAGGAATGGCAAATGTTAGAAGAAGACAATGTTAGAAGATTGGAGAATATGTGAAAAGATCAAAGGTTGAGAAATCCAGACAGTAAAATCCAGACACATTTGGGCACACTCAAATGAAACTGGGTGAGCCATTCTCTCCCCTTTTATTTCCCTTTGGAGAGAGCATTTTTGAGAAGATTAAGGCCACCTGGTGACATCTTTCATGCACATTCTGGAATGATCTGATTTGCAGACTCATGCTGTGACTAGGGAGAGTTAGGCAGTATTCTTAGAATTTTTGAAACCTTAATTTTTACCCAATGCTGGACATAGGGAAGGTGATATCCAAGGTCCAAGATTAGGGGAGAGCCTGGATCCATTTAGTGATTTTTCCAGGGTCATGAGTGGGTGTGATAATAAGCACCCTCAACAAAAGACCAATTTAGGAATAAAACCTCAAAGACAAATCAGTGAGCTGGAACAAAGATTGTATCTTCAGGTTTGGTCCTTCTGACTCTTTAAAAATATGCTTACCTATTTATTTTGATCTGTTAAGCAGATGAGGTGGGTTTGAACTGAAAGGGGGATTATAAACAACTTTACAATGGGGAGGTCCTAACCAACATAAATCTTTGTCAGAATTTACTCCACTGAGTTGCGCACAAGGTAGCATAACTGAGTTAAAAAAAAAAATCTAACAACTGGTAAACTATGTCGTTCTGCTTTCCCACTAGCTTGGTCTCTCTTCTCACTATGTAATTCCAGAAGCCAAAGGAAGCCGCTTCTGTTCAAGGAGGATTTAACTAGGTTTGACTGTGTGGAAGAAAGCAGGGAAGGGGAGCAGGAAAACCTTTCCGGAATGGCTCTGTAATGAATATCATTGCTTGGCCCTCTCACCACTCCCTTTTTGGACAAGAAACCAGAATCCATCCTTGGGCTCAAAGTTGAACTCTTGGGATACAGCTGGAATGAAAACATCGAGGGGGCGAGATGAGGAGGCAACACTATGTTTGGCGCAGACCCTTTGCGTTCCCCCTAACAGACTCCCAGTGAGCCTTCCTTGGCTCTGCACCTTTCCTGCCCTCCTCCCCCTCATGCAGAGGTACTCTTGGGCAAAAGCGTCCTGTGTGCTATCTGTGGACCATTGTCCACTGGTGCATGTAGTCAGAGGGCCACAAGGACAGTGTGGATCGTGCTTCCTAAAAGTGACCCTGTCTCTCCTTTCTCTCCTTCAAGTATTCTGTAGCAGGGAGGGTGGCCTTGGGACACTCCATCTGCAGAAGGGTCCCCCTAGATCCCCAGAGCAAGCCCTGTCAAAAACCACACCCAGAGGCCTCAATGAGGTCCAGAGCCACCCCAAGTCATCATGAAATGGGACTGCCAGTGAAGGAAGCTACACCCTGAAATCTGGGGATTCTGTGGAAATCAGTTCCTGCAGCAATCTCATGGCCACTTAAACTGTCCTCATCCACTTATTTAATCATCACATTTACTGAGCATGTACCATTGCAAAACCCTATGCTCGGCAGGCACCTTAGTGCAACTTATTAACAAATATCTATTCTTTCTTCTGCTTCTCCTTAGTACTTTTTCCCAAATAAAATTTGAAAAACATTTTATGACTATGTTTTTCATCAGCTTTGTGACCTTGGGTAAACTGCTAAACCCCTCTGAGTCTCATGTTTAGAAGGGGATAATTTCACAAAGCTGTTGTAAGAGTTATATGAGATGTTTAAACATACCTGGTATAGTGCCGAGCACACTGGTGCTCAACAATCCTATACATCCTTTATTTCTTCCTTCAAAGGCCTTTCCCTCCAGGACCTGCCAAAATCTGTTATTTCATCTGATCTTACTGCTTCCTTCTGGACGGTCAAACCCAGGGGCTCAAATCTCCTATCTTTGCTTGAGAGGCCTCACTGGTCCTCTTCCCCCGCTTGGGGCCCTGTGCTCTCGCAGCAGTTTCTACCTCCACTAAAATGCAGCATGGAGCAACTGGGCTACCATGGAGAAGAAAAATCCGAATAGGGAAAGAGGGGGATGGAAAGAGGCTGCAGCCCCAGAAGGCCCCCATCTCTGGGCCACGGTGTGGGGAGACAAGTGAGGGCATATGGAACCCTACAGGGAGGTGGAGGCCAAAGTCCTTGGAGCCGTGGGAAGTCACTCATAGATCCCATGGCAGGATCCCCCCTCCCCAATCAGAGGTTGCTTCCCACAGTTCTAGGGCACAGTCTCAGGGCCTCCTTTTCTAGGGAGCCCTTTGGGGGCTCCACCACCTCGAGGCTCCTGCGACTCCCCTATGTTCCCAGGTGGTCTTCCATTGAGCCAGCTCCAGAGACCACCCTTGTGCCTTCTCCCACAGTGACACGGAAGGGCTCTCTGGGGCCAGTCCCCTCCACGCTGGGTTTCCCCATGGCAGCAAATGCAGACAGCGCCCCGGGAGTCCATTCCCACAGGGGGTCTTTATGGGGGCGGCTCCTCACAGCACCTCAGGGACTTCCCCAAGGCGTAGAGGCAGCAGTCACTCGGGGTTCATCCAATGACACGGGGGCCGCTTTGGAAGCAGCTCCCACACAAGCACCTCAGAGTCCCGGAGGACTGTCCGCGGCCGCAGACCCGCCCCTCAGGTGGTCTTTATGGGGGCGGCTCCTCACAGCACCTCAGGGACTTCCCCAAGGCGTAGAGGCAGCAGTCACTCGGGGTTCATCCAATGACACGGGGGCCACTTTGGAAGCAGCTCCCACACAAGCACCTCAGAGTCCCGGAGGACTGTCCGCGGCCGCAGACCCGCCC
>NW_012116355.1:856105-928705 GCF_000951035.1 Colobus angolensis palliatus
CCGCTCACCGCTCGCGTTCCGCGCCGGGGCGAAGGCGGGGTCCGGGTAGATGCTGCCACCAGCACGTGCCTGGGGTGGGGAGAATGACTCATCCAGCGAGTCCTACCAGCCGTCCCCGCAGGGCTCCGGGCTCACGACCCTGGCACTGGGGCACTCACCTTTGCAGTACCCTACTGGCCTCCGGAGGGTCCCAAGGAGCCTTCACATAGTCCTCGGCTGGCCCAGCCTACCCTATGCGCTGTTTTCTGGGATTATTGGTTTTTCATCTCCAGCAGCGAGGCTGTGCTGTCGTGTAACCCACTTTTTGCTGCAGCAACCTCATCCCTCACACTATCCAAACAGCTAACTTGTCAGAAGGCCAGCAATTCTGAGGGCTATAATGTGCATTACACCAAACTACATGCTTTGAAGAGGGCAAGAAAAAGATCAAATCATAAGACACCTAGCAACTAATTATAAGGAAAAACTGAAGATATGCAAATGATATGCCGAGATTCCTTTAATTTATATTAATTGCATTTACATTTTAAAAATACTTTCATTTTCTTGTGCATTCAATTTATTTACCTCAAATATAATGCATGTCATTTTTTGAGCGTCTAGTATTTGTTACATACTGTGCTAGGTAACCTGGTGGGATATGAAAAATAAATTTTGCCCTTAATGTGGAATTTACCAATAGGGGATATAAGGTAAGTATGGTATATTTCTATCACTTTAAAACACAAAGTGCCAGGTACTGTTCTAAATGGTATAAATATATTGTCATTAATTTTCACATCATCCCTTTGAGGGAGTGTACTGTTAGTTTCAACATTTTGCCAGTGATGAAACTGAGGCACAGAGAGGTTAAACAACTCACCCAAGGTCACATGGCTATATGTGATGGAGGTGAGACTGAAATCCAGGTATTCTGATTTCATACCGCAAGCTCCTATTTCTCAGTACTGTCACTGAGAAAGGAAAGTCTATAAACCATTAATATATGGAGTTCTAAATTTAGTACTTATTAGTTCTAAAATGAGTGCTTATTTCTCAAGAGACACTATGGTTATTTTGCTTGTTGTGAAACTAGCGCTAAAAAGCAGAGTGAGCTATCCATATAGTCTGGGGGTCCCCTAACTTTCTTTAGAATTACATCATACCAACAGTTTCACTGATAGGCTTCTCTGAACTGGTTTTAGTAAGTGTTTTATTTCTAGGCCGTCTGATGGGCTTATATGGAAAAGGAGGTTGTAACATCATCATATAAATCTCTGTCGGTTAATTCCTTCCTTCATTCAAAAAAATGTATACGTGGCCAGGCGCAGTGGCTCACGCCTGTAATCCCAGCACTTCGGGAGGCCGAGGCAGGTGAATCACCTGAGATTGAGACCAGCCTGGCCAACATAGTGAAACCCTACCCCTACTAAAAACAAGAATTAGCCGGGTGCAGTGGCATGTGCCTGTATTCCCAGCTACTCAGGAGGCTGGGGCAGGAGAATCTCTTGAACCCAGGAGGCAGAGGTTGCAGTGAGCCAAGATCACACCACTGCATTCCAGCCTGGGCGACAGCAAAACTCCGTCACACACACACACAAAAGTACATTGTGCATCTGTAGCATGCCAGGCATTGTGCTGAGAACTAGAAAGGGTGCAAATAAGAGTAAGACACAGTACTTTCCCTCAAAGAACTATAATCTCATAGAGGACAAGCATTGACAGAGAACCATAATCATACTACAAAAGAGAAAATAAGTTGTGCGCAATAGAGGAATGAAATGCAATGGAAGTTCCAAGGTGGGAGAGACAGATTACTTCATGAAGGGAGGTACTTGGGTTAAGGAATGCATAATGACCATTTAAATTATTGTTGATATTAAAACGTTAAAAGTCACATCAAAATTATCAATTTCATTTTTTAATTACATGCAGTTTTTCTCGTGTTGAGGAGAGACAGCTTTTACTATGTTATTCAGAGAATGGAGAGGTTAGAAAGTGCAAACTTTTTGGAGGTAGTTTACTTTATGCAAGTGGAGGACACAGAATGATGCACAAGGTAAGATTTTCAAGGTCAAAGGAATAGCAAAAGAAAAAGCAAGGCGGGATTGAATAAGGTTAGTCTGGAGGCAGCTGGGACTCTAACAAGTTGAAACGGTTGCTAGAGAGCAGCCTGTACCACTCTTTTTTTTTGAGACAGAGTCTCATTCTGTTGCCCAGGCTGGAGTGCAGTGGCTTGATCGTGGCTCACTGCAACCTCCGCCTCCCAGGTTCAAGCGAGTCTCCTGCTTCAGCCTCCTGAATAGCTGGGATTACAGGCATGTGCCACCACACTCAGCTAATTTTTGTATTTTTAGTAGAGACGGCGTTTCGCCATGTTGGTCAGGCTGGTCTTGAACTCCTGATCTCAGATGATCCCCCTACCTTGACTTCCCAAAGTGTTGGGATTACAGGCATGAGCCACCGCACCTGGCCCTAGCCTGTACCACTTTTAACTGTCTTTATGAGGCAGGGACTGTTTTCAACTTTTTTTTTTTTGCATATTCTTTGGCTATGGAAAACATATGCCAAAAATATTCTGGGGTGGTCTGAGTTCAGATATTTATGACCATAAGTTTTTGGGCTTGTAAGATTGACAAATACAGTTACCACCATGTTAATGTCTAGAAAATAGAGAATATTGTTCTGGCTGGGTATGGTGGCTCACACCTGTAATCCTTGCATTTTATGAGAGTGAGGTGAGAGGTTCACTTGAGCCCAGGAGTTTGAGACCAGCCTGGGCAACATAGCAAGAAACAATCTTTCACTTCCAGCAGCGAAGCTGTGCTGTCGTGTAAAATTATGCTAAAAAATAATACTTAAAAAAAGAGAATATTGTATGCTCAACTAATGTTTAATAAAAAAGGAGTTGGGAAAGGAATGAAAGGCTATTTGATAAGTAACCAAATTCTTAGATGTTTTAATATGGTAGGTAATAGAGAGCCTCTGTAAGTTTTTGTTTTTGCTTTCTGAGATAGGGTCTTGCTCTGTCACCCAGGCTGGAGTGCCATGCACTATATGTTTTTTCTCTCTTGTAAGTTTTTGAGCAGAGTAGTGATATCTTAAGGACCACCCTAAGCATTTAGAATTATCATCTTTTAGGTAAAGGACTGAATGAGAGTGTGTAGGATATTTTGTTTGTAGTTTAAACAAATTGTAAAAGTATAAACATGAAGATGAGACTAATTTCTCTTAGGCCTTAGACCAAAACCTGTTGGGGTATTAAAGAGACTGGGGGGGGGGCGGAAATCAGAATGACACCAAACTCGGTGTTGTCCTCATATCCTGATGGTGAGCTCATGTAGAAGAGAATCTGTGCAACCTTTTTGCTTACAATACACATCTCTTGGGGCCACTGCCAAGCACACAATTCCCCGTTTGTTGTGAATGGCTTCAGTGCACAAGGACAAAGCCCCAGTGGCCTTCTCAGATTTAGGGCATTCGTCCCTTGGCTGCCGCTAATTGATCCAGAGGTAGACAGCCAACCAAAGTTGGTGCAATTATACTCACTCAGGAACCTGAAACTCAAAACAGAAAAGCAAAGAGTCTGAGAATTGTGGTGCGTACATTAGTGACAGTGTGTCCTGAAGTGAAGACCTACCCACTGCTGCTGTGGGTCCCTGCTCTTCCTACGTCTTGGTTCTTCTGATCCTTCCATCCCTTTATATGTGTGTGTGTGTGTGTGTGTGTGTGTGTGTGTTTGTTTTTTGAGAAGGGAGTCTTGCTATGTTGCCCAGGCAGGTCTCAAACTACTGGGCTCATGCTATCCTCCTGCCTCTGCCTCCCTAAGTGCTGGGATTACAGATGTGAGACACTGTGCCCATCTCTTCCATCCCTTTGAATGCTTCAGCCAGCTGTGGGTTTCCATTGCTTACAACCAAAGGGTTTTTGTTGTTGTCGTTGTTTGTTTGTTTTAAGAGACAGGGTCTTGCCCTGTTGTCCAGGCTGGAGTGCAGAGGCACAATCACAGCTCACTGCAGCCTTGACCTCCCAGGCTCAAGTTATCCTCTCACCTCAGGCTCTCGAGTAGACATCATGCCTGGCTATTAAAAAAAAAAAAAAAATATATATATATATATATATTTGTAGAGATAGGGGTCTCACTGGTGCCCAGGCTGATCTCAAACTCCTGGCCTCAATTGATCTTCCCACCTTGGCCTCTCAAAGCACTGAGATTACAGGTGTGAACCACCACACCTAGCCTAAAGGGATCTTTTTTTTTTTTTGAGACGGAGTCTCGCTCTGTCGCCCAGGCTGGAGTGCAGTGATAGGGTTGAAATAGAGTCACCAAACTGTAGATGAAGAATCTCATACTAAATTGGAATTTCCTGGTGCAGTAAACAATACTAAAATGGTGTTGACATCTAATCAGAGCTTGTATCTTCAGTGTAACAATCCCTTAATACCTGTTCTACCAAAGAAACACAAGCCCTGGGCTTCTTTGTTATTAGGATTGGCACTTAAAAATCCTGAGTATAAGGCTGGATGCGGTGCCTCACATCTATAATCCCAGTGCTTTGGGAGGCCAAGATCAGAGGATCACTTGAGGCCAAGAGTTTGCGACCAGACTGGTCAACATAGCAAGACCCCTGTCTCTACAATAAAAGATAAAAAGAAAAATTAGCCAGGCTTGGTGGCACATGCCTAGCTGCTCAGGAGACCGAGGTGGAGGTTTGCTTGAGATCGTGAGTTCGAGGCTGCAGTGAACTATGTGTTTTACAAAAATTTGCTTCCAATCTGTAGTTTGTCCTTTCATTCTCTTGACAGTGTCTTTTGCAGAGCAAAGTTTTTAATTTGATGAAGTCCAGTTTATCAATCTTGCCTTTTATGGGTTGTGCCCTCAGTGTCTTATCTAAGAACTCTTTGCCCAACCCATGATCACAAAAGATTTTGTCCTATCTTTTACAGAAGAAATGAAGTTTATACTTTTATTATTTACACTTAGGTTTATGATCTATTTTTAATTAATTTTTGTGTAATGTATGAGGTATAGATTGAAATTCCTGATTTTGTATATGGATGTCCAGTTGTTTTAGCACCCTTTGTTGAAAAGACTTTCTTCATTAAGTGGCCTCTATGCCTTTTTTGGATATCAGTTGGCCTTGATCACAGGTATTTGCATATGTCCAAATTCATCAAAGGGTATACATTAAATATGTATAGTTCTTTGTATGGCAATTCTACTTCAATAAAGCTGTTAAAAAATAAATTGGCAATTTTTGTGTGGGTCTATTCCTGCACTCTCTCTTCTGCTGTGTTGATCTATGTCTCTGTCCTTTTGCCCATACTACATTGTCATCTTCATTAGTATAGCTTTTTAGTAAGTCTTAAAATCGAGTAGTGTGAGTCCTCTTTGTTCTTCTTTTTTGAAATAATTTTGGGTATTCTAGTTCCTTTGTCTTTGGATATAAAATTTAGAATTAGTTTTTTGATTTGTATGAAAAAATCCTGCTGGCATTTTAATTGGCACTGCGCTAAATCTTTAGTTTGGGAAAAAACTGTCATCTTAAATGTTGACTCTTAAAATCCATGAAGATGGCATATCTCCCCATTTAGTTAGGTCTCCTATGATTTCTTTTATTGGTGTTTCATAGTTTTCTGTATATAGATCCTGCACATCGTTTGTGCAGTTTTTATAGTTTGTCCAAATTGCTAGTATATAGATGTATACTTGATTTTTGTTTTGCCCTTGTATCCTGTGACCTTGCTAAACTCACATATTCGTTCTAGGAGCTTTTGTGTAGATTATTTGGGATTTTTCATGCAGACATTTGTCTTCTCTGTGAATAGAGACTCTTTTAATTATTACTTGCCAATCTCTATGCTTTTTATTTATTTGTTTTTCTTTATTGCACTGTCTGGGATTTCTAGCATGATGTTGAATAGGAGTGGTGAAAGCAGACATCCAATCTTAGGGGGAAAGCATTTAGTTTTTCAACATTAAATATGATGTTGGTTTTAAGTTTTGTTGTAGAAGCTCTTTGTTAGGTTAAGAAAGCCTCAAGGAGCTAAGGGTGGCCTCCAGCCAATAGCCAGCAAGAATCCAGAGCCTTCAGTCTTACAGACACAACAAAATAGATTCTGCAAACAATCTGAGTGAGCTTTGAAGTGGAATATTCCTCAATTATATTAACTTCCTATTGCTGCTGTAACAAATTATCACAAACTTAGTGGCTTAAAATGACACAGATTTATTATGTCACAATTCTAGGGGTCTGAAGTTCAAAATGAGTCCTATGGGGGATAAAATCAAGGCATCGGCAGGGCTCTATGCCTTCTGGAGGCTCTTGGGAAGAACCCATTTCTCATCTTTTCCAGCTTCTAGAGGCCACCTGTATAATTTGGTTTGTGGCCCCTTCCTCTGTCTTCAAAGCCAGCAGTAGATGGTTGAATCTTTCTCACATTACATCACTCTGACTTCTATTGTTACATCTCGTTATTTGAATCTCTTGCCTCTCTCTTTCTCTTATAGAGACACTTATGATTATATTGAGCCCACCATATAATCCAAAATAACCTTCCCATTTCAAGATCCTTAACTTAATTATATCTGCAAAGACCCTTTTGCCATATGGTCCCCTTGTACTATAACATACTCTCAAGTCCTGAGGATTGGGACATTGACACCTTTGAGAGATCATTATTCCGCCTACCCACTAGTCAAACCCCCATGTGAGAATACAGGCCAGCCAAAACCTTAGTTGCAGCCTTAGGAGACCCTAAACATAGCACCCGGGTAAGCTGTGCATGAGCTCTTGACCCACAGAAAGTGTGAGATTATAAGTGTATTGTACTATGTTTGTGGTAATTTGTTAAGGAACAATATAAAACTAATATAATAGGCATATAATTGTTCATAATGTTTCCTCATTATCCCTTTAATATCTGTCCTACAGACCTTATTTCATTCATGAATATCTGTTATTTCATTCCAGATATTGGTAATTTGTGTCTTTTTCTTTTTTTCTTAGTCTAGCTAGAAGTTTGTCAATTTTATTGGTCTTTTCAAAGAATCAGCTTTTGTATTTTAATTGATTTTCTCTATTGATTTTCTGCTGGTAATTTTATTAAACTCTACTTTACCTTTTTAATTTTCCTCCTTATGTTTGCTTTGGGTTTTGTTTGCCCTTCTGTTTTTAGTTTAAGGCGGAAGCTTAGCCTTTTGGTCCCAAGATCATTCTTCTTTTCTTATAATTCACATGTTATAAAATTCACTTTTTTAAAGGGTACAATTCAGTGGTTTTTAATACATTCACAGTGTTGTGCAATCATCACCACTATCTAATTTCATAATATTCTTCTTTATTGATATAAACATTCCCAAATTTTGATATATTTAAATTTCACTAAATTAAAAATATTTTCATGTTTCCCTGGAGACTTATTCTCTGACACATGGGCTATTTAGTGGTGTCTTGTTTAGTTTCCAAGTATTTTAAGTTTTTCACAGATATTTCTCTGTCATTAATTTCTATTTTATTCCATTGTGGTCCAAGAACATACTCTGTATGATTTCAATTCTTTTTTGAGACGAGTCTCCTCTGTTGCCCAGGCTGGAGGAAGTGCAATGGCGTGATCTCTGCTTACTGCAACCTCCTAGGTTTAAGCGATTCCCCTGCCTTAGCCACCTGAGTAGCTGGGACTACAGCAGTGCACCCCCATGCCCAGCTAATTTTTGTATTTTTAGTAGAGACAGGGTTTTACCATGTGGCCAAGCTGGTCTCAAACTCCTGACTTCAAGTGATCCACCCGTCACCAGTCAATTATTTTTTAAATATAATTATATAAATTTTATTTTTCATAGGATTATTATCTTTAACCACAACTGGCTTATGATTTCTTTCTTTCTTTTTTTTTTTACTCTAACTTCTGGGATACATGTGCTGAACTTGCAGGTTTGTTACATAGGTATACACGTGCCATGATGGTTTGCTGCACCTATCAATCTGTCATCTAGGTTTTAAGCTCCGCATGCATTAGGTATTTGTCCTAATGCTCTCCCTCCCCTTTCTCCCACCCCCTAACAGGCCCTGGTGTGTAATGTTCTCCTCCTTGTGTCCATGTGTTATCACTGTTCAGCTCCCACTTATGAGTGAGAACATGAGGTGTTTGGTTTTCTGTTCCTGTGTTAGTTTGCTGAGGATGGTGGTTTCCAGCTTCATCCATGTCCCTGCAAAGGACACGAACTCATTCCTTTTTATGGCTGCATAGTATTCCTTGGTGTATATGTGCCACATTTTCTTTATCCAGTCTATCACTGATGGGCATTTGGGTTGGTTCCAAGTCTTTGCTATTGTAACCAGTGCTGCAATAAACATACATCTGCATGTGTCTTTATAGTAGAACGATTTATAATCCTTTGGGTATATACCCAGTAATGGGATTGCTGGGTCAAATGGGTATTTCTGATTCTAGATCCTTGAGGAATCAGCACACTGTCTTCCACAATGGCTGAACTAATTTACACTCCCACCAACAGTGTAAAAGCATTCCTGTTTCTCCGCATTCTCGCCAGCATCTGTTGTTTCCAGACTTTTTAATGATCACCATTCTAACTGGCGTGAGATGGTATCTCATTGTGGTTTTGATTTGCATTTCTGTATTTATCACCTAGAAATATGGTTTACTTTTGTGAATATTCCACGTGCACTTGAAAATAATTTTGTTGGATGGAGTGCTCTTTAAATTAGGCAATTACATCAAATGGGTTGATAGTGTCATTCAGGTCTTCTGTATCCTTACTGATTTTCTATATACTTGTTCTATTGATTAGAGAGAGAGGAGTGTTTACATGTTCCAGTATACTTGTGGATATGACTTTTAGTAATACTAGTTTATGCTTTAGCATCTGTTATTATGTGCATATACCTTTGGATTGTGATGCTACCTTTGGGAATCAACCTTCTTATCATTATATAATGTGGCTCTTTACTCCTGGTAATAGTTCTTGTTCTGAAGTCTACTTTGTCTAATGTTAATATAGTCAGTCTAGCTTTGAGTTGCCATGCTGTGTATTTTCTCATATTTTAACTTTTAATCTATCTATACAAGTTGAGTATCCCTTATCTGAAATGCTTGAGAGTTTGGATTTTTTTCAGACTGTGAAATACAGTTATGTGTTGCTTAACATGGGGATAGGTTCTGAGAAATGTGTTCTTAGGTAATTTCATCATTGTGCAAACATCATAAAGTGTACTTACACAAACCTAGGTGGAATAGCCCACTACACACCTAGGCTATGTGTATAGCCTATTGCTCCTAGGCTTAAACCTGTATATTATGTTAGTATACTGAATACTGCAGGCATTTGTAGCACAATGGCAAGTATTTGTGTATCTAACCCTATCTAACCATAGAAAAGGTACAATGAAAATATGGTATAAGAGATAAAAAGTGGTCCACCTGTATAGGGCACTTACCATGAATGGAGCTTGCAGGACTGGAAATTGCTCTGGGTGTCAGTGAGTGGGTGGTGAGTGAATGTGAAGGCCTATGAAATTACTGCACATGATTGTAGACTTTATAAACACTGTACACTTAGGCTATACTACATTTTTAATTTTTTTCTTTCTTCAAAAATAAATTAACCTTACCTTACTGTAACTTTTTAACTGTATACACTTTTCAATTTTTAAAAAACTTCTTTACTCTTGTAATAACATTTAGCTTGAAACACACATTGTACAGCTGTACAAAAATGTTTTCTTTCCTTATATCCTTACTCTATAAACTTTTTCCTTTTTCTTTTTTTGAGATGGAGTCTCGCTGTCGTCCAGGCTGGAGTGCAGTGGCGCAATCTTGGCTCACTGCAAGCTCTGCCTCCTGGGTTCAGGCCATTCTCCTGCCTCAGCCTCCCGGGTAGCTGGGACTACAGGCGCCCGCCACCACGCCTGGCTATTTGTTTTTCATATTTTTAGTAGAGACGGGGTTTCACCGTGTTAGCCAGGATGGTCTCAATCTCCTGACTTCGTGATCTGCCCACCTTGGCCTCCTAAAGTGTTGGGATGACAGGCGTGAGCCACTGCGCCCAAACAACTTTTTCCTATTTTTAACATTTTTATTTAACTTTTTAAACTTTTTTCTTAAAAATGAAGACACGAACACACACACATTAGCCTAGGCCTACACAGAGACAGGATCATTAATATCACTGCCTTCCACCTTCATATCTTGTCTCACTGGAAGCCTTCAGAGGCCATAATAGGCCTGGAGCTGTCATCACCTATGACAACAATGCCTTCTTCTGGAGTACTTCCTGAAGGACCTCCCTGAGGCTGTCTTACAGTTAACTTTTTTTTTTTAAATAAGTAGAAAGAGTACACTCTAAAATAAAGATAAAAAGTATGTCAGCATTTATATACATAAACCAGTAACACAGTCATTTATTATCACTAGCAAGTATTATGTACTATATATAATTGTATGTGCTATACTTTTATATAACTGGCAGCACAGTGGGTTTGTTTACACCAGCCTCACCAACATGTGATTAATGTGCTGCGCTGTGACTTACAATGGCTATAGTGTCACTAAGTGATAGGAATTTTTCAGCTTCATTATAATTTTATGGGACCATTATTGTATATTTGGTCCACCATTGACCAAAACATCATTTTTGCAGCACATAGCTATAAATAAAATCTAAAGGAAGGTCACTTGTTGAAATGACTTGTCATATGCCCATTACTGGGACAACCAGTGTGGCCAGAAGGATGGGACTCTACAATTGGCTAGGTCTGAGTCTCAAGCTCCCCCTGTGACAAGGAAGTACGGTACTATAATTGGCAGCTGAATGACAACCAAATGGAGTAGAGTTGGGAAAGTTCTCTAAAGGAGAGGGTCGCTGTTGGTAGAAGAGGAGAAAAGAATTGATGGGCAGATTTGAAAAACAGATGTCCATTCTACCCTCTCAACTGAACCACCCTTTTTTCTGAGGACCTGGGAACTTTTGATTTCTTTTTGTTTCATTACCCTTTCTTATTCATCAGAGCAAATTAATTACACATTTCTGATGATTTTTCCTTTTAAATGTTTCTCATCTTCTCCCAAATTTCATCACCCTGGTCTGGATCTTTGTGCCCTTGCACCTGCTTGTGTCAATAAATTCCAAATTGTCCTTCCTGCCTTCTCTTTTTTTTTTTTTTTTGAGGCGGAGTCTCGCTCTGTCGCCCGGACTGGAGTGCAGTGGCCGGATCTCAGCTCACTGCAATCTCCGCCTCCCGGGTTTACGCCATTCTCCTGCTTCAGCCTCCGGAGTAGCTGGGACTACAGGCGCCCGCCACCTCGCCCGGCTAGTTTTTGTATTTTTAGTAGAGACGGGGTTTCACCGTGTTAGCCAGGATGGTCTCGATCTCCTGACCTCGTGATCCGCCCGTCTCGGCCTCCCAAAGTGCTGGGATTACAGGCTTGAGCCACCGCGCCCGGCCCTTCCTGCCTTCTCTTAATAAGACCAATCTCTGGGCAGTCTGTAGCTGTATGCAACTTCTTAAAACACCAACTTCATCATCATTATCATAAAAATTATGTCAGCATTTATCTAATTTTTGTACACTTTGTAAGGTACTTTCACATATTGTCAAATAATCACCCCATGTAGAACTAGAAATCTCGATCTATAATATATTGGCTTTAATTAGATTAATCTAAAATTGTGCCTATAAACCTGTAAAACAGCAAAGTCACATCTTCGAATGGGTTTGGAAGTGGGTATGGAATCTTACAAGAGAAATAGTGTCAATCACTTAGAAAAAACCCTGTCTTATATGCCAGAAGTTGAAACTCTTGTTGGACAGAATAGAAAGAATCTATTTCTATCAGACTTGACCATGAAGGTGTGAAGATGTTAACGAGGTAGCTTCTAAATAGACAAGATATTGTTTTTTCAATGAGGCAGTTAGGAACCACCTACCATTAATAATAACACCAACAACTAATAGAATGCATGTATTAAGTGCCTGTAAGTATAGTTAAACATTTTACATAGATTATATTATTTTATGTAATCCTCCAAATAATCCTGCAAGGTGTTGTGCTGACCATAAAAAATGTGCCTTTCCTATCTCCTACTGCAGAGCATAGCATTGACAACCCTAGCTGCTGCACTCTGAATCAACTGCATCTGCACTGAGGCCACAGTTCCCATGGACTTTTCTCAGCCAGCAAGTGATTGCAGCAGGGTACTAAGGCAGGCCTATTCTGACAAGATGTAGGACTCCTTTGACAGGCTACTTTGGCTTGAGGAACTCCCATTGGCCTTGCTGAAATTTTCTTAAAACAGCATGGCAGTTGTTTTAGTCTATTTTCTGCTGCTGTAACAAAATACCACAGACTGGGTAATTTATAAATAAATTAAGTTTATTTAGCTCATGATTCTGGAGATTGGGAAGTTTAAGAGCATGGCACTGGCATCAAGCAAGGGCCTTTGTGCTGTGTCATAACATGGTGGAAGGGCAAGTGAGTACAGCAGACAGAGAGAGGAAGGGTGGGGACCAAACATCGTTTTATCAAGAACCCACTCCTATGATAGCTAATCCACTCCCGAGATAACAGAATTAGTCTGTTCATGTTGGCAGACCTCTTAAAGATCCCACCTCCTAATACCATCTCAATGGCAATTAAATTCAACATGGATTTTGGAAAGGACGTTCATACCATAGCAGCAGTGTAAGGCTCTTCCAAACTAACCTTCTTTCTTTCCGTCTCACGTACACAGGACTCAGACCTGTGTCATGTTTTGATAGCTCTCCCAGCTTCTCTGATTCCCTCTATTTTCCCTCACAGGAACTCACCCTCCCTCACCCCCTCCAAAGTTCTTGTGTATCTAATTTCATCTTGACATCTTCCCATTTGATGACCTAACCAACACACATGGTACAAGAAAATAGGTAAAAGATGGAGTTCCAGGTATAATTCACCCATTGTCTGGTAACCAGAGATTACTCCCTCTTGGGTGGTACATGGAGGATGGATAGTCCCTGGCATGCAGTGGTGGTGCAGGTGCTAAAGATTTCACTAGAGGTTACCTGGGAAAACTCTCTGATTGAAAAGATTGCCTTTGCTGGCACAATGATTCTCTCATGTGGAAGACATAGGGGGAACAGTGCATACAAAGACAGTGGAGTTGGCTGGCTACTACTAAGCTGAATTGATGCTCTGCAGAGGGATAATGAGAACCAGAGGACCATTAACAGTTAAGAGGTCCAGAGAATTTATTTTATTTTTGATTTTTTAGATTTCTCTCTTTCTCTCTCTTTTTTTTTTTTTTTTTTTAAAGAGACAAGTTCTCACTATGTTTCCCAGGCTGGAGTGCAGTGGCTATCCACAGGCAAAATCATAGCACATTGTAGTCTCAAACTCCTGGACTCAAGCAATCCTCCCACCTCAGTTTCCCAAATAGCTGGGATTACAGGCATGTGCCACCATGCCTGGCTAATCCAGAGACATTTAAATAAGCAGGCAAGGCAGGTCTATAATGCTACAGTCATGGTCCTGGTTGGAAAAACTTGAGACCCTGGCATACAGCATACAGACATCTGGATGAATGCTTTTGAGGATGTTGGCTCTAAAGACCCTCTGAACCCTAAGACTTTGCAGAAGTGGTCTACTGTTCTCTAGTAAGAGCTGGCACTTGTGTATTGATAGATGTTGCAGAGTCCCTTCTCTCATAAGGCAACAGCTGGCCCTCTCAGGGGCTCTACCTCTTCTCCTGGCTGCTAGGCCAAAAACTTAGAGTTAAATACCAGCACAACCTGGCCAGGAAGTGATAGACCTGATAAGGGAGACAAAATGTGACACACTGAAGGAACGAAAAGAATTAGCTATCACATATTGGCAGAAGCTAGGTGATATACCTGGGATTGTATTTTGAGGGTGCTTCATCAAGCAGGCTAGAATATAAGACTGGATAATGACTTGTGAAAATTTTTTTTTCTTTTTATCAGCCTACATCATGCTTTGATTGTGAACAGTTTTTTGGAACACAGGATTTAACACCCTGGCAAGAACCCTAGGGAATAGGGTGCTTCTTAGAGACTTGAAGAAAGTGATGGCCAATGTTGAGTGAAGTAGAAATGCTTTAGCTATTCTGACAGATGGTAGAAGAAATAAAGAGGGCTGAGGAAAGTGAGCAAGCAAGAATAGCTATATTATGCAGGCTACAAAACATACCAGTTGATTATGTCTTATGGCAGAGCTCAGAAGACATCTAGTTCACCCAAGCCAACAGGAAAATACTTCTAAAAGCACCACTAGCACCACAGTGGTGGCTACCCTCTGCAGTTCAGGGGCTGATAGTAGGAGGTGGTTATGGAGCTGGGCTCATTGATATCCATGGGACTAATGAGTTTCAATGTAATAGAGGCTACAATAATTGTAACAACCTTCAAGGTCTGAGGAACAGCCAAGGAGCTTGAGCTTGAGGGAGTTGTAGAGATGGTAATAGGGCACGAATTCTCTGGGAGAAAAATAGGTAGCGACACCAGGGCCAATATATACTGTGATGAATCCCCTAGTTTTTTTCCTGAAAAGAACTTGGGGCTGTTTACTTGGGTGATTGTAAACCAAGGAAGGGAAAATACCTAGACATTTTGAGGACGACTGGACACACAGTCTGAGTTGATATTGATACTTGGAGCCCCAGAACATCCTCATGGTTCTAATAGAATAGGAGGTCTACAGAGACCAGTTAACAAATGAAGTCCTGGCTAAAATCTGGCTCACAGTGGACCTGCTTAGCTTGTGGATGCACCCAGTGGTCATTTTTTCCTGTTCCTGACTGCACTGGTATACTTGGATATTAGAGTAACCCTCATATTGGGTTCTTAGCCTGTGAGGTAAAAGACATAATAGTGAGAAAGGCCAAGTAGAAACCTTGGCCAAGATAGTAAACAAACAATATCTTCCCTAGCAAGCAGACTTAGAGAAACAAACAAACAAAAAAAACAAACAAAAAACAGTATCACATCCCTGGGTAGATCCTGGGGAATGACTGAAGGCTGCTGCAGGCTTAAATAAGCAGTAGTCTCAATCATAGCTACTGTGCCAGATATGGGTTAATTGCTATAGCAGATTGATGAGTCTTCAGGTACATGGTATATGGCCAGTGAACTGACAAAGGCATTCTTTTCTTTTTCTTTTTTTAAAAAAATTATTATACTTTAAGTTCTAGGGTACAAGTGCACAACGTGCAACTTTGTTACACAGGTATACATGTGCCATGTTGGTTTGCTGCATCCATTAACTCATCATTTACATTAGGTATTTCAGCTAATGCTATCCTTCCCCCTGCCCCCATCCCATGACAGGCCTCCCGTGTGTGATGCTCCCCGCCATGTGTCCAAGTGTTCTCATTGTTCAATTCCCGCCTATGAGTGAGAACATGCTGTGTTTGGTTTTCTGTCCTTGTGATAGTTTGCTCAGAATGATGGTTTCCAGCTTCATCCATGTCCCTGCAAAGGACAGGAACTCATCGACAAAGGCATTCTTTTCAATTCCAATCAGTAAAGAGGATCAGAAAAGGTTTGTATTCATATGGGATGGCCAGAAATATTCATTTACAATTTGCCCTCAGGGTTATGTTAATGCTCCTGTCCTCTGTCATAATATAGTTTGATGAGATCTGGACCACCTGTGTGTCTTGCAGAACCATCACACTAATCCATTTCATTGATAGCATGCTGATGTGCTCTAGAGGGTGGGAGACACCTTACAAAGATTTAGGAACCTACAACTTCAGTGAAATTCTTAGGGATCATTAGAAGTTTGTGGGAATATCTTTCCAAAATTGCACCTCATGTATCCCCTACCATAAAGATGGAAGTACAGTGCCAGTAGACTTCTTTGGGATCTGGAAGCAACACATTCTACACCTAGGAACATTGCTCTGTCCCAACATGGAAGGCTGCCAGCTTTGAATGGGACCTGGAAAAGAAAAGGGCTCTGCGGTAGGTTAAGGCTGTGGTGCGAGCTGTCCTGCCAATAGGATTTGGAGGACCCTATGGTGTTGGAAATGTCAGTGGTTGGAAAAGATGCGGTATGAAGGTTGTGTTAAGCTCCCAAGAAGGAATCACAATGCAGACTCTGGAACTCCGGCTACTGCTGCTTCTGAATGTTTAAGCTATCAGCAATAGAGACCAATGGTGTGCTCTTGATGCGGTACTATTCCTTGAGGAGACCAACCAGCCACTTAGTGACAAGTCAACTACATTGGGCATCTCTCATATTGGAAGGGTGCTATGGTCTGACTGTTGGTGTCCCTTCAAAATGTTGAAATCCTAACCCCCAAGGTGATGGTATTAATAGGTGAAGCCTTTGGGAAGTGATTAGATCATGAGGATAGAACCCTAATGAATGGGATTAATGTCCTTATAAAAAGAGGCCCAAGGGAGCTTGTTTGGCAGGGAGCATGGTGGAAGGGGTCCACCATGTAAGGTTACAGTGAGAAGACATCTGTCTATGGAAAAAGAGGGTCCTCACCAGACATTGAATCTGCCAGTGCCTTGATCTTGGTCTTCCCAGCCTCCAGAACTGTGAGAAATATATTTCTGTTATTTATAAGGTACCCATTTTATGATATTTTGTTATAGCAGCCTGAACAGCCTAAGACAAAGGGCCAGTGGTTCATCCTTAGAAAGACAAATGACTTATTCTGGGTATGAGTTGGTCTTTGCTACCTTTTGTGCCTTAGCCAGCATCACTATTCAGGGGCTCATGGAATGCCTGATCCACAAGCATACAATCCTACACAGCATTAGCGTCCAGACATGAGACCCACTTCCCAGTGAAGGAAGTGTGGAGTTGACCTGTGATCACATTGTCTACTGGCCACATCACATATAGCATCATCCAGGGGCAGATGATCTCAGAAAATGCTACCCAGCCATTTAAAGGCACAGCTAAAGTGTCAGCTTGGTGGCAACATTCTGAAAGGATGGGGCACCATCCTTTAGGATGCAGTATATAGACAGAGACCTTTATATTGTGCTAGGTCCCCAGTAGGAAGAATACATGCATCTGGGAACCAAAGGTGCAAGCAGGAGTAACCCCACTTACCCTTACTCCTAATGACCCACTGGAGAATTCTGTATTTCACATCCATGCAACTCTGAGCTCTGCAAAATTGGAGGTGTCCTGGTCTCCAAAGAAGGTGCACTCTCGCCAAAAGATACAGTCAAGAGTCCCACTGAACTATAAGCTATGCCTTCCACCAAGGCATTTCAGGCTCCTCGTGTTTAGGAACCAGTCTGAGAGAAAAGGAGTCACCATATTGGCAGAGTTGATTAACCATGATCAGCAGAAGGAGGAAAGACTGCTTTTACACAGTGGGAAGGAATATGTGTGAAATCTAAGGGACATAGTTGGGCACCTCCTGGTATTCCCTTGCCCTCTCAAATGGACACATATACAACTCCAACTTGAGAAGGATGTGATTACCAACGGCATGATTACCAGACTCTTCAGGTGTGAAGGTTGGGTCACACCTTCCTGGCAAGTAAGCCACCAAGACCTGCCAAGGTTATAGATGACAAAGAGGGAACTTATTTTATTTTTTCGGAGAGATGGAATCTCACTATGTTGCTGGGGCTGGTCTTAAAACTCCTGGCCTCAAGCGTTCTTCCTGCTTCAGTCTCCCTATGTATTGGGATTATAGTTGTGAACCACTACACCCTGTAAGCATTAAAGAAAGAGGAAAGAAACACGAAAGTTGGCTCACCAGTCAAGACAGGTTTTTTTGTTTTTTTTTTTTTAGAGAAAACAAACTTGAGAGGAGCATTCTAGCCAAGTTAGGTCAGAGGCACACTCCCTTACGGGATTCAGGGTGGGAGAGTTTATCAGAGGCTTGGACTGCTTCTGTGTCTCTTTGTTGTGCTTATCTGGGAGGGAGAGTTGTGTGTCTGTTCCCATACATCTTTCTGCAGCTGCAGGCATTCCCTCCAAGTCTGCTTTTAGCTTTCCTGTCTTAGTGCAGTGAAAGGAATGTGCTTATTAAGGTCCACTGTTTTACTGGGGCCCATTGTACGAGGGTGAAGTTTGGCAGTTACCCAAAAGACTTTCCCCCCACCTCCCTCTGTGCCTGAGCTGTCTTATCTGTGTTTTACTGTCTGTTCTTTCTGGCTGCTTGTAGTTAGAAGAGAAGTGATTTCCTTGAAATGTATGAGGCTAGAAAGGGAGCTGGAACTTAAAGTGGCGGTGTTTGTCTGAGATGACGGTGCTCTTGCTCTGTCACACCCCACCTCAACGGTGAGGGGAATTTAGAATGGAGAAGGGAGAGTATGAGTACCAATTGTAGGCCTGATATCAACAGTAGTGACGTTCCACTAACCTGGCCCTTCTGTTTACCTTTAGGAGGAAGGGTCTGTGGGAACCATAGAGGAGCTGCTCCTCAGTCCCCTGAGTAGAAGCAGATGTGTGGGACCATGAGAATGTGCCTCTCCAATCTCCTACTGTAGGGAATACAATTGACTGGTGTCCCCAGATGCTGTGTTCTAAACACATCACTGTATTTGCTCTGAGGCCATGCTTCCCATGGTCTGCTTCCAGCCAGTGATGGCACATGGCAGGGATATTATGGCAGGTCCATTCTTATGAAACATAGGACTCCTCTGACAGACAACTCTGGCCTGAGGATTCTACATGGCAGCCTAAGGCCTGGCCTATCCAGCCTTTCTTCTTTCCTTCTTTCCTTCTCAGGGGTCAGGTGTGCATCTCTCTCTGACAGCTCTCTCAACATCCTCCTGCTTCCTCCCAATTACCTTTTGCAGGCATTTCCCCCAATATCCTGCAAGTCTACGCTGATCGTGGCATCTACTTCTTGGAGGACCTAAACTAACACAGGTATGTATAAATTTACCCATTATTTTATTATTATTTGAGATGGAGTTTCGCTCTTGTTGCCCAGGCTAGAGTGCAATGGCACGATCTTGGTTCACCGCAACCTCTGCCTCCTGGGTTCAAGCGATTCTCTGCCTCAACCTGCGGAGTAGCTGGGATTACAGGCATGCGCCACCACGCCCAGCTAATTTTGTATTTTTAGTAGAGATGGGGTTTCTCCATGTTGGTCAGGCTGGTCTCGAACTCCTGGCCTCAAGGGATCCACCTGTTTCGGCCTCCCAAAGTGCTGGGATGACAGGCATAAGGCACTGCACCCGGCCAATTTTATTATATTATTTAAAAAAAATAAATCAGGCTCAGGGCTTTTTTTTTTTTTTTTTTTAGATGGAGTCTCTCTCTCTTGCTCAGGCTGGAGTGCAGTGGCGCAATCTCAGCTCACTGCAAGCTCCGCCTCCCGGGTTCATGCCATTCTCCTGCCTCAGCCTCCCGAGTAGCTGGGACTACAGGCGCCCACCACCCACGCCCGGCTAATTTTTTTTTTTTTTAGTAGAGATGGGGTTTCACCGCGTTAGTCAGGATGGTCTCGATCTCCTGACCTCGTGATCCACCCGCCTCGGCCTCTCAAAGTGCTGGGATTACAGGCGTGAGCCACCATGCGCAGCAACAGGCTCATGGCTTTTTTAACCCATTTTATAGATGAGGAAACTATGCTTCAGAGAAGTTGAGTAACTTGCACAGGGTTATATAGCCAGTAAGTATCAGAGCTATGATTTAAATCCAGATAATCCTGGCTATAAAACCATATGCCTAGGTCTCAATTTCCTGTTTTTCTGCCTCTGCAGTTTCTGTTTGCTTTATTTTCCCTTACTCTCCTGGAAAGGCTTTTGAATAGTCTGTCTCTGCCCTGCAAAGGCAAGAGGAGTTTTTGCCTACATTTGTAACATAACGTGAAAGAAAGAACTTTGTATTCCTGGGGTGGGCCTCAGTTCTTGAGGTAACAGGGAGAGGAGAAACTCGGGGAACAGAGTTGAGGCTGCTTTGCTGAACTCCCCCTCACTGCCTGGGGAGTGTCCTGGAAGAGTTAAACCTTGAAAGTTCAAAGTTTTGTTTTATAAGAGACCGTATGCTAGAACATGTGCCTTCTTCAGGCAAAATCCTCTATGATTTTGTAAGGTTTCCTCTTCTTCATTAAACAAAACACAAAATTTCTAAGGTTAACACACTGGAATGAAAATCAAGGGCTGTCTCCACTTTGTGGCCCAGGCTCTGTGCCTGTGGAATTCATCCATCTTTTCCTAATCAGTTTCCCTCACCGCATTGGCCTCAAGAAAACACTGTTCCTTCAACATTCTGATTCTCATGGGGACACAGCGCTTTCGTTAGATTCTCTATAAAAATATGGAATATCTGATTGAGACGTTAGTAAAGGATAACAAAAGGGAAACTAATCTAGAAAACCATGAATCTATTTCAGGCAACATGACTTGCAAGTCAGAGCTTTATTTTCAGAATCTTCATGATCCTTTCCATCTCTGCACAGGGCTAGCCAGGTTTTTCCCTTCTGATCTCCATTAGGTGAAAACCATTACCTTTTACATCAAGCGAGGCCAGACAGCTTTCTGCCTTGTTGTTTTGATTTTCATTTCTTTTTTGAGGACTCTTATTCACCCTAGATACTTGACACAGGAATCACTTCACCCCACTGCTGAAACTCTATCCCTTACCAGTAGGGTTGCAGCTTCCACAGTGTATCTGTGTCCTAATTTAACCTCTTCTCCTCTTTTTCCTCCTCTTTGTCCTCATCTGTCTTGTCATCATCATTCTTATCTGTACTGGATAATTTTCGCATTCTCATCAGCACACAAATATGTTGTGAGATACTATTGACACACATACACACACATACACACATTTCCCCCCACCACAAAATACACTCCTTTACTTCACAACCCTTTTTAATTTATGGCTCTTTTCTCTGTTATCCATTCTAGTGAAACTCTTTCCTATGTAGCTGTCTCCACCACCACCTCTCTTCCCATTCTCTTTTCTTTTTTTTTTCCAGATGAAGACTCGCTCTGTCCCCCCAGGCTGGAGTGCAGTGGCACAATCTTGGCTCACTGCAACCTCTGTCTCGAGTTCAAGCAATTCTCCTGCCTCAACCTTCCAAATAGCTGGGACTACAGGCATGTGCCACCATGCCTGGCTAATTTTTGTATTTTTAGTTGAGATGAGGTTTCACCATGTTGGCCAGGCTGGTCTCGAACTCCTGACCTAAGGTGATCTGCCTGCCTCAGCCTCCCAAAGTGCTGGGGTGCTGGGATTACAGGCATGAGCCCCTGCGCCTGGCTCCATTCTCTCTTGAACCCACCACATCAATTAGACTTTCATTCCTACCATTCCACTGAGAATGGTCTTGTAAAGGTCCCCAATGGCCTTCAAGTTATGAAATCCAGCGTTCAGTTCTCAATCCACATCTTAAATGTCCTCCAGGTAACATTAACATAGTTGATCATTCCCTCTTACCTTAGTAAACAATCTTCACTTGCTTTGGGGACACCACATTCCTCTAGTTTTCTGCCTGTGTCATGACCTGTTTTTCTTATATTTCTCATCTCTAAATGTTGACTCAGGGCTCAGTCCTTTCCTTTATCTATATTCACATCCTTTCAGGGGTAGGCAAACTATTGCTACAAAGGGTCAGAGAGTAAATTGCTTCTGTAGAAGGCCAGATAATATTTTTGGTTTTGTGAGCCATATGGTTTCTGTTGCAACTACTCTAGAAGCTGTAGATAGTATATAAATGTTGAATTGATCTTTGACATGACTACTACATTATTCAGCACCCATTATGTGCCTTACATTGCTAAATAAATGATAATTTGTCAACCTGGTACTTCACCATAGCTATCCGAGCATTACTGGAGCTCCAAGGAAGGAAAAGTTCCCTTCCTGTGTAAGGGAAGGGCAGAATCCTATTTTGAAAGGTCTGTATACTTCTCCAGCCCTTGTGCCCAATTTTGTTTGAGAGTCAGGGATTTTTAAAAGCTTAAGGCTCAGGAGGTCCTGTTTTTTTTCCAATTAATGTCAGAATTCAGCCTTTGCTGAGAGTAGGAGGGGGGGGCTGGGGGTACACAGGAGGCATGTTCAGCAGCTGGGAGGAATGAGGGACAGCGCTCAGCAGGGTCAGAGAAAGAGGGAGGTTACTTTATTTATTGCAATGGGGTGATTAAACTCCCAAAATGAATTTTGAGAGACAGCTGCACACAGAATAGAGATAGTGATTAGAACTAATTACTGTTGTTGTAGATGTTTTGCATTTGTACGGCACTCTGTATTTACAAAGAATTTTGTAATTACTTATTAACTCTCCCTCACCATAGCCTTGTGACATGAGCAATGTTCCTACATGTGGGAAAGAATCTGAGTGGCTGTGGCCACACACTGAAATTGTGGAATCAAAATCCTCATTGCAACTCTGTTACTCCCAGTGTGATTTTGATAATCTATATAATAAGAACTTGGACGTTGTCTTACTCCGTAATTTTATTATGAAGAATAACTCGTGAAGATAGTTCAGTGCTTTGCTAAATTAAAAAATATATCATCTGGAAGGACCTAATAACAATAATAATCTCAGGCTGAGGCGAGTGGATCACTTGAGGTCAGGAATTTGAGACCAGCATGGCTAACACAGTGAAACCCTGTCTCTACTAAAAGTACAAAAATTAGCCAGCTGTGGTGGCACCTGCCTGTGATCCCAGCTACTTACGAGGCTGAGACAGGAGAATCGCTTGAACCTGGGAGGCAGAGGTTGCAGTGAGCCAAGATCATGCCACTGCACTCCAGCCTGGGTGACAGAGCAAGACTCTGTCTCAAAAAAAAAAAAAAAAAACATTAATAAACTCTCTAACTTCAGTTTCCTCCAGGCTTTTTGTTTGTTTGTTTTGAGACAGCATCTCGCTCTGTTGCCCAGGCTGGAGTGCAGGGGTGCGATCTCAGCACAAGCTCAGCCTCCCAGGTTGATGCCATTCTCCTGCCTCAGCCTCCCGATTAGCTGGGACTGCAGGCACCTGCCACCACGCCCAGCTAATTTTTTTGTATTTTTAGTAGAGATGGGGTTTCACTGTGTTAGCCAGGATGATCTCGACCTCCTGACCTCATGATCTGCCCGCCTCAGCCTCCCAAAGTGCTGGGATTACAGGTGCAAGCCACTGTGCCCAGCCTCCTCCAGGTTTTTTGAAATAAAATTAATAATAGAGTGAGTCTATATCATAGAATTTTTATGTGGCCAGTGCTTAGCATAGTGCCAGCTTATTTACTTAATAAATGCTTAATAAATATTAGCCATTATTAATATCATAAGAAAATCTGTAATATATTTATTCTCATTGCCTCTACTTGATTGCTTTAGTGTTTCTGACTTTGAATAAAGATGCATACACATTTATTCACTTGTTCAGCAATATTTATTGGTGACTACTACTTATCAGGCATTGTTCTTGGAGCTAAGGAAATAGTGGTGAACATAAAAGGAGTTTGTTAGCAGGGCATGGTGGCATGCATGTAGTATATACTCAGGAGGCTGAGGCAGGAGGATCCCTTGAGCCGAGGAGTTTGAGGCCAGCCTGGGCAACATATCAAGACCCTGCCTCTTTAAAAAAAGAAGAAAATGAGTTCCTGCTCTCATGAAGCTTATATTGTGGGGAGGGGACTCATGTTATCATGGTGGAGGGGCTTACATTCTAGTGGGAGTTAGGTTGTTATAGAGAAGAGAGAAGCAGTGATTCAGCGATTGCAGTATATTTAGAAAATATGTGGAGAAAATTTTTCTGAATTTTTATATAAAATAGTATTTTTATAGTGATAGGTAAAATATATTTATAAACTATTAATTTTATATAAAATTACCTAAGTATATACTTATATATTTTTTATTTAAGAATATACTTATTAATTGTAAAATATTTAAGGAAAAGACTGTTATACAGGTAGTAACACTAAACTGAAATTTGGAAAAATAGAAAAATTATCCATAATTTCATTACTAATTTTATTCATTTAAAATTGCCTTGGCACATTTTTAATATAGTTTATTCAGCACACATTTACTGAGGATCTATTTTGTGCCAGGTACCTAGTACATGGGATATTCAACAGTGGTTAGGTGAGGCTAGTGAGAGCATAGGTAAAAGTAACTAAGAGGTAATTATGACATCCTTTCCCCAGGTATCCCATACAGTAGGATCCTAGAGAAAGACAGCTACTGTGAGTCTGCCCATTTGCCCTCTGCAGAACCTCTGGGCTAGAAGACATCAAAGTTCAACTTCCTTTTCCATGCTTGAATCTCTTACCACATCCCTGGAGCTCTTGCTGTTTCAGCATGAGAAAAAAATGGGCTCAGTTTCCTAACATTTGGGCATGGGTTGGGGTTGCAAACAGCATTCTGAACCCCCTTAGCCCAGGGGAATATTGGCTATGTTGAAAAAAGCAGGTACAGATGATAGACAGAAGCAGGATTAAGCCCCTAGGAGACGCCAGGTGCCTGAAGACCAGAGAGAAGTTTCTGGAGATAGAGAGGAGCCCTAGGTTCTCACTGTTGTGTTCTCACCCTCCCGTGATTTCATGGGAAAGTAGTCACTCCTTACCCCACACCATAAGGACTTACGCTTCTCTTTCTTTCAGGCTTATGGGTTGAGATGGAAGCCCAAGTCCCTTCAATATAACCCTGAAACAAGTTAATTTCACATTCTATAGACTCAGGATTTAGCCTCTTGCCCTCTTTTCCCGCTTCCACCAGTATCTTCCCAGGCTGACTTCTTGACTAGTGTGTTAGTCCATTCTCACATTGCCATAAAGAAATACCTGAGGCTGGGTAGTTTATAAAGAAAAGAGGTTTAATTGGCTCACAGTTCTGCAGGCTGTACAGGAAGCATGGTGGCTTCTGTTTCCGGTGAGGCCTCAGGGAGCTTTGTCATGGTGGAAGGCAAAGCAGAAGCAGGCACTTGCGCAGGAGGCCCAGGACAGAAATGGGAGGGGCCACACACTTCTCAATTTTTTTTTTTTTTTTTTGAGACGGAGTCTTGCTCTGCCGCCCGGGCTGGAGTGCAGTGGCCGAATCTCAGCTCACTGCAAGCTCCGCCTCCCGGGTTTCCGCCATTCTCCTGCCTCAGCCTCTGGAGTAGCTGGGACTACAGGCGCCCGCCACCTCGCCCGGCTAGTTTTTTTGTATTTTTAGTAGAGACGGGGTTTCACAGAGGATGGTCTCGATCTCCTGACCTCGTGATCCGCCCGTCTCGGCCTCCCAAAGTGCTGGGATTACAGGCTTGAGCCACCGCGCCCGGCCCACTTCTCAATTTTTTATTTATTTTTTATTTTTATTGTATTTCAATAGTTTTTGGAGTACAGGTGGTTTTTGGTTACATGGATGAGTTCTTTAGTGATGATTTCTGAAATTCTGATGCATCCATCACCTGAGCAGTGTACACTGTACCTAATATGTAGTCTTTTATCCCTCAACCCCCTCCGACCCTTCCCCCGAGTCCTCAAGTTCATTATACCTTTTTTTTTTTTTTTTTTTTGAGACGGAGTCTCGCTCTGTTCCCCAGGCTGGAGTGCAGTTGTGCCACCTTGGCTCACTGCAAGCTCCGCCTCCCGGGTTCACGCCATTCTCCTGCCTCAGCCTCCTGATTAGCTGGGACTACAGGCGCCAGCCATCACGCCAGGCTAATTTTTTGTATTTTTAGTAGAGACGGGGTTTCACCATGTTAGCCAGGATGGTTTGGATTTGCTGACCTTGTGATCTGCCCGCCTCGGTCTCCCAAAGAGCTAGGATTACACGTGTGAGCCACCATGCCGGGCCTCATTATACCATTCTTATGGTGCCACACACTTTTAAACAACCACATCTCATGAAAACTCACTCATGATCAGGAGAACAGCATCGAAGGGATGGTGCTAACCCGTTCATGAGAACTTCGCCCCATGATCCAATCATCTCCCACCAGGCCCCACTTCCAACTGGGGATTACAATTCGACATGAGATTTGGGCAGGGACACAAATCCAGACCATATCACCTACATATGTTTCAAACTGGGATGCAGTTTCCCAATTTAATCCTCCCCCTTCAGACACTGAAACAAGTTTATGAACAATATTTAGCTTTTTAACATTAGAATTGGAGTTATAATATTGAAAGATGTTGAAAAGGTAATCTGGGCTAGTTCCTCTCCACATCCCTGACCCTATCTGAGAAGTTTGTTAGCTTCTTTGTTATTCTAAAACATCAGTTCCCTAATGGCAAGATTCCATAAGATAAGAATAGTCATACCATTACTAGAAATCTTCATAAATACCAGGAGTAAATGTCCCTGATCTTTGTGAAAATGCATTTAGGGCTCCTTCGCTTCCTTCCAGCCCCTTTCCTGATATATCCCTTGATTCTGCTCTGGAGGTGAGCACTGGCCACAAAGTCCTGCACTGTCTTTATTTAGCACACTAGGCCCATAGGATTCTGGGTGCCTCCTTCAGTGAAGAGGCTTCTGCACTCTACCCTTGTGTCAGAAATCCCGTAAAGGTAAGGAACAAGAGATGGTAAACCATTTCAGACACACCCAAATGGGATGTCTTATCTCAGGTTCCTTCTTTTTTACCAAAGGAAGAGTCAACTAGGTTATCCCCTGACACAAGAGACCCGAAGCATGAGTCTCGGCAGCACTTAAGTACACTGAGAAACCTGCACAAACCAGTGGCTCCTCCCAGACACTGAGAAATTAAACTTCAGGCTTGGATTTTAGTGAGATAATCAACAATTTTTCTTCTCTATTTTACGTGGAAATGCTAATTTCACTTGCAAAAGAGAAGCCCCAAAATAGTATTCTTTATGATTATAACAGCAGAAATGTAGGAGTATAAAAGTTGTAATGTTATAGACAAATTAAGCTTGAAATGCAAATATAATAGCAGAGTGGGCTGGGTATCCAGATCTCAGCTGAAATTCTCTGAAAGGGTTACAATGTATAGCTTCTTCAGGGGACTAAAGGGCCCCAGTGTTAGGGAGAAAGAGAGGGGAAAAAAGAAGATGAAGAGTCAGGGGAGGCCGTTTTAGGTTTGTGATCTCTCTTCAGCTCTTCTCAGGAGGCTGTTCACGAATCTGAATATTTGCAGCAGTGAATTCTCCCACCACAGTATGCCTGCCTGAGAGCTAATAGCTGTTATATGGGGGGGCTGCTGGGGGGGTGGGCAATACAGATTGCTGCTTATGGTGACTGTCACAGCTTAATGATATTTGATTACCTGAAAATCTGATTACTTTAATCCTCTGCTCAAAATTCTTCAACAGATCCCAGTACTAATAGAATAAATCACTCATCATTCATTGGTTTGCTCATCTCATCCCTTCGTTTTTTTTCCCCACAAATATTTATTGACTAATAGACCCTGTGCTAGGTGCTGGAGATACAGCAGTAAAGAAAACAGAAAAGGGAGTCCCACCCTTGTGGAGTTTGTTCTTCTAGTTGAGACAGACCATAAGCAAATAATTTAAATGGAGATAACAGTTTGATAATAGATTGATGTGGATTGTTTTTCACAGACACCCTAATCCAAATCATTAAAAAAAATCCAATCATATTCCCCTGCCGCCATTCCATCAAAATGGTCCCCACCTAAAAAAAGGAGCATATGATAAAGGGGAAACTCCCTCCAGAGGAGGTGAAATAAAAATAAGCACTTTTCATTGAGAGTGGGAGTATGGAGGTGGGATGATGCAATAGAAATATTCAGATAGGGAGAAGGGTGACCTGAGATCCTTTGATCTTGGTGGCAGGGTACAAGCCTCAGAGAAGCTCTATGTTTGACATGGAGATGGGGGAGGGAAGAGTGGGTGATAGCACAGCATCTGTGAAGGCAAGTGTCTAGGGAGCACTGCTGAAATCATGCTGGGTTCTGAATGGTCTATACGTAGAAGTGATTCAAAAGTTCCTGTGTAGCCCCAGGGTACCGGAGGACTGCAAGACCAAGGGACTCCCGGGCTACTGAGATGAGAGCAGTAATGGAGTTTGGTGCTTCCAGAGTTCTGGTGGTAGTGTTTGTCCATCCCAAGTGGATTCTAGGACAGAAGTTAATGGACAGGGATGGATTAGAGATAAGTTGGTTGAGACAGCTCAATTGGAGTCCAGCAGAAAATGGCAACACATAGACCAGCTGTACCCAGGGAAGAGTAGTAAACTTTCCCTTATACAGACACTGTGCTCCCACAGGAGAAGGGAGAGGGGAAGAACACTTCTATAAGGGCTGAACTTTGAATTAATGCTTATCAGGAAACGACTATCACACATGAAAAGATGGAGAGGAATGAAAAATAGACTGGTTTGGTAGGAAAGGTTTAGCTCAGGAGAGTCTTTTTTGCCAGAAAGCAGAAGCATAAACTTCGTTGACTCATTAGTGGGTTTTTCAAAAATTTTTTAATTTTTGTGGGTATATAGGCATATATATTTATGGGATGCATGAGATGTTTTGATACAGGCATGCAATGCATAATAATCACATCATGGAGAATGGGATATCCATCCCTTAAGCATTTATCCTTTGTGTTACAAACAATCCAATAATACTCTTTTAGTTATTTTAAAATGTACAATTATGGCTATAGTCACCCTGTTGTGACATCATAGGGTAGTTTTTTTTTTTTTTTTTTTTTTTTTTTTTTTTTTTTTTTGAGACAGAGTCTCACTCTTGTTGCCCAGGCTGGAGTGCAATGGCGCGATCTCAGCTCACTGCAACCTTTATCTCCCAGGTTCAAGGGATTCTCCTGCCTCAGCCTCCCAAGTAGCTGGAATTACAGGTGCTCTCCACCATGCCCGGCTAATTTTTGTATTTTTAGTAGAGGCAGGGTTTCACCATGTTGGCCAGGCAGGTCCAAAAAGTAGATCTTATTAATTCTTTCTAGCTATTTTTCTGTATCCATTAACCATCCCCATCTGCCCCCAGCTTCCAACTCATTAATGTTTTAAAACATGAGTTTCATGAAGTCACACCTCTGCTTAAAATCCTTCAATAGTAAGTGATGTCAGCAAGATGGCTGGGGAGAGACGCCTGGTATTCATCTATCCCACAAGAAAGGCCCAACACAACGAATAAACAGATTAAGGCTTGACTGCAGCATGGAAGGGAGAGTGGTGGAGTGTGGTGGGGGAGTGGAGATGCACCTGTGGTGATTAGAAATCCAGGAGGGCAGCCAGGAGGCACTGGGCCTCTATAGCCCTGTCTCCCCTGCCTGGATTGGATGTACCCAGAGTCAGGAGAGACTTCTTATTCCCGGGAAAAGGTAAGCACAAGATCTCCACCAGCCCCTACTGCCACTGCAGAAACCTACAGTCCTTATTACAGAAGAATCCTACAGTCTTCCCAAGCCCTGAGCCCAGTTTGAAGAGCTGCTGGGAATTCATGCAGCTACACTGCTCCAGATCAGGAGAGCAAGGTGCGCGCTCCCCATTCCCCCCATCCCACTCCCTGTGGGCCAAGCTGCTGCAGCATAATGCCATCTTGAGAAAAGAGCAAACTCTGAAGCACACCCTGTTCTGGGGGCCCGTAGCCACTGCATATCTCCAGCACTGGGGTGCTCCATCTTCATTAGGCCAAGCCCACACCACACGCTTGGCTGAATGCCATCCGTCAGCTGCACAGAGCCTGGGCCTAGGATCAGCTGTGACTCTGGTCCTGCACAGCAAGAAAACAAACCCCTGCTTACTGCACTTCCAGCCAGAGGAACAGTCTGCCAGTCCTGTCCAGGGCCAACTTGTCTTGAGCTGGCCAAACTGCTCTGCACCCTCCCACAAGAGAGAGAGGCCCCTGAGCCTCCTAGTAGCTAATATGCCCCCAGGCCAGTGCAGTGGCTATGCTCCCATGCTCAGGACCTGAGAAACAACCCCACAGCACCCTTACCTCTGCAGACATGCCCCTGGCCTGCCTAATGGCCCTGCATTTCCCATAAAGACCTGGGAAATACTCCTGCAGGCTGCCCCTGGTAGGCACGACCCCAAGCCAGTCAAGCAGCCAAGAGCCCATATCCAGGACTTGAGAAACAGCTCTGTGGGCCATCACTAGTGAACATGCCCTGGGCTGGCTAAGAAGCCATGTGCCTGCATACCAGGCCTAAGAAACAGCCCTGTGGGCCATCTCCAGCAGAAGTGTCCCCAGGTCAACTGAGCAGCCATGAAGCTGTCATGAGCATAAGCAACAACCCTGTGCTTGCCCCCAGAAGACCTGTCTCCTACACCAACAAAGCAGGTGTGCATCCATGTCTCAGGCACCAAAAACAGCCCCACAGGCCACCTCTTGTGGGCATACCTGCAGGCCAACCAAACAGCCCTGTGTTTATATCTCAGACCTACAAAACAGCCCAGTGGGACACCCACTACAGAAACACCCCCAGGCCAGTCAAGCAGTTGTGCAGCTGTGTCCTGGCCTGAGAAAATGTCCCATGGATCTCCCCATCAGGTGCATCCCTAGGCCACCCAAGCAGCTATGCACCCATATACCAGGCCTAAGAGACAGCCCTGCTGGCCTCCTAGTGGACACCCCTCCAGGTCAGCTGAGCAGCCTTATACCCATGTCCTAGGCCTTTGAGAAACAGCTCTGTGAGCCACTCCTGGCAGGCATGTCCCCAGGATGGCCAAACAACTCATACTCCTGGAGAGAGTAATAGCCCCATGGCTCCAACCCCAGTGGTCCCAACCCCAGTGAGCCAGCTCCCAAGTTGGTCAATTCACCATATGCACACACATGCCTCTGACCTGAGAAACAGGCCAGTGAACCCAGCCCTGGCAAAGTTGCACCACCATTGCCACAAATTATTTCAGACTAGGCCACTGAGAAATGGCCAAATGCCACTAGTGTGGATAACGGCTGAAGAAACTACATGGAGGTTACATTACACTACTATATCCTCCTAAAACCAAGGCTAGTACACCCCTCTGAACCAACACCCCAGGTCCCATTCATATAAATAAATAAGTCTTTTCCTATTAAACCTACTCCATAAAATTGGAAGAGGTGATTTTTTCACCAAAGCCATATAAATCAACATAGGAACACACAATCACAACAAAGCAAGAAAACATGTCACCTCTAAAGGAAAAAGATAATTCTCTAGTAACTGGCTCCAATCTTGAGGAAGCAGATGAAATTCCAGAAAAAAGAATTCAAAATAACAACCTTAAGGAAATGTATTCAGATACAAGAAAAATACAGATAGACAACTCAATGAAATCAGGAAAACAATTGATAATTTGAACAAGAACTTCAACAAAGAGATAGGTATCATAAAAAGAACCAAACAGAAATCCTAGAGCTAAAAAAGTCAATGAGTGAAATTAAAAATACAATCAGCAGCTTCAATAATAGACTAGACCAAGCAGAAAAAAGAAGAAAGCTTACTAAATTTTTGGTACACCATAAAGCAAACAATTATTTGTATTATGGGTGTTCCTGAAGTAGAAGAGAAGAGGAAAGATGAGGAAAATATATTTCATGAAACAATAACAGAAAACTTCCCATGTCTTGGGAGAGAAATGGACATTTAAGTCCAGAAAGCTCAATGAATTGCAAGTAGATTCAACCCAAACAGGTCCTCTCTGAGGAACATTAGAGTTAAATTGTAAAAAGCCAAAGACAAAGAAATAATTCTAAGAACAGCAATAAAAAAATGTCAAGTCACATATAAGGGCCCCACTAACAGTGGATTTCTCAGCAGAAGCCTCACAAGCCAGGAGAGAATGGAATGATATACTCAAAATACTGAAATAAAAAAATCCTGCTAGTCAAGAATATTATAGCCAGCAAAGCTATTATTCAGAAATGAGGGAGAAATAAAATCTTTCATAAACAAGCAAAAATGAAAGGAATTCATTACCACTAGGCCTTACAAGACATGCTTAAGGGAGTCCTACATCTGGAATTGAAAAGATGATTACTATTATCATGAAAACATATGAAACTATGAAACTCACAGGTAGAGCCAATATACAAAGAAGAAAGAGAAAGGAATCAAAGCTTAGCACTACAGAAAACCACCCAACTGCAAAAATAAACAATAAGAGAGGTGGTAAGGAATAAAAGATATATAAAACAACCAGAAAACAAATAACAAAATGGCAGGAGTGAGTCCTTACTTATCAATAACAACATTGAATGTAAATGGACTAAACTCTCCAATCAAAAGATATGGAGTGGCTGAATGGATAAAAAAACCAAGCCCAACTATCTGTTGCCTACAAAAAACACACTTCACCTATAAAGCCTACAAATAGACTGAAAATAAAGGAATGGAAAAAGATAATCCATGCAAATGGAAACCAAAAAAGAGCAGGAGTAGCTATACTAATATCAGATAAAATACATTTCAAGACAAAAAACATAAAAAGAAACACAAAAGGTCATATTATATATTGAAAAAGGGGTCAATTCAGCAAGAGTATGTAACAAGTATAAATGTATATGAAGCCAACACTGGAGTACCCAGATATATAAAGTAAATATTATTAGAACCAGAGAGATAGACCCTAATACAATAATAGCTGGAGACTTCAACACCCCACTTTCAGACTTGGACAGGTTATCTAGACGAAGATCAACAAAGAAACAAAAGGACCTAATTGAAATTTACAGAACATTTCATTGAGTGGCTGCAGAATACACATTCTTCTCCTCAGCACATGGAACATTCTCCAGGAAGCCCATACATTAGGCCACAAAAGAAGTCTTAAAAATTTCAGGAAAACTGAAATAATATCAAGTATCTTCTATGACCAAAATGGAATAAAACTAGAAATCAATAACAAGAGGAATTTTTAAAACTATACAAGTGGCTGGGCGTGGTGGCTCACGCCTGTAATCCCAGCACTTTGGGAGGCCGAGGCAGGTGGATCACGAGGTCAGGAGATCGAGACCATTCTGGTTAACACGGTGAAACCCTGTCTCTACTAAAAATACAAAAACAAAATTAGCTGGGCGTGGTGGCAGGCGCCTGTAGTCCCAGCTACTTGGGAGGCTGAGGCAGGAGAATGGCATGAACCTGGGAGGTGGAGCTTTCAGTGAGCCGAGATCACGCCACTGCACTCCAGCCTGGGTGACAGAGCGAGAATCCATATCAAAACAACAACAACAACAACAAAAAACAACTATATGAGCACATGGAAATTAAACAATATGCTCTTGAATGACCAGTGGGTCAATGGAGAGATTATGAATGAAACTGCAAATTTTCTTAAAACAAACCATAATGGAAACACAACATATTAAAATCTATGGGATAAAGTAAAAGCAGTACTAAGAAGAAAATTTATAGCAATAAGTGCTTACATCAAAAAAGTAAAAAAAACTTCAAATAAACAACCTAATGATGCATCTAAATAACTAGAAAAGAGCAAACCAAACTCAAAATTAGTAGAAGAAAAAAGTGATAAAGATCAGAGCAGAAATAAATGAAATAAAAATGAAAACAACACAAAAAATCAATGAAATGAAAAATTGTTTTGTTTTTTTTTGTTAAAAAAAGATAAACAACATGGACGAACCTTTAGCTAGACTAGGAAAAAAAGAAGGAAGACCTAAATAAAATCAGAGATAAAAAAAGAGATTACAACTGATAATGTAGAAATTCTGGGGATCATTACAGACTACTATTAGCAACTCTACGCCAATAAATTGAAAAACCTAGAAGAAGCAGATAAATTCCCAGACACACACAACCTACCTAGATTATATCATGAAGAAACCCAAAACCTGAGTAGACCAATAACAAGTAATGAGATCAAAGCCATAATAAAAGTCTTCCAGCAAAGAAAAGCCCAGGACCCAGTGACTTACTGCTGAATTTTACCAAACATTTAAAGAAGGACCAACCAATCCTGCTCAGACTATTCCAAAAAATAGAGAAGGGAATACTTCCAAACTCATGCTACAAGGCCAGTATTACCCTGATACCAAAACCAGATAAAGATACATCAGAAAAAGAAAACTACAGGCCAATATCTCTGATAAACATTGATGCAAAAAATCCTCCACAAAATACTAGCACAGTAAATTCAACAACAGTTAAAAAGATCATGACCAAGTGGGATTCGTCCTAGGGATGCAAGGATGTTTCAACATATGCAAATTAATTAATGTGATACATCATATCAGCAGAATGAAGGAAAAAATCATATGATCATTTCAATTGATGCTGAAAAAGCATTTGATAAAATTCAACAACAACAACAACAACAAAAATAAACAAAAAAAATTTTTAAAAACTGGGTATAGGCAGGCTGTGGAGCCCAGGCCCAGCCCGGCAGCCCCCCCCAGGTAGACTGGGGCGAGCTCGCGCCAGTGCGAGGTGAGCCCACTGCGGGAACATCCAGTCATGGATAAAAATGAGCTGGTTCAGAAGGCCAAACTGGCCGAGCAGGCTGAGTGATATGATGACAAGGCAACCTGCATGAAGTCTGTGACTGAGCAAGGAGCTTAATTATCCAATGAGGGGAGGAATCTTTTCTCAGTTGCTTATAAAAATGTTGTAGGAAACTGTAGGTCATCTTGGAGGGTCATCTCAAGTATTGAACAAAGGACGAAAAGTGCTGAGAAAAAAAGCAGCAGATGGCTCAAGAATACAGAGAGAAGATTGAGACGGAGCTAAGAGATAGCTGCAATGATATACTGCCTCTTTTCAATGATATACTGCCTCTTTTGGAAAAGTTCTTGATCCCCAGTGCTTCACAAGCAGAGAGCAAATTCTTCTATTTGAAAATGAAATGCGATCACTACTGTTACTTGGCTGAGTTTGCCACTGGTGATGACAAGAAAGGGATTGTGGCTCAGTCACAACAAGCATACCAAGAAGCTTTTGAAATCAGCAAAAAGGAAATGCAACCAACACATCCTATCAGACTGAGTCTGGCCATTAACTTCTCTGTGTTCTCTTGTGAGGTTCTGAATTCCCCAGAGAAAGCCTGCTCTCTTGCAAAGACAGCTTTTGATGAAGCCATTGCTGAACTTGATACATTAAGTGAAGAGTCATACAAAGACAGCAAACTAATAATGCAATTACTGAGAGACAGCTTGACATTCTGGACATCGGATATCCAAGAAGACCAAGCTGAAGCAGGAGAAGGAGAAGAAAATTAACCGGCCTTCCAACTTTTGTCTGCCTCATTCTAAAATTTACACAGTAGACCATTTGTCACCTATGCTGTCCACAAATAGTTTTTTGTTTACAATTTATGACAGGTTTATGTTACTTCTATTTGAATTTCTATATTTCCCAAGTGGTTTTTATGTTTATTATTAGGGGAGTAGAGCCAGTTAACATTTAGGGAGCTATCTGTTTTCATCTTGAGGTGGCCAATATGGGGATGTGGAATTTTTATACAAGTTATTAATGTTTTGCATAGTACTGTTAGTACATTGTGGCTTCACAAGGGCCAGTGTTAAAACTGCTTCCATGTCTAAGCAAAGAAAACTGCCTACATATTGGTTTGTCCTGGTGGGGAATAAAAGGGATCGTTTGGTTCCAGTCACAGGTGTAGTAATTGTGGATACTTTAAGGTTTGGAGCATTTACGAGGCTGCGGCAGAAACAGATATCCCATTGATACCACATGTTAAACCATGTGTATCTGTGGAATACTCAATCTCAATGTGCGTACCTTTGACTACAGCTGCAGAAGTGTTCCTTTAGACAAAATTGTGACCCATTTTACTCTGGATAAGGGCAGAAACGGTTCACATTCCATTATTTGTAAAGTTACCTGCTGTTAGCTTTCATTATTTTTGCTACACTCATTTTATTTGTATTTAAATGTTTTAGGCAACCTAAGAACAAATGTAAAAGTAAAGATGCAGTAAAAATGAATTGCCTGGTATTCATTACGTCATGTATATCAAGCACAGCAGTAAAACAAAAACCTATGTATTTAACTTTTTTTTAGGTTTTTTGCTTTTGTGATTTTTTTTTTTTTTGATAATTGCCTATCATACATGCGCTGTAAAAATAGTTAACAGGGAAATATGTTTGTTTAATGCCTTATGAAATTTTCTTTTTTTTTTTTTTTTTGACAGAGTCTTGCTCAGTCGCCCAGTCTGGAGTGCAGTGGTGCGATCTCGGCTCACTGCAAGCTCCGCCTCCTGGGTTCCCGCCATTCTCCTGCCTCAGCCTCCCAAGTAGCTGGGACTACAGGTGCCCGCCGCCATGCCCGGCTAATTTTTTGCATTTTTAGTAGAGACGGGGTTTCACCGTGTCAGCCAGGATGGTCTCGATCTCCTGACCTTGTGATCCGCCCGCTCGGCCTCCCAAAGTGCTGGGATTATAGGCATGAGCCACCACGCCCAGCCTAATGTCTTATGAAATTTTCATGAACAATCCAAGCATAATTGTTAAGGACACATTTATTAAATTCATGTAAGTGGAATAAAAGTTTTATGAGTGGAAAGAAACAACAACTGGGTATAGATGAGACATACCTCAACAAAATAAAAGGCATATGTGACAGACCCACAGCTAGAATCATACTGAACAGGGAAAAACTGAAGGTCTTTCTTCTAAGATCTGGAAGGTGACCAGCATGCTCACTTTCACTACTATTATTCAACACAGTACTGAAATTCCTAGCTAGAGCAATCAGACAACAGAAAGAAAGGCACCCAAAGAAAGGAAGAAGTCAAATTTTTCTTGTTTGCAGGTGATATAATCTTATATTTGCAAAAACCTAAAGATTTCACTACAAAACTACTAGAACTGAAAAACAAATTCAGTAAAGTGGCAGAGTACAAATCAACTACAAAAATCAGTAGCATTTCTGTATGCTAACAGCAAACAATCTGAAAAATAAATCAAGGAAGTAATTCCATTTACATTATTACAAATAAAATAAAATATCTAGAAACAAACTTAACCAAAGAAGTGAAAAATCTCTATAATGAAAACTATTCGACATTGATGCAAGAAATTGAAAAGAACACAAAAAATAGAAAGATATTCCATATTCATGGATTGGAAAAATCAGTATTGATAAAATGTCCATATTTCCTAAAGCAATCTACAGATTCAGTGTAATCCCTATGAAAATACTGAGGATATTCTTCAAAGAAATAGAAAAAATAATCTTAAATTTTACATGGAACCACAAAAGACTCAGAATAATTAAAGCCATCTGAGCAAAAAGAACAAAACTGGAGGAATCACAACACTGGAGGAATCACAGAACTATAGTAACAAAAAGAGTATGGTACTGGCATAAAACAACAGATACATAGATCAATGGGACAAAACAGAGAACCCAGAAGCAAATACATACATCTACAGTGAACTCATTTTTGACAAATGTGCAAACAACATACATTGGAGAAAGAACAGTCTCTTCAATAAATGGTGCTAGGAAAACTGGATTTCCATAGGCAACAGAATGAAATTAGACCCCTGTCTCTCACCATAAAGGAAATAAAATCAAAGTGGATCAAAGACTTAAATCTAAGATCTCAAACTGTGAAGCTACTAAAAGGAAACATTGGGGAAACTCTACAGGACATTGGTCTGGGCAAAGATTTCTTGAGTAATACCCCAAAAACATAGGCAACCAAAGCAAAAAGTGACAAATGGGATCACATCAAGTTAAAAAGCTTCTTCACAGCAAAGTAAACATCCTTCCGAATGGCCTTGGTGCTAAAGTTGGTATGCAGCCTGCACCATTCCAGTTCCTAGGTATGGGCTTAGGATCAAAGGTTGCTATCATTCCAAAGTCTTCACACACACAATGCAAGATGAAATGGGCCACCCAGAGATGATCTCCCATGCTGATTCCTTCACAGGGTTCAATTTGAAATTCCTACTGGGCAGGCATGACCTCAACATTAGTCCCTGCAATCCTGACTCCAGCATACAAGCAGGCCTGGTAATGAGCTTCCACGATGTCTCTGCCATAGGTTCTGTCTGCTCCCACACTGCAGTGATATGGACCGTGAGGCCCCGGGAAGCCGTTGGAAGGCCAACCAAAGGGGTGCCCATTTGTCCCCATGAGGGTATATTCCTGCTCCATGCCAAACCAAGGGTGCTGGTTGCTCACCATGTCAATTATCCATTTACAGGTGTGCCTCAAATTGGTCTCTGCAGGCTTTCAATTGTAGTTGAAAACTTCACACAATACCAGCTTGTTAGGGTCCTTACAGAAGGGGTCCTTAAACACAGCAGCAGGAACGAGATACATGTCACGGTTGGAGCCTTCAGACTGTAAAGTACTAGAGGCATTGAAATTCCCCTCAGGCAACTCTTCCACACACTTGGGCTAACTATCCATGGTCAGGGTCTTGCAGTGCAGTCCTTCTCCAGTACCATCGATCCAGATATACATGACCTAGACTTTCTCCCCCTGAGGCAGGGACACGTACACCTGCTTGATGCCTTTATTTAAGTGGGAACATGCTGAGGTGGTCATGGTGGAAGTATTCTGGGTGCTGGGCAGATGGGCGGGTAAAGGTAGGCCGCGAGAGCGAGGTGAGGAGAGGAGGCCGCTGTGCTGCTCACATGCTCCGCTCTTCTCCCCCTCTTGACTCTCCCCCCATGATTTTTGTTCACACTTTTGAATGCTCTAATATTCAAGAGCTTCTAAGTTTTTTCTCAAACTATTCAGTGACATTCAAAAATTTTCAAACTTATGGAACAATTTGCATAAGAAACAAGGACATTTCTTTCTGCAATATTATTGTCCTTGTACATGGCAAGTGTGTATTTCTCTTTGAAAAATTATCTTTTTAAGTTGCATAGTGTGTAATAGTGGAGATAATGCTCCCACACACTCTCTGAACTAAGATTTAATGAAACATTTTTACTTTCTCCAAAAAAAACACAAACAAACCACATACTTATCAAGAAAAGTCTGAATAACACTTACCTTCTCATAGTATAACTTGTGATAGACATGAACATCTTTTCTATGTCTTTGCAAATCGTCATACTCCTTTCTAAGTTTTGATTATCTTCTAACATTTCATCCTTTGTACTCTCAATGTTATGACATATCTCTGAGAGTTACTTTAATGTTAAGTTTTTGCTGGCATCACTTCCTCTAACATGAGGTCATCCTTTCCTCATTTATGTTTATAAGATGATTGTCTTCAAAGTAAACAATCAACAAAGTGAAGAGATCATCCACTGAATGGGAGAAAATATTTGCAAACTATCAATCTGATGAGGGATTAATAACTTGAATATATAAGGAATTCAATTCAACAGGAAAAAAATCTAATAATTTTTTTTTTTGAGATGGAGTTTTGCTCTTGTTGCCCAGGCTGGACTGCAGTATTGTCATAACACTATTCATAGTGATAGAGGATTGTATTAGTTCATTCTCATGCTGCTATGAAGAAATACCCAAAACTGGGTACTTTATAAGAGGTTTAATTGACTCACACTCTACATGGCTGGGGAGGCCTCAGAAAACTTACAATCATGGCGGAAGGCACCTCTTCACAGGGCAGCAGGAGCGAAAATGAGTGCCAAACAAAGGGGGAAGCCCTTTATAAAACCACCTGATCTTGTGAGAACTCAGTCACTATCATGAGAACAGCACTGGGGTTGGTGGTGGGGTGGGGTCGGGGGTACCGCTTGCATGATTCTGTTATCTCCACCTGGTCCCGCCCCTGACATGTGGGGATTATTACAATTCAAGGTGAGATTTCGGTGGGGACACAGAGCCAAACCACATCAAGGATCCCACCCCTAAGAGGACAAATCCAATCATCAAATCTTAAGCTCCTTTCTGCACAAATCACCACAATTCTGTTTCTCAAAGAATCTTTCCACCTCCATGGTTCCTAGTCACTGTATCCCAGATGATCCTTACCTTCTGATCCATAAAAGAAATGTCCACATCTTCCATGTCTGGACTTACCTGTTCTCTGACTGCAATGGAAACAGGTGATACCTGCCTCTGATCTTCTTTACTTTGTGAACCCTTTAAATTCCCCTCTTGGCATTTCTAGCCTTGATACTTCTGTGCAGGTTTTGGTTCTGCCTACTGTTTTGGCGTTAATGTTTCTTGTTCAAAATATGAAACGAGAACTACCTACTTCAATTTTCATTCAAGGATGAAAAAAAAAAGGCCAACCTGCCAACATGGACTAGTGACAAACAATATGCCTTGTAAAGAAAACAGAACTGTCATCCCTGAAGACTTGGAAAGACATGCCGCTGAAAATGCTTTGACTAGACAAAGTAGACACACATGTTAGGAACTATGATATCTGCTTAATGTGTTTTCAATAAAAGAAATGTGCCTGGAGAAACCCCATCTCTACAAAAAAATACAAAAATTTAGCAGGGCATGGTGGTGCACACCTGTAGTCCCAGCTACTTGGGGGGCTGAGGCAGGAGGATAGCTTGAGCCCAGGAGGTTGAGGCTGCAGTGAGCTGTGATTGTGCCACTACACTCCAGCCTGGGTGACAAAGTACCACCCTCTCTCAAAAAAAAAGAAAAAAGAAATGTGTCAACATGGGCAATATAGTGAGACCTATCTCTACAATATCGTGAGACCTGTCTCTACCAAAAAAAAAAAAAAAAAAAAAAAAATTAGCCAGGCATGGTGGCATGCACCTGTAGTCCCAGGTACTCAGGGGGCTAAGACAGGACGATCCCTTGAACTTAGGAAGTTGAGGCTGCAGTGAGACATGATCGCACCACTGCACTTCAGCCTAGGTAACAGAGCAAGATCTTGTCTATCAAAAAAAACAAACAAAAAAAAAAGAAAAAGAAAAAGAAAAAGAAAACAAAGGAGAAAAAGGAAAAAAGAAAGGCAGGTGATCACAGGAGGACATTTAGATGATTGGAAAAGACTAGAAACCCAAATGTGATGTAAATAGAGATTAGAGATGAAGGGACTGTTAGCTGAAAAAGAATAGATTTCAATGAAACAAAAGTTGTATAAGAAGCAGAACTGACATGAGATTCATGGCAAAATGAGATTCCTGTTGTATAAGGATAAATTAAGAAGTACTTCCAGACTGTAAAAACAAAAACAAAACTAAAACTCCAAAGTAGACATTATAAGAGAAGATGATAGATATAGAGAGCAAAGGACGAAAATCAAATGTTGGAATAAAAGACTTTTATTATAGGAACGGGGAGCAAAACCAACAAAAAAGAAGTAATAATGCAAGGTATAAGAGAAGAAAATGTTCCTGAGTGGAAAAAAAGAGCTTAGATTATATATTAAAGGAACTTACTGTTTTCCAGCAAACTTAACTTTTAATAAATGCTATATCTACCTATATCCTGTTGAGACTTACATTTCCAGGTAAATTTAATCACATTAATTTACCCTGCTATAATGACATAAAAATATTTTTTTAAGAGGAAAAAAACCCATGATATTAAAGAAAATGGGAGAGCAAATGGAGGAAGAGGGAGATGACAGTAGATAAAAATTGCCAACAAAATTTTGGAAGCTGAAAAACAGACTAGTACTAATTGATTTAGGAGACCTGAGAAAGGAAAAGGCTAAATGCCTGTGGAGTGACTATAAAAGAATAAAGCCAAATAACTCTAAAGGCTCAGGATTTGGTGGCAGCTATCTCGGAAAGTGGGGTTGAAAGTATGAGAATGGACACCTAAATCGCTTCTTCCGCTCCTCACAAACTTTTAACACTCCTTCTCCCACAAAAGGACAAAGCCTAAAGGTTTATGCTCTAGAAGAAAAATTAATGCAGAGAGACCCTGGACTCACCTGGACCAGGCACAGCTAAGGGTGAGGGTACTGTAGTGAAAGCTGAATGCTCCTTGTTCCCTTTACCTGCTGTACTCTGAGAATACCAGAGCCAGACCTATACCTTCTAGGCAGGAGATTGGAGGAGTCTTTTCTACCGCAAAATCCACAAAACCTGAATTATTCACTCTGGCTCTGTGTCAGGGTTTGCTGAACCCTGGTTTAGGCCATAGAAATTAAAGGGTTTTTGAAAACTAAACTTTGCTAAGTTTAATTTTAGAATTCCTTAATTAGTTCTCTTTACATTTTCTGAAGTTTGTGGATAATAAAATGATAGAGTTTCTAAGTAAAAGATAATGATTTTGCAGAGTTCTTTAATAATGAATTCTGTGAAATGTATTCTCCTATCAATAGAGTTAAGTTGAATTTTCCAGGATGGGAAAATGAAGTCAAGCAATTTCCTCCCATGTTAGGGCATGGTTTTCTTGAATTCATTCCTGTTTGGGGAGGTCACTGAGAGTCCATATATGTAAATTTATAACTTTACTAAATTTGGGTAATTCTCAGCCATTATATCATCACATATATTTTGCACACCAATCTTTTTCTCCTCTCCTGGAATTCCACTGACATGAATTTTATCTTTTTGGTATTGTCCCAAAAGTCCTCATGATTGCACTCATCTTTTTTTTTCCAATTTTTTTCTCTGTTTTTCAGATTGGAAATTTCTGTTGGTCCAAATTCAAGTTCATGGATTGGTCAGTCATTTTCATTCTGCTCTCAACTGTGCCCAGTAAATATTTTATTTCAGATGCTGTATTTCTCAGTTTTAAATTTCTAATAGGTTCCTTTTTATAATTTATATTTCTTTGCTTAGAGCTTCTATATTTCTATTGATTTCAATAGTGTTTACTTTTACCTTCTGGAAGAAGCATATAATAGTTGTTTTAAGGTATTTGTCTAATAATGTCAACATCTTGGGGTTGACATCTATTGATTATTTTTTCCCTTAAGAATTGGTCACATTTTCTTAATTCTTAATAGGTTGAATCTTAGACATTTTGTGTACTAAATTGTGAGACTCTGGGCCTATTTAAGTCCTCTGCAGAATGTTGGTTGTTACTATTTTAGCTGGGAGTTAACCCTGTTAGGTTTGGATGGAAAGTTCTGTCACTTTCTGTGGGGAGCAGTTCCAAAGACTTCAGTTTTCAAAGTATTTGCTATGCTGTTTGGGTCTGCTCTTTGCATGCACTTCTTAGAGGTTAGTCTGGGACATAGGGGATGGGCTATACGGCAGTTCAGTTCTCAAAGCTTTTGCTATGCGGTTTTTCATGTGTTCTGAACATACACGGCTTAGGGGTGAGTATGGACTTGTGACAATGCACATGGAAGCTGGGGATCCCTTATCCCCCTCTCCTCTGTTGGATTTTCAATACATTCTTTGTTTCTCAGGAGCCCCTTTTTACCAGTCCTTTCGTAGAGAGTTGGGGTTTCCCCTAGAGTTGTGGCCACCATAATCATACAGTTCTGTGTGATTGGGTCTACTCTCAGGACAAGATCGTTAGAGAAAAGAGAGATAGAAAAATAACAGGAACTCTTCCATCCACCCACATACACTCTTCCTACCTCAGGGGCATTTTTTTTTCCCATTTCCTCCTTCCAAAGGAACAGGTTTTCTCTCAGGGTTCTGGTTTCTGTACCACTGCCAACGTGACAGCTCAGCTGTATGACCAGGGCTGGTCTTGGGCATGGTTTGGAAAGGACGAAAAGAGAAAAATAAAACCAAGGATTCTCCCTACACTCTCGAGCTTGCTTAGTCCATCTTTTCCAGACCTATGGCCATGAAAAATGGGATTTTCTCAGTTTTTGCTATCTGTTCCTGTCACATAGATCCCCAACTCAGGTTTCCTTTGAATCGAAATTGGTAGGTAAAGGAAGAAAACAACCCAGGAAACTCACTGCCTCCATTTGGATTGTTCTTCAGGCTTTGACTTCCTTCACAGCCAACTGCTACTTCTACTTCTCAGAGTTCTTAGATAGTTGTTTCTTGTATTTTTCCAGAATTTTTGTTACAATCAGTGGGGGAGATAGGCTGCAACTTGGCTAGACATGGGCTGGACAGTTTTTTTTTTTAATCTTAAATTTGATAAACAAAAGAGTTCACATAGCAGGCTTGAATTAACTGAAATTTGGAAAAATTCTAGACAAAACTAATTAGTTCTATTGTCCTTCCTTTTATGGGTTGAAGGAGCAAATCTCTATGGTACTTAATGGCCATTTTAGAAAACCCCATAGGCCAGGCACGGTGGCTCACGCCTGTAATCCCAGCACTTTGGGAGTCTGAGGTGGGTGGATCACGATATCTATCAGGAGTTCAAGACCAGCCAAGATGGTGAAACCCTGCCTCTATTAAAAATACAAAAAATTAGCCAGGCATGGTGGCAGGCACCTGTAGTCCCAGCTACTTGGGAGGCTGAGGCAGAGAACTGCTTGAACCTGGAAGGCGGAGGTTGCAGTGAGCCAACATCATGCCACTGCACTCTAGCCTAGGAGACAGAGAAAGACTCTGTCTCAAAAAAAAGAAAGAAAGAAAGAAAGAAAGAAAGAAAAGAAAACCCTATAAATAGAGTTTATTCATAAAAGACACCTTTACAGTTCTTTTTAAAATATGACTTTTGGATAGGCAAAATCAAGAATAGTTAGTAATTAGACAAAATAGGCTGGGCATGGTTGCTGATGCCTGTAATCCCAGCACTTTTGGAGGCCAAGGTGGGAGGATCAGTTGATTTCAGGAGTTCAAGACCAGTTTGAGCAACATAATGAGATCTCGTCTTTACTAAAAATAAAAAAAAAAATTAGTCAGGTGTGATGGTATGTGTTTATAGTCCCAGCTATTTGGGAAGCTGAGGCAGGAGGACTGCCTGAGCCTGGGAGATGGAGGCTGCAGTAAGCTATGATCCTGCCACTGCACTCCAGCCTGGGTGGCAGAGTTAGACTTTGTCTCAATAGAAAAAAAAAGAAGACAAGATACAAGTCATGTATATCTAAAGATAAGTAAGACATTACTTTCTATAGGGTAAACTAAAAGTTAGAGACTCTGAACCATAACAAAAGCTCTTAGTCTTTAAATCTATTTCTTTTTATCTCATAACTTAGTAACATAGACTACTATGTAAATAGGCTTTTAAGTGTTCACAAAAAGAAACCCTAATAGTTTAATAAAGATTTTAGACTTTAAAAACATTTACTTACATATTTTAATTGACAAATAGAAATTATATATGTTTATCATGTATGTTGTTTTGAAATACACATTATGAAATGGCTAATTTCAGCTAGTAACATTTGTATTACCTCACATACTTATTTTGTATGTATGTAGAGAGTACACTTAAAATCTACTCTCTTAGCAATTTTCAAGATCTTTTAGACATTTTTGGCTGCTTATCTGGACTAGTTATTCCTAGAATGTGCACATAATAACAGAATGACTTTTATTTCTAAGTTAATTTTTAATGTTTTCTGAGAGGGGGAAAAAGGAGGGAAAGGAACAGAACAAAACAGAGGAGATCCTCATCAGTATAGTGGTGAGTAAAAAAAAGAAGAGACAAAACTGGCTTCAGACAAATATGAATATTGTAGAAGGCTAATTATATTCCTTCTTCAAGGAGAGGAGAGAAAGCTTAGATGCAGGAAAATCCATTTTCACAGACAGATATACAACAGAGAGTTATTATACCTGGTTGAAACAGTAGCTCTGACCTTCCACGATTTTATAAGTGGTACAATAAAGCCAGCATTTATTAACTCCTGAAGTACAGAAATGAAGGAGGGGTGTCTTCTACATGAAACAAAACAATCACTCCATATTAATCAGGCAAGATGAAAAACCTCCTTAAAAGGATTTCTTCTCTTTATGTTCTAAGGTACCTCTCAAAGGAACAAAGTAGTCTCTGTAAACAGTTCACCAAAGTGTTTGGTGCAATTGCAAACTGTCCCTGGTAAAACTGTGACAGACAGACAGGCATACAAGTTAATGTTATAGTGAGAAACCACATAGGAATTGAGCTTTTGGCCTAGATGAGGCTCAGTTTGGGATGAGGCAGAACACGTGAAATGTCAATGGTCCATATGATGGTGCCTGTCCAGAGCTTGGCCAAAGGCCAGGCTGTCACTGATGACAGCTGACTAAACCTCCCAAGTTGGGCAGACAAAACTAAACAGTTAGTCCCCAAAGACACAAAGATAAGAGAAGAGCCAGGTATAGCGGTGTGCTCTTGCAGTCCCAGCTGTTTAGGAAGCTTGAGCCTAGGAGTTTGAGGACAGCCTAGTCAACATAATGAGACCCCATCTCTTAAAAAAGAAAAAAAAGGGGGCCGGGCGTAGTGGCTCACACCTGTAATCCCAGCACTTTGGGAGGCCGAGGTGGGCGGATCACAAGGTCAGGAGTTCCAGGCCAGCCTGACCAACATGGTGAAACCCCGTCTCTACTAAAAATACAAATAATTAGTGGGGTATGGTGGCAGGTGCCTGTAATCCCAGGAACTCGGGAGGCTGAAGCAGGAGAATTGCTTGAACCTGGGAGGTAGAGGTTGGAGTGAGCCGAGATCCTGCCACTGCCCTCTAGCCCGGGCGACGATGCAAGACTCAGTCTCAAAAAAAGAAAAAAAGAAAGAAAAAAAGGATGAGGTAAGATAAAATAAAATTGAGAAAGAAGTCCTTATAAGGATTTGAAGTGTTGACCTGAGACAAAGTCTGTCTGAAGGACACCATACTATGGAGGCTTTCTGAAGTTCTCAACCGCTTGTGTACCGGCTTGAGGGACTGTCTTATTGGATCTTTACCTGTCTTCTCCCTATAGATGTTTCCTGTTCCCTTTTCCCAGAGACATGCATGATTTGCTCCCTCATCTCCTACTGGTCTTTGCTCCAATGTCCTTTTCTCAGACCTCCCCTTGCCACCTATATAAAATCACAAATCTTGTTTATACTCCTGACTCGGTCTCTTCTCTATTTTTCTCCATTGCACTTATCACCATCTAACACACTACATATTTTCCTATTTGTTTGCTTTATCTCTCCTTCCATTAGAATGAAATCTCCCTGAAGGATTTTTTTTTTCTGTTTCTGTCTTAACTCGAACAATGCCTTTCACATAAACAAAGGTACCCAATTTAAATTTGTGGGATCAATGAATGAATTGTCTATGGCAGTGGCAGTGAAGACAAAAGCCTAAAATGGAGCCTAAAATATCCTTATAACAAGAAATGCCCCTTCCTCAATTACAAAACATTTGTTTCTGGGATATGTTATTAGTTCCATAAGTTAGAAGAGAAAACTTACAGAAGGTGAAAACTACTGTGAAGAGGCCGGGCGCGATGGCTCACGCCTGTAATCCCAGCACTTTGGGAGGCTGAGGCGGGCAGATCACGAGGTTGGGAGTTCAAGACCAGCCTGACCAACATGATGAAGCCCCCATCTCTACTAAAAATACAAAAATTAGCTGGGTGTGGTGATAGGCGCCTGTAATCCCAGCTACTTGGGAGGCTGAGGCAGAAGAATTGCTTGAACCTGGGAGGCAGAGGTTGCAGTGAGCCGAGATCATGCCACTGAACTTCAGCCTGGGTGACAGAGCAAGACCCTATCTTGGGGGAAAAAAACAACAAATAAACACATACACAAAAACAAAAAACTACAGCGAAGAAAGAAATCAAACTGGAAGGATAAGAAAAAGAGTAACTAAACAAAGACAATCCAAAAAGAGGATTAGATTGGATGAAAGACTGTACCAATGAAAAGAGATGGAGTGCAATGGATGAAAGAAAAGATGACATTTTGAAACACTAGCCTTTACTGATAAATGTTGTATTATAGGAAAGGAACATCTGTGATCTATGGGATAATCAATTATCAACTATGTAAAATATTAACTATATGAAACCACACTTTGTCTTCAGAGGAGAGGTTCCCCTTGTAGGTGGCAAAGGGGAAACATCCCTTCACCTTTAGAAGGTTATGAAAATCAACTGACAAAAAGCAGATTAATAGGTGAAAAGGCATACAAATTTATTAATGTGCATGAGGGAGGGGATTATTAATAATCAGAGTGATTATTACTGAATAACCCAGTGTGGTACAGAAACTTACATATCCTTTTTCATGGACAGTAGGAGATGAGGAATGTCAACAATTCCTTTGAGGGGCAGTAAGTCATTAGGGAGAATGAATGGACCCAGGAGTTGGGGGGCCTACGTTAAGGGAAGGTGAGAGGTAGAGCTACACAGGAACAAAGGTTGTCGTATGCAGATAAAGTTCCACAGGTGATCTCTTGGGGCTACCCTCAGAAGAACAGAAGAAAAATCTGGGCCAGAAAGGTGGCTCACACCTGTAGTCCTAGCCCTTTGGGAGGCCGAGGAGGGAGGATCCCTTGAGGCCAGGAGTTTGGGACCAGCCTGGGCAATATAGTAGACAACCTGTCTCTATGAAAATAAAATAAAAATTAGAGGGGTGGGGTGGTGCTCACCTGCAGTGAGCTATAATCACACCACTGCACTCTAGCCTGGGCAACAGCGCAAGAATCTTCTCTTTTTAAAAAAGTGTGTCTGGGTGTGGTAATGACACCCAATTTCTTCTCTTCTCCAGTGGTTGACCTCTCCTGGTTATTTGAATCTCTAGGGAGGGGATTTCAGACAATTACATTGCATTTCTTTTGGAAACAAAGTTACTTGTTTAGATAAGGAAATTCCAAGAGAATCCCTCTCTGCAGTTTGAGTCTGGGGAATAAAACAAAGGTAGGAGTTAGGGTTAGGGATCTTGATTCTGAGGCAGCTTCTTCTTTTTTTTTGAGATGGAGTCTCACTCTGTGGCCCAGGCTAGAGCGCAGTGGCGTGATCTCGGCTCACTGCAAACTCTGCCTCCTGGGTCCAAGCGATTCATCTGGATTCTAAGACAGCTTTTAAGGCTTCACCATGTCAAAGCATCAGGAAGGAAGCACCATGTCAAAGCACAATGAAACTTAAGATTCCTTAAATTCAGATTCCTTTCTGTTGACTCCAAATTTTTAGACAAAACGCATCTGTGTGAAGAGACCCCCAAACAGGCTTTGTGTGAGCAACGTGGCTGTTTATTTCACCTGAGTGCAGGCAGGCTGTCTGAAAAGAGAGTCAGTGAAGGGAGATAGGGGTGGGGCTGTTTTAAAGGATTTGGGTAGGTAAAGGAAAATTACAGTCAAAGGGGTATTGTTCTCTGGTGGGCAGGGATGGGGGGGTCACAAGGTGCTCAGTGGGGGAGCTTTTGAGCCAGGATGAGCTAGGAGAAGGAATTTCACAAGGTACTATCATCAGTGAAGGCAGAAACAGGCCATTTTCACTTTTTTTGTCATTCTTCAGTTACTTCAGGCCATCTGGATGTATATGTGCAGGTCACAGGGGATATGATGGCTTAGCTTGGGCTCAGAGGCCTGACACCTTTAACCACTTGTAAATTCAAGAATCTCTCAATCCATTATAACCTGTAAGATCTGCTTCAAGACATCCAGCCTTTTTGGGCTGAACCAATGTATACCCTTCAAGTATTGATTTATGACCTTGCCTGTAACTTCTGCCTCCCTAAAACGTATAAAACCAAATTGTAATCCAACTGAGGCAGGCTCACTTTCTCAGAACCCCTTGAGACTGTGTTACCCAGGCCATGGTCACTCATATTGACTCAGAATAAGCCTCTTTAAAATATTTTACAGAGTCTATTTTTTCCATTAACAGCCCCAACACCCTCAACAACTTCTCACTTCCTTCCCCCCTCCCTGTTTCTCCCCTCTAATCCTTCCTCTCTTTCCTTCTCAACCCTCAGGACTGCATGTGCACACACCCACAAAGACCAAAAAATCTGTGTAGAGAAATGCACCCACACAGACGTTTATACCTAGAAACACATATGGTCAGGTTCTGAAGACCCATCTCCACAGTTCATGTCCACGTGACACAGAGAAACACACCCATGAGGAGATATCCACAACCCCAGTTTCCACACGAAGACAAAATAAAATCTAAAACTCAGTTAATTAAGATCAAATATATACAAAATAAAATGCAGTCAGAGTAAAATAAATATTTCAGGAATCCTTCTGTTATTTCTGCATGTTATCATTACACAGAGACACCAGCAGTTTATGCATGTTGATTCCTGCATTTTGGATCATTCCCTCTTCCAACTTCACATATTAAAATCCTCTCTCAGCTTCAAGCACCAGCTTGAATGCCATCTTCTACATGAAGCTTTCCCAGATCACTTCAGCCAAAAATAATTTCCCCTTTACAGGAGATTTATATAGCAACTTTATATAATATTTATAAGGAGATTATATACCACATACTCTCAGAAACCATATTATTGTATAGATACCTATTATTTCCCACTATGCTGAACACATGTAACTTTTAAGTTATCAGAATTCACTTCTACATACTTTTATATCCCCCACAATGTTTTATTCAACAAATAGGTTTTAATGGACACCACTTTCAGCTAACAGGTAGAAAACTAATGCACAGGAGAGGAAGGTGGCTTAGATGAGAAATGAGGGATATATATGACATACATATATATATATGTATGTCCAGATGGCCTGAAGCAAGTGAAGAATTACAAAAGCAGTGAAAATGGCCGGTTCCTGCCTTATCTGATGACATTCCACCATTGTGATTTGTTCCTGCCCCACCTTATCTGAGCAATTAACCTCGTGAAACTCCCCCACCTCGTGACCCTTACCCCTGCCCGTAAGAGAAAAACCCCCTTTGATTATAATTCTCCACTACCCACTCAAATCCTATAATATGGCCCCACCCCTATGTCCCTTCGCTCACTCTCTTTTCGGACTCAGCCCGCCTGCACCCAGATGATTAAAAAGCTTTATTGCTCACACAAAGTCTGATTGGTGGTCTCTTCACATGAACGTGGGGGAAAGTCATGACTGCAATCTGGTGTTTAGGATTGTCTTCCCTGCCTCTGCAGCTGGTCAGGAGGGTGGAGACTAATGAGGGGGATCAGAGAGAATCAGGAGCCAGCATTCAGCTTTATAGAGAGAAAGGCTCCATTTTGTCAAGGTTCTCTGAGCCAAGTGGTTTCTTTGGGATGGATCCACTGTAATTAAACTAAAAAGAGACTGAAGCATAAATCAGAATGCTAATTTACTAATTTATAGTGAGAAATGTAACTCCAAGGAACCTGGCCTACTCCTACCTGCTAGTCAGGGCATTCTCTCCTTCTAGGTCTATTTACATCGCAAGTTCTAGGCTACTCAGAAGTGTCTGATGACTCTAATCCAGTCAGGGCTGTGAGTGCATAAACTAGAAAACCTAAAAGAGATGGATAAATTCCTGGAAAAATACAACCCTCCTAGCTTAAATCAGGAAGAATTAGATACCCTGAACAGGCCACTAACAAGCAGTGAGATTGAAACGGTAATTTAAAAATTACCAACAAAAAAAAAGTCCAGGACCAGACGGATTCACAGCTGAATTCTACCAGACATTCAAAGAATTGGTACCAATCCTTTTGACCCTATTCCACAAGACAGAGAAAGAAGGAACCCTCTCCTAATTGATTCTATGAAGCCGGCATCACTCTAAGACCAAAATCAGGAAAGGACATAACCAAAAAAGAAAACTACAGACTGATATCCTTGATGAATATAGATGCTAAAATCCTTAGCAAAATACTAGCTAACTGAATCCAACAACATATCAAAAAGATAATCCACCATGCTCAAGTGAGTTTCATACCAGGGATGCAGGGATGGTTTAATATATGCAAGTCAATAAATGTGATACACCATATAAACAGAATTAAAAACAAAAATCACATGATCATCTCAATAGATGCAGAAAAAGCATTCGACAAAATCCAGCATCCCTTTATGATTAAAACTCTCAGCAAAATCAGCATACAAGGGACTTACCTTAATGTAATAAAAGCCATCCATGACAAACCCACGGCCAAAATAATACTGAATGGGAAAAGGTTGAAAGCATTCCCTCTGAGAACTGGAACAAGACAAGGATGCCCACTCTCACCACTCCTCTTCAACATAGTACTGGAAGTCCTAGCCAGAGCAATCAGACAAGAGAAAGAAATAAAAGGCATCCAAATTGGTAAAGAGGAAGTCAAACTGTCACTGCTGGCAATATGGTCGTCTACTTTGAAAACCCTTCACTGTTTGCTGATGATATGATCGTCTACCTTAAAAACCCTAAAGACTCCTCTAGAAAGCTCCTAGAATTGATAAAAGAATTCAGCATAGCTTCTGGATACAAGATTAATGTACACAAATCAGTAGCTCTTCTATACACCAAAAGCGACCAAGCAGAGAATGAAATCAAGAACTCAACCCCTCTTACAATAGCTGCAAAAAAAAAAAAAAAAAAAATATTTAGGAATATACATAACCAAGGAGTCAAAAGGCCTCTACAAGGAAAACTACAGTAACGGAGGAGACCACCCTTCATATCGTCTTATGCCCAATTTCTGCCTCCAAAGAAAGAAGTAAAAACTAAAAGGCAGAAATGAAATCCACAGGCAGACAGTCCAGTGCCAGACCCTGAGTCTGGTAGTTAAAGATTGACCCCTGACCTAATTGGTTATGTTATCTATAGATTACAGACATTGTATAGAAATGCACTGTGAAAATCCCTATCTTGTTTTGTTCTGACCTAATTACCAGTGCATGCAGCCCCCAGTCACCTACCCCCTGCTTGCTCAATCAATCATGACCCTCTCACACGCACCCCCTTAGAGTTGTGAACCCTTAAAAGGGACAGGAATTGCCCACTTGGGGAGCTCGGCTCTTGAGACAGGAGTCTTGCCGATGCCCCCGGCCGAATAAACCCCTTCCTTCTTTAACTTGGTGTCTGAGGAGTTTTGTCTGCGGCTTGTCCTGCTATAACAGAACACTGCTGAAAGAAATCATAGATGACACAAACAAATGGAAACACATAAATCTCATGAACGAGTAGAATCAGTATTGTGAAAATGGCTTTACTGCCAAAAGGGCTGTGAGTGGAACAATCTCAGGTGCTAGTGTCACTGGGCTGTGACAGCCTGGTGCCTTTCCTGCAGCTGGGGGACACAACTGATGATAGAAACTAGGTGTATACCTGGATGACACTGAAAGACCTTTGGATCCAGCCTTGCTCTTTGGCTCCTGGTTTTTAAAAATTTATTTAATTTAATTTAATTTAATTTAATTTTTGAAATAGGATTTAGCTCTGTAGCTTGGGCTGGAATGCAGTGGCACAATCATAGCTTGCTGCAGCTTCAACCTCTTGGGCTCAAGTGATTCTCCTGCCTCAGCCTCCTGAGTAGCTAGGGCTACACGAGCGTGCCACCATGCCCAGCTGATTTTTTATTTTTTTTGTAGAGATGGGGTCTTGCTGTGTTGCCCAGGCTGGTCTTTAACTCCTAGCCTCAAGTGTCCTCCTGCCTTGGCTGCCCGGGCTCCTATTTTAAAATTTCTTTTATTACTGTCCTTCTTTTAAAAAACTAATGGATATGTGAATAGTCTGCAATTTCAAACAGCTTATTTATAATCATTCTGAGTATTTATATCCTCTTAACTTGAATGAAATGGAGGTGGTAAGGCCCTTAGTGGAGTTTAGAATCAACCTTTTTATCTATCTCTAAGTTGCTGTGATGGGCTAGTTACTTTACTTCTTGGTGATTCAGTTTCCTCTTGTATAACGTGGGATAAAATACCTGGGTCTGGCCGGTGGTAAGCACTGAATGAGGTGATGTGTGTACAGGCCTGGCACTGGGTAATGCTGCTCAGACAGGGTTAATTCCCCTTTCTTCCCTGTGTTCCTGAATTCTTTGACCTTTATTTATAGTTCATTGTCTAGGTCAGCTCATCACCAGAGATGGCCAACCTCACCTATTATATGAGGACTTTTCATAACATCATCCATAGAGAGTTGCTGACACCCTATTAACCACCTCCCCACCGCAAGAAAGCTCATTTCTTTTTCTTAGTTGAAATCTGTCATAGACAGCAATTAAATTTCAGAACATTTAGAAACATTTCAAATGGTGAAAAAGATGCAGCTACTGAACACATTTTTGAAATCATGACTAAAATTTCATTTCATTTATTTATTTTTATTTTTTTGAGACAGGGTCTTACTCTGTCATCCAGGCTGGAATGCAATGGTGTGATCATGGTTCACTGAAGCCTTGACCTCCCAGGCTCAAAAGATCTTCCCACCTCAGCCTCCTGAGTTGCGTAGCTGGGACTACAGATGCATGCCACCATGTCTGGCTAACTTTATAATTTTTTGTAGAGATGGGGTCCCACTATGTTGCCCAGGCTGGTCTCGAACTCCTGGGCTCAAGTCGTCCTCCTGCCTCAGCCTCCCAAAGTGTTGGGATTACAGGCATGAACCATCATGCCCAGTCTAAAATTTCATTTTTATAGGAGTTTCTTTTAGATGCATTATTGAGGCAGATGGAAATGTAATTATTTTGTTTGGTTGAGTAGTAACTATCAGTAATATTTAATAGGATAATACATTTTATATAAGAATAAGAATATAAATTCATTTTTATAATCATAGTAACATATTTTCAAGGTATAAATAAAATTTAATCATTTTGATTATAAGATCTTCATATGTATAGTATTAAATCAAAAGCATTTCTACATGTTTATTTATTTATACATGACTCTGTCTTCTGAGTTTTTACTTTATTAGTAAGGTTTTTTTTTTGTTTTTTTTTTTTGAGGCAGAGTCTCACTCTGTCGCCCAGACTGGAGTGCAGTGGCCGGATCTCAGCTCACTGCAAGCTCCGCCTCCCGGGTTTACGCCATTCTCCTGCCTCAGCCTCCCGAGTAGCTGGGACTACAGGCGCCCGCCACCTCGCCCGGCTAGTTTTTTCTATTTTTTAGTAGAGACGAGGTTTCACCGTGTTAGCCAGGATGGTCTCGATCTCCTGACCTCGTGATCCGCCCGTCTCGGCCTCCCAAAGTGCTGGGATTACCGGCTTGAGCCACCGCGCCTGGCCAAATTAATATTTTTTAACAATCTTGTTTCTTCTATACCTCCACACTATTTACCTCCTCATTTTGAAATAAATTCCAGATATCAGAGAGTTATACCATTAAATATTTCAGAATGCATCTAAACATATACAAGCTTTTAAAATGACAGAGCTACCATTATTAAACCTAGAAAGTTCATAATAGTTTCCTTATATCATCAAATATCCTATCAGTGCTTAAATTCCCTTGATAGGCTTATAAATTTATTTTTATTTTCTCAAACTCCTGACATCATGTGATCTATCCACCTCAGCCTCCCAAAGTGCTGGGATTATAGGCATGAGCCACCACACCTGGCCAGTCACCACGCCCGACCCCCTGTTTTTATTTTCTATAATTTGTTTGTTGGAATCAGAATATAAACACAGCCCACAAACTTCAAGTAGTTGAAATGTCTCTTAATGCTCTTTTAATACATAGATTCTGCTCCATTGCTTTAACTTTTCTCCTTATAATTTTTTTGTGGAAGAAACTAGATCCTTTGTCCATAGTCCTGATTCTGCCAATTGCATCCCCGTGGTCTATCATGTTTGTTTGCCCTCTGTATTTCCTACCAATTATATGTTGCTGAATTTGATTTGCTAAAATGTTAAGAACTTTTGCATTCATGTTCATGAAAAATGTTGGTCTCTAGTTTTCATTTTTTTTTTTGAGACGGAGTCTTGCTGTGTCGCCCAGGCTGGAGTGCAGTGGCCGGATCTCAGCTCACTGCAAGCTCCGCCTCCCGGGTTCACGCCATTCTCCTGCCTCAGCCTCCCGAGTAGCTGGGACTACAGGCGCCCGCCACCTCGCCCGGCTAGTTTTTTTGTATTTTTAGTAGAGAGTGTTAGCCAGGATGGTCTCGATCTCCTGACCTCGTGATCCGCCCGTCTCGGCCTCCCAAAGTGCTGGGATTACAGGCTTGAGCCACCGCGCCCGGCGTCTAGTTTTCAATTCTTATAATGTCTTTGGATTTGGTATCAAGGCAATCCTGGCCTCAAACAATGAATTGAGAAGTATTCTCTTCTTTTTAAATTTTTGAAAGAATTTATGTAGAATTGGTATTATTTCTTCTTCAAATATTTGTTAGAATTCACTAGTGAAGAAATATGGGCATAAAGAAATAGAGTTTCCTTGACAAGAATTTTTTTGAGACAAGATTTAAACTATAAATGCAATTTCTCTAAACGGATATAAGGCCATTCAGGTTATCTATTTCTTCTTGAGTAAGTTTTGATAATTTGTGTCTTTCAAGTAATTTGTCCAGTCTTAGTCCATTTTGTGCTGTTATTACAGAATACCACAGATTGGGTAATTTATAAAGGCAGAATTTATTCTCTCACAGTTCTGGAGGGTGGGAAGGTACCAGCATTTGATGAGGGCTTCCTTGCTGTGTCCTCACGTGGAAGAAGGGCAGAAAAGTAGGAGAGAGAGAACCTGCAAACTCTTTTTATAGTGGCATCAGTCCACTCTGTTCTCATGACCTAAAACACCTCCCAAAAATCCCCACGTCCCAACACTGTTACACTGGGGATTAAGTTCCCAACACATAAAGTTTGGAAGGAATACATTCAAACCATAGCAGTTGTCAATTTATAGACATTAAAGTTGTCAATTTTTTTGTTGTCAATTTATAGACATTAAAAATTTCACATTATTATTGTTATTGAGACAGGGTCTTACTCTGTCACCTAGACTGAAGTGCAGTGGTGAGATCTTAGCTCGCTGCAACCTCCACCTCTCAGGCAAAAAGCGATCCTCCCACCTCAGCCTCCTGAGTAGCTGAGACTACAGGTGCACACCACCATGCCCAGCCAATTTTTATAGTTTTTGTAGAGATGGAGTTTCGCCATGTTGCCCAGGCTGGTCTCAAACTCTTGAACTCAAGTGATCCACCCACCTTAGCCTCCCAAAGTGCTGGGATTACAGGCATGAGCCACTGTGCTTGGCCTTCACATTAACTGATTGTCCTTTAAATATCTTTGGAATTTTGATGAGTCACCTCTCTCATTCTCAATATTGGTTATTGGTCTGCTCTCTTTTTTCCCAAAGTTCCTATGACTTTTTAAAACATGAAGGACCCTGGCCTTGCTGAGGCTCCCACCTCTGAGTGATGGTGTTTTGCTTGGCATAAATTGTATTCAAATTTCTTAACCAGGCTCCTTGAGTTCCCCATGGTGTCCATAAGTGGAGTCAATGCCTCTGAAATTCAATCAAATTTTCAGTGTGAGGGGAGGGACACAGTTTCTTCAGAGTCTCAAATACAAACCCATAGCTCAGTGCCTTCTTGCTTAAGGGTTATTTTTGATACTTATTTAATATACAGGTTGCTGGACCCTGCACATAGAGATTCCGATTCATTAGTCTGGAGTGAAACCAGGAAATCTATATTTTTAACAAGCTCCCGAGTGATTCTGATGTAAGGCTGGGATTGAGAGCCCACTGGAGAAGAAAACCTTTGAAAGTTCCTGTCAGGGTAGAGATGTCACAGGACTAGGCGTATTGGGTGGGCATGTGCTGCCCTCTAGTGTCTCTGGCTGCCATCTACCGTTACTCCCCACACTCCTGCATTGGGTAGTAATCCGCTGTGTGAGCTCTGGTGGTTCTGCTGCCTGACACTGCTCTGAGGCTTCCTGCCCAACTCCCTGGAAATTCTAGCTCTTGGGCATTAACAAAGATGCTCATCTATAAAAATGTTGCCGCTGAGTCGCAGCAACTATGCATCTCTGTCCCTGGCACCTTGGTATACTTGAGATGTTCACTAGTATTTTCTGAGTATGAGACACAGCGAAGCTCTTTTGTAAGGCTCGTGTGGAGGGACAAGTCTCACATTAGTGGCATGTCAGTCACATTTTTCTTTACAAGGCGATAGGACCCATGGTACGTATGAACTGGTAGCCATGAACAGTTCCTTGAAGAAATTCTATTGCGATCATTGTGGCTCTGCAGCATTATAATGAAAGCAGGGTCTGGCTTAAAGCAAGTTTTCTAGAAACAAATGAAGAACCCTTGATAGTTGTGCAGCCCTCCAGCATCCACAGAGGCTTTTCATGTACTTCATCTCCCTTGTTTGCTATTTGCTCTCAACTACAAGGCAGGAAGGGCAAATGTGATGATCCATGCCCACATCGTGAGAAATGCCAGGCTTAGCTGTGTTCATTACACAAATGTGCCCTTGTTTAGGAAGACACTGATCCCACTGTCCTGTCCGCACAAGCACCCTTGTCGATGAGCCCCAAATCAGTAAATAAACCCATGCTAAAGGCCTAATCTGCAAAAAGGCATGAGACCATTTTTGGCTCAGCCCTTTGCTCTAATTCCTCAGCTCTGAGACAGAGGAGCAAAGGCCAGGAGAATTGCTGGAGCGGAGTTTTCAGGAGACGGTTTTAATGTCTTGGTCAGAGGGCAGACGCTGCGGGTTATCTGTGAGGTAAGTAGTGCAGCAGTAGGAGCAGGTGCAGGATTTGCAGAATGTGGTGATTCTGCCGGGGGCAAGAGGTCAGGCTAATGGGTGATAGAACTGTTACAGCCGCATAGAGGGTGGCAGCAGCTGGTTAAGTAGGAGTAATAAAAGTAAGGAAGGATCCAGGCTACTTTGCAGGTATGTTGATAACCTGCTGCTAAACAGCTGACTCAAACTGCCTTTTAATTGATTTTTGTTAACCTTTCATTCAGCGCTCTTTGGTTGAAAAAGTCTTCTCATTCCTGTATTATGGAATTTGCAAGTTCAGGGCAGATGTTGAAATAGCTCAAATTCATCCAATTTTCAGGCAGGGCTCTTCTTAAATTATCCTTAATATGAAGATCTATTTTCCTTTTGTAGGTATAAGAAGGACATTTAAGAAAAATGTTCAGTAATGCAAATCAAAACTGCAATGTGATACCACCTTACTCCTGCAAGAATGGCCATAATCAAAAAATCAAAAAACAGTAGATGTCGGCATGGATATGGTAATCAGGGAATACTTTTGCACTGCTGGTGGGAATGCAAACTAGGACAACCACTATGGAAAACAGTGTGAAGATTCCTTAAAGAACTAAAAGTAGAACTACCATTTGATCCAGCAATCCCACTACTGGGTATCTACTAAGAGGAAAATAAGTCATTCGAAAAAGATACTTGCACACGCATGTTTATAGCAGCACAATTTGCAATTGCAAAAACGTGGAACCAAACCAAATGCCTATCAGTCAATGAGTGGATAAAGAAACTGTGGTGTATATATATATGAGATGGAATACTACTCAGCCATAAAAAGGAATGAATTAATGGCATTTACAGCGACCTGGATGAGATTTGAGACTATTATTTTAAGTGCGGTAACTCAGAAATGGAAAACTAAACATCATATGTTCTCACTGATATATTGGAGCTATGAGGACGCAAAGGCATAAGAATGATACAATGAACTTTGGGGACTTGGGAGGAGGAGTGGGAGAGGGCGAGGGATAAAAGACTACAAATAGGGTACAGTGTACACTGCTCAGGTAATGGGTGCACCAAAATCTCACAAATCACTAAAGAACTTACTCATGTAACCAAACACCACCTGTTCCCTAATAACCTATGGAAATAAAAAAAAAAGAGAAAAATGTTCACTAATCCATTTGTTTGTCAAATCATTTTCAGAATATTTTTCCTTATAACTAGTTCAAAAAGAAACCCTTGTGCTAATGAATTTTTTGGTTGTTTTTAAGTTATGGTAAGATATGCTTAACATAAAATTTACCATTTTAGTTATTTTTAAGTGTACTATTCAGTGCCGTTAAGGGTATTCACTTATGAATAAGATGGTTGTATTCATCACCCCAAACAGAAACTCCTGTACCCATTAAACAATAACACTTGATTTCCCCCTTCTCCAGCCCCTTCCCCAGCAAAAGGTTGGCTTTTGCTTCTTGTGAATGCCTTGTCTTTGAAACTAGATATTTAAGAATCTTGAAAGCAGGTATGCAACACAACCCAAATGTCTTTGTACTCTTCACACTGCCCAACTTAGGGTTAAGCACGTACTGAGTGCTCACTATTCCTGTCTGGTGGAGGAACGAATGCTAGAGGAAGGATCAAATGCCCTTTTCAGAGATTTTGTTTGTTTTTGAGGCAGAGTCTCATTCTGTCATCCAGGCTGGAGTGCAGTGGTGTGATCTCGGCTCACTGCAATTTGTGCCTTCTGGGTTCAAGTGATTCTCCTGCTTCAGCCTCCTGAGTAGCTGGGATTACAGGCGCCCACCACTACGCCTGGCTAATTTTTTGTATTTTTAGTAGAGACAGGGTTTCACCATGTTGGCCAGGCTGGTCTTGAACTCCTGACCTCAGGTTATCCACCTGCCTCAGCTTCCCAAAGTGCTGGGAATACAGGCATGAGCCACCGTACCCAGCCCCTTTTCAGAGATTTTGAGCCTAAGAGCAACCACGCTTACCAGGGCAAGAACTTCTCAAGGAAACTCAGAAATCCTAGGGTGTTCGGGACATGCCATAATATTGATCGGGGTCATGAAGTTAACATTAATGTGAGAATCAGTGGGTATAGGAGAGGTAGATCCTAGGGTTGAATGAGGGAAAATCCTGCTCTGCCTAAAGTTATTCAAATTCAGATTTTCATAAAACACTCTTTCAGGCAAACATTCCGACCATGGTGGATTCAACCAAAGAGCCACAAGTTTGTCGACCTTAATCGAAAGTTTTGCCAATAACTCACCTCCATGAATAGGCTAGATGCTATAAAATCTGTAGAGGTGATTCTGGAAAATCAAGCCTTGTACAGAGCTCCAGAAGTGAGCATCATTCATTTGCCTCCTTGAAAGGTAGTGCTTACAATCTCTGCTCACCCATGTCAGGCTGGACCACACAGATTGGGAGGAGTCCTTCTTTAACTCTCAGAAAGTTATTTAAAAGAACAACAGCTTTGTCCTTTCCTTGACACGTCATACACTGCCCTCTTTCTGGACCTCTCTGTACTGACCATATATCATTGCTGGTGACATTAAAAATCGGTTTCCAAGATTTAACAATATGATGCCTGCACTATCCTCTGTTGTTGTTGTTGTTGTTGTTGTTATCCTTCCAGTACAGATGATGTAGTTCATGGAGTTCCTCTGATCTACCCACTGTCTCTCTTATAGGGCATGTAGTGTATATAGACTCAGTTTTACAGGGATAGGTGTCAGGCCATTGTAGTAAAGGAGAGAGCTGAGCCATGAGGGTATAGAGAGTAGAGTGAACATGAAAAGGTACATGCTGCCCATGACCTTGGTATCTTTTGCCCCAGGCTCTATAGCCCATACAGAGCACCAGACACCCTCATCTGAACATTGAATCACCACAGTAAGCCTCTCTAAAAACAGACAAAGGTCTGTGATGCTATCCCTGCCTTGTGGAACAGGAGGGCTTTGTGATGCGGTCTGGTGGTTTGGATCCCTCTTCTTTGAGGCAGAAATGATGAGGTGTAGAATCTGGAGGTATTAGGTTCCAAGACAGTGGAAGACTAGGGAGAAGGATGGCTAGTGAGGTTTAGATCATGTTGAGCCCTACCTTTGTTTTGTGGGATGTTAGATATCCCTTATACACCTATGGATCCATCTGCATTATTGCATTAATTATTTGGCAAGTGAAAAAGAGCCGCCAAAAATTAAGGTTGGGACCTAACAGGAGCTGTTGCCAGGTAGGGAAACACTATGACCATGGCTAAATTGATGTGCCTCAAACAAGATTTTATCCCCCAGCTTTCTCTTGTTACTGTTAGCCCTTGCTTTTTTAAGGGGGTTTCCTCACTGGATACCAGAAGAGCTCCCAATCCGGGTGATTATTCTGGTTGGTGACTATTTAGGGCCATTTGATGGCTGAACTCCTTTGGCTTCTACACCCACCCATCCTTTAATCTGTTCCACTTTTCCTCCCGTCTCATCCTAAAGTCCCCACAGAACTTATGAAAGGAATGAGGGCGGGAGGCATGGAGTATGGAAGAGCCTGAAAGGGAGTCAGAAATAAGCAAATAAGGAAACTCTTGGAGTGAAAAAGAATACAGAAAGGAAAGAAGAGTATATAAAATTGGAACACAGAAAAAGACTGGGAAATGTTTATGAGTTTTGTTTCATTTTAGATATGGGAAAAAATGATGTAGCAGCTTTACATTCTAATGTTTTTGTCTTTAAGTGTCACCAAAGAGTCCAACAAAAGTCTGGAGACAGAACATCAAGAGGTAAAGTCCCAGTCTCTCCTCTGATTCGCTTCTACTGTGGGTGAGGTTCCCATGGATCCTGACCCCTCTATGACCCCTGCTGCTAAGAGCCAGGTGCTCTAACCACTGCAGACTCTAGTACCCCACTAGGGACAATTTCTCATGGAAGACTTCCTTGGGTGGAAAATCAGAGCCTAGGGACATCAAAAAAATTCTCTATCTTATCCTCTTGAGAATAAAGAAGGAAGAAGTAGGGCATAAGTCCTCAACTCTGTCATTTACTAGTTTTACAAACCTGTGGAACTCACTTCAACTCTCAGTCTTGTTCTCCATAAAATGGGCATGTGGTGAGCCTTCCTCACTCCCAGTGTGATGGTGAAGAACAAGTGAGATGAGGTACAGAACAACACATTGTAAACAGTTAAGTTGTACACAGATGTGACTTAGTGTTCTGACTCTTGGGGTTTTCAGTATCCTCTCATTAAAAGGTCTTAAACTGCTTATAGGATGTTTCTGAATCCTCTCCATTTCCACATAACACTATCTTCTGTTTCCTCAGCTAGGAGAACTTCTCAGGAAGAAGCCAAGAAGTTGTGGAAGCTGCTCTTTCTCATGAAAAGGTAATCTCTTGTTCTCTGCAGTCTCCCAGCTGCTAGTCTGGTCTGTGATCATTTCTCAGCTTGGCTTGGGGTAGAGATAAGAAGAGGGATAATGGATGGGAGGGAGACATACACAGTGGAGGCTGGTTCGCTAGTTGATAGAGTTGCCAGGTCACAGGGGCTGGGCCAGACATCTCAGGAGGGAAGGTCACCCAATGCTGCTTTGGGCTAGGTCACAGTAGTTCTAGAATTCAGGCTGGTACTAGTGTATAATTCATAAAAGACTCTACACGGGGTTGCATTCAGCCATGAGACAAGCTGTTCAGTCAAGAGGAATGGATTTTGCATAAAGAAGTCATCCCTGTCTTATTCTTTATTCTCTCTCCTCTGAGTCTGACTGGACTCTGCTGACATTACCTCCACTGGCTCTGTCAGTAGGGAGATAGCCCTCAGACGGCAGCCTATCATCTTAACCATTTCTTAAGATTTCTAGAGAACAGGATTGAGTCCCAAAAGACATTGGGTATATCAGCAGGGATACCAAATAGCCCTCAGAACACAGAGGTTCTGTATGAACTTCAAGCCCAAATACCAGGCTTTGCGTTTCTTAGCCTCAAATGAGACTGATCTATGTTCTAACTGGTGATGCCCCATCAGCTAACCACCTGGCTCCATTCTCCCAGTTCAGCTTTTCAACACGGTCAACAGAGAACTGACCGCAGCTCCCAGCCTTCTCTGAGGGCCATGCCATCCCATGGGTTGTCTGAAGCCTTGCCCAACAAGTTCCAGACTGTCAGCCCAGCCCACTTTGCCAAATGACTTTTTCTTTTTATTTTCTTTTTTCTTTTTTCTGAGACAGAGTTTCACTCTTGTTGCCCAGGCTGGAGTACAATGGCACAATCACTGCAAGCTCTGTCTCCCGGGTTCCAGCGATTCTCCTACCTCCGCCTCCTGAGTAGCAGGGACTACAGGCATGCACCACTATGCCTGGCTAATTTTTGTATTTTTAGTACAGACAGGGTTTCACCATGTTGACCAGGCTGATCTCGAACTCCTGACCTCAGGTGATCCACCCGCCTCAGCCTCCCAAAGTGCTAGGATTACAGGCGTAAGCCACTGTGTCCGGCCTCCAAATGGCATTTTCTTTTTTTTTTTTTTTTTGAGGCGGAGTCTCGCTCTGTCGCCCGGACTGGAGTGCAGTGGCCGGATCTCAGCTCACTGCAAGCTCCGCCTCCTGGGTTTTGGCCATTGTCCTGCCTCAGCCTCCCGAGTAGCTGGGACTACAGGCGCCCGCCACCTCGCCCGGCTAGTTTTTGTATTTTTAGTAGAGACGGGGTTTGAAAAGCAGACAGGCAGACAACAAGAGAGTGTAGGCACCAGGATTTTCAGGACTGGGAAAGGACAATGCCAACCCCAGCCCACACTTTTCTGAGAAGGCAGAGGTCACTCCATCATTAATGTTTGTCATGTTTCTCTTCCCAGCCAGGGCTGGCTTCCTCAAGAAGGAAGTGTGCGGCGAATTCTGTGTGCAGATCCCTGCTGCCAAATTTGCAATGTTATGGCTCTGGAGATTCAGCAATTGCTGGCAGGTGAGAACAACCAGTTCTCCCTGACTTCACAGGGGCCATCACAGGGCTCCTCTTGCCTAGGGGCTTTGTCTACGTCTAATGTGTCTTTTGAGCATAGTCAGGATCTGGGTTCCCCGAAATCCAAAGAGCTTTCACTAGCATCTGTAACTCCAACACTGTCACAATTAATGGATCAGAAATCTTTAACCCAGTCAGCTGCCCAGTCAGCTGGTGCAGAGAGCATCCAAGATTCCTGGGCTGATCACTTTCAGTGAGGACAGAGATCACAAGTCCCAGCTGTGTCCCAGGTCGTGGGATCTCTGTCTTCAAACTTTGAGAAGTCTGGAATTCCTCTGAGCCAGCAGGAGAGGAAGAAAAACAACTCCAAATTTGTCCTGGAGAATCAAGGTCAGCAGCCCTTGAATACTAGATTCCCTTTCTTTCCCTGAACCCAGAGCTCCCAAACCTCAAACAACACCCTATGACCCTACATTCCTTTCAATTGCTATTGCAATGTCCAAAAAGTCCTGAGGAATCTCCAAGTACAAGGATATTGTTGGCCAGGCACGGTGGTTCACGCCTGTAATCCCAGCACTTTGGGAGCCCGAGGCAGGCAGATCACGAGGTCAGGAGATTGAGACCATTCTCACTAACACAGTGAAACCCCGTCTCCACTAAATATACAAAAAGAAATTAGCCGGGCGTGGTGGTGGGCGCCTGTAGTCCCAGCTACTCGGGAGGCTGAGGCAGGAGAATGGCGTGAACCCAGGAGGCAGAGCTTGCAGTGAGTCAAGATTGTGCCACTACACTCCAGCCTGGGTGACAGAGCGAGACTCTGTCTCCAAAAAAAGAAAAGGATATTGTTTCACATATTCCCACATTTGAGGTCTCCCAAGATCTGTGGAGGAGTTCCTGTGGCAGCTTATACCACACCACTTCTAATTTTCCAAAGGATGGAAAACAAACAGCCATTTCTTTCACCCTGAACGCTATCTCTAAGGCTTCTGTCGAACAGATGAGCTTCCATCTCCTTGACTCTGGGTTTCATGGGAGGCTAGCTGGTCCACCTAAATTTTCAGGGTTTTTGAAGGATCTGCTATGGACTCAGAGCAGAAAAATTACTGTGAACAAATCCCAACCCCCATGGCTCTAGCTCCACCGTCTCCCCTCTTTCAACTTCTAAGTGGCCTCTGTCCATTGCCTGGGGGATGCACTGAGGCCTCAGTGTACCACATCTGTAGCTACCTTACTGTGGTTTCTCTTTTCTGCACATTACTGTCTGCCTTTAGAGATCCCTGGTCTGCCTTTAGAGATCTCCAAAACAGGGGAGCCCTTGGCCTTTTCTCTTCAATGATTTCTCCTTCACCTCTGTACTAATTAAAATCCCCCATCCTTCCCCATCTTTTCCCCAACATTCTCCATCTGACCATGGACAAACCCAGATCAATGTCCTGTATCTGACTTAGGCTAAGTGAAAGCCTTGGAGTGGCACCTGCTGTAGAGGCAGCTCCAGCTTCAGTGGAGTTTGCCAGCTGTTGTCCAGAGACCTCTGTAGATCCAGGAAATAAACAATGTAAGCCCTGAGACATGTTGCAGCCTTTCCCACTAGATCCAGGACCCTGTTTGATTGGTGAAGTCCATTTTAGTCCTCAAGAGGGAGGTAGCATTCTCCTAGGCCATGGCCAGAGGCTGCTGGAATTCTAACTCCAGGAGCAATTGAAACAGAGGGTTGATTTGCCATTGCTGGGACCTGATCCAAAAGATCCAGCAGTCTATCCAGTTCCTCCTGTGACCTGATGACCAATAATCCCTGCCCTGGAGCAGCACAACCCTGACCTATGTGGGTCTTCCCAACATGCAGCACCAGAGGCCAGTGGGAATAGTGGCCTGCTCTAATCCACTGTGGCAGGATGGCCAGTCTGCAATTGTTTCCTCAGGCCAAGGTCATGTTGCAGAGCCACATAGATTACAAATATGGGAAGATCTGCTAGGGCATTGTCCCTGCCCACATCTGCCATTGTTGGGACTACAAGTCACTGGGTCTGCAGTATTCCAAGGGCCTGGGCAGCAACTTGGTGCCCCTGTCCTCTGAGAAGCAAACACCTGGACCTGGAAGTGACACATATCAGCCCCTACACAGATCAGGAAGGGACACTCTGAATATTGACAGCCCTTGACCAGCAGCAACAGGCCTTACGAGATGCTGTTACTGATGATCCTGAGCTCCTCAGACCCTGTACCAGGAAGCCACTGAGAAACTTGAGACAATTTTGGCCTTTTTGTCAGGGCTGCCTGCTCTCTATTATGTGGCTCTTTCCAGGGCTGTGGTCCAGGCACTCACTCATGAATCCACAATCACAGATTGAGCCCATCAGAGCCTCTGACTCAGTCTCATCCGAACAGCAATGTGTAAGTCCTGGGCCATGCTTTCAAAACACCAGTGAGGCTTGTGTAGATAATGTACAAGTGTTCTAGGCTAAAATACAAGCTGATGGAGATGGTACCGCTAGAGAGGCAGACAGATCCTCACAGGCCCTAATCACTCAAGGAACCCATCTTGGCCAAACTAAATTTTTACCTGAAAAATAAATTCCTCGAGATACATTTGGGAGGTCCCATAAAGACAAGGGAATTCAGGGAACAAATTTTGACCATCCCAAAGAATCTCCACTCAGGGATCCTTTAGGAGTCTAAAGATTGCTAAACCAAGGGAAAACCTTGCTCCAGAAACTCCATATCCCACCAGGCATCCCATGTGCCCCAGATCCAGAATGCGTTGGCCTGAAAGAACAGCTTGCAGTTGAACCAAAGACAGTGCAGCAGAGCTAAAAGTGATCTAGTTCCTGAGCAGTACCCCATGCCCACTGGGATTCTGGGATCTCACACCCAGTGGGGGCATAACAGAGGCCCAGGTACTTTCTGTTCAGCTAGAGGCTGGAGTCAACAACCCAGCCTGGAGGGCTCTGAACCTCTTAGACCAGGTCTTTGCAAAAGTAAGGACAAGTCCCTACTTCGGCAGAGAAAACAGACAGCCCAGTGACATTCGATGATGTTCAAAGCAGCTGGGAATCATAGAGAAGGGGGTATCTAGACAGCACTGGAGCTCTCCCCAGCCAGAGAGAGCACCCTTTCTGCCGAGGTTCAGGGGCGAACAGGGGCACATCTAAGCAGAACTCCAGAGCTCACAATTTGCCAAATATATCTCCAGGATCTTTCTCAGGTAAAACTTTAGTTTAGCTAAGATGGTTGCCTTGAGCAGGGACTAGCAAGGATCTGTCTGGATCTGCGGAGTCCCATTTTCATCTTCTCAGTACTGGCTATTGCTCCTTCACCAGCTTCTCCCTAACCTTGAGTTGTAAGAGCATCCTCTAGGATTACTTGGGGCAAAAGACCAGATAAGAATAATTTGCAAAGCTGTTAGAGTAAGCTGAATAACCTCATCCAAACAAGGATTTCTGTTAATGCCAAACCTGGAGTGCCCAGAGCTTAAAGGGCCAACTTACTGGGCCATTAATTGCTGGGCCGAAATTTTGCAAGTACAGTATTTGAAGGGGTAAATTTTTTTCAGATTCAAAGTTTTCAGGGTCAAATGGTTCAGGGCCATGTTTTACAGGGCAAAATTTGCAGGGCCACACTTTCTAGGAATAAGAGTTGCGGGGTCTGGTAAGGGGAGTCCATACTTACAAGAGCATCATCCTTCCAGAAGCTCCAGAAGTTGGCTTGGATAACAAGATGAAGCTGTTTCTGCACTGGATTAACCCTGAAATGAAAGATCGAAGGCATGAGGAATCCATTCTCCTTTCTAAGGCTGAGACAGTGACCCAAGACAGGACAAAAAACGTTGAGAAGAGTCCAACTGTCACCAAATATCATGTGTGGGGAGCTACAACAGAGAAGACAACAGAGGACCCTGAGGCTCAGCCTCCTTCTACTGAGGAGGAAGGCCTGATCTTCTCTGATGCCCCCCAGTGCCTAAATAATCTGCTGTAGCAACACTCCCTTCAGTCCAGCCAATCCTGGGTCCTGTGCCACTCCTACAAATGTTCCAAACTCTGTCCTCAAATGACTTGTGCCACTCAACCAGGAAATCTATCCCACGTCTCAACTCACCTCAGCAGAAGGCACTGGTTTATGCAAGAATACCCATTACAAGAAAAAGGAGTTCATAGATTCCTGAACCTCTGCATCCCCCTGAAAAAGGCTTTCATTGCCATTTCCGTTAACATGCAGGTGAAGCAGGGCATTCTCCAAATATACTTTGTACCTTTAAGCAAAGAGCCACCTGTTTGTGCCTCCTCATTTTCAGTGTAGTATATGATAGTCAGAGAGAGTAAAGGACCTAAAAAGTACTTCTTATGTGGTATAGAAGCTTAAATCACATTTTATTTCAGATGGGTCAGCATTCCACATGACTCCTCCCAGCCCCACCCTAGAATGTGGATAAAGGGACTTGAACAGAGAAGAAAGGCCCTTGTTTTAGGTGCACTGAAGGTGAAGGTCAGGCTTGAATTCTATTGTCCCATGGTGTTTTGGGTTCAGAGGATCAACATGGACATGACGATAGTATAAGAAACAGTGGCCAGGAATCTAATGCATTTTTGGCCCACAGGCAAAATTCATTGATGACTTCTATACAGTAGATGCTCACAACCTGCAGGGAAGGTCCTTTAGAGTGCCATGGTGCACCTTCCTTTAGGAACGTTTATCAAAAGTACACAGCTAATGTGACAGATGTCAAAACCAGATGATAGAATCTCCCTGTCTTTTCCCTGTTGTTATTGGGATCTTTAAGGGTAACCCACCTGAGAGCCCACTCTAGTCCTGTTGCCTGTTCCAACCTCCATTGCCTTTTATTTGCAAGGAATGAATGCTGCCTAGAATGAAGACTAGTTGATGAAGAGATCCCTAAAAGGGTCAAAATAAAAACAACTTTGGGCTGAGTCTTGCATTCAACAATTCAAATATTCAAGTACTTGCTGTGTGTCGGGCACTGTGCCAGGCACTACAGAGACAACGGTGAACAATACATAGGCCTTGTCTCATAAAGCTCATGAACTCTGGGATAGACAGTCATAAAAAGTCACTAGAAGCAATAAGATGAAAGTACATAGAAGGGCACTTAATCTAGTTTTGGGGCATGTTCATGGAAAGTTTCCTAGAAGAGATGATATGTAGGTTGAGTTCCAAAGGATGAGCAGGCATTAGTTGGGAAGGAGGTAGGGAGTAGAGAGGCTTCCCCAGCCTGAGAGGACAACACGAACAGAGGCATGGTGTCAAACAACAGCATGCCGTGTCAGAGAATAGTGACTCACTGGAGAAACCCCTGTATAATAATTTTAAAAAACACACAGTAAAATGTTTAAGGGATCAGAATGAGGTTGCCAAGCTGGAGAATGAATGGCATTCATTCACCCATTCTTCATTCCTTCAATAAATATTGAGCACCTATTATATGCCAGGCACTTTTACAGGCACCAGGAATACAGCAGTGAACATAAGAGGGGAAAAAAATCTGCTCTCTCAAGGAGCTTACGATGGGAGCATGCCTGGGAGGAAGAGAAAAGAAGTATAAATTAAAAACATAGTATATAGAAGGTGACCAGATATATGTAAAAAATCAGGGTAATGGGATTAGAGAAGACTTGAATGGGAGTATAGTTTTAAATAAGAAGCTCAGGGCAGGTCTCACTAGGAAATCAACATGTCAGCAAGGACTTGAGGGTGATAAGAGAGTAAGCCACATGGGTAAATGAGGAAGAGCATTCCGGCCAGAAATTATAGCTAATGCAGATGCCTGGAGGTTGGCGATTGCCCAGTCTGTCAGAAGGAACAAAGAAGCCAGTGAACCTAAAGCAGAGTAATAAAGGAATAAAGGGAGAAAGTGGTAGAGGATGACTCCAGAGTGGTAAGGGGCCACATGGTATAAGGCCTGGTAGGAAGCCAGCAAGGAAGCTAGCTCTTACTTTGAGTAAATTGGGGAGCTATTAGGGGGTCTGCTTAGATCTGACTTATATCTTAAAAGGATCACTTAGGTCATGGTGCTAAAAATAGAGCATTGGGGGTATAGATTAGAGTAGAAGCAGGGAGATTTAGTTTTAAGGTTACTTCAGTAATTACAGCAGCAGAGGAGATTACAGGCATTTAGACGCTGGGTTCATTTTGAAGGTAGAGACAATAGGATTTACTGATAGATTGGATGTGGACAATTAGAGAAAAAAAATGTCAAGGATGGCACCAAAGTTTTTGCCCTGAACAACTGGCAGGACGAAGTTGCCATTAATTGATATGGGAAATACTGACATTGGAGTAGGTTTGGTGTTACTGGGTGATGGTGGGAGAAGGGGAGTCAGGAGTTCACATTTGTATTGTTTGAGATGAATGTATGTTGCTTAAATGAAAGAGATCTAAGGACTGATCTTCGGGACTCTTTAATGTTAAAAGATTGAGAAGAGGAGGAAGAACTGGTAGCCAGAGGAGACTGAGACACAGCAGCCAACAAGACAGAAGGAAAGCTAGAAGAGCGGCATACTGGAAGCCAAGAAACAAAAGTGTTTCAAGGAGAAGGTGACCAATGGAATGACAAGTTGCCAATCAGTCAATTAATATGAGGACTTATAGTTGATCATTAGATTTAGCAATATAGAGATCACTAATGACCCTGAGAAGAATAGCCTCAGGTGAGTAATGGAGGAACGGACACAACTGGAGTGGATTCAAGAGATAATAGAAGAAGAGCAGTTGGTGACGGCAAATGAAATCAACTCTTTCAAGGGCTTTTCTTTCATAGAGGTGCCGGAGGGGATAGTGGGATCCAGAATGAGTTTTTTTTTGTTTTTTGTTTTTGTTTTTTTTTAAGACAGGAGATTTAGTCTGTTGGATGGCTGGATGGTGATAGAAAAGATCCAGTCAAGAGGGATAAGCAAGACAGCAAGGGGAGAATTTCTGGAAGAACGTTGTGGTGTGGAAGTGAAGAGGTGGGGGGCAAGCATCCAAGTCAAGGAGCTGGCTTTTACTAAAAGCAGACATTTTTCTGGTGGTAGAGAGAAGTAGAGTTAATGATGGAGGATATAATGGATTAGAAGAAGAAATAATTCCTCCACATATAAGGGAGTGTGGGCACAGACCCAGAGGGACAAGTGAGGAGCTAGGAAGGGACCATGGCTATGGGTAGGGGGAATGGTATGAAGAACCAAAGCCACAAAGCTGGGTGTGGAGAGAGATTCTGAAAGTTACTATTAGGGCCCAAGCAGTTGGTGGCAGTGTGAGAGTGTAGGTGGGCAGGGAAAGGTGGTCAAAGCCTGCTGCTGATATCTGTGCAGCAGGTGCTCTTGGAACATTGCACTAGCAGGAGAGATCACAGAGAAAGCTCTAAATTCATGCAGCCTGAGCAAGAGCATGGGGCTGGAGATGGAGAAACAGGGCAGGGATGGCTTCCTAGTGCTCAGTGAGGTAAGAGACCAGGGAGTCTATATGGGTGGGAAGAGTGGACTGGGAAGCAGGAAGACAAAGAGGCTGCCCTGAACAGATGGGAGGGACCTCTGCTTTGGCCACCTGATATCCCTTAGAGGATGGCACTTTTGCATTCTGCTTCCAACCTACCACAGAGGAGCCAAGAGCTAAAGAAAGGGCAAGAAGTGAAATGACTTCTTTATGACATGTTGTGAGGGACAGTTGGGGTGCCCCTGGTTCCTAAGGAGATCCAGGATTACCCATCATCCTATCATCAGAAGGAGGAGGTGGCAGGACTTTCTTCCTCAGACAGGACCCCAGCATTTAGCATAATGTGTCCACTTCTGAAAGGATTCTGCATCCTTTCTGAAAGGATGCAGAAATCCCAGATAGGAAGAAGCATGGACGTGTCGGTCATCTGAATGATGATTCTGTGCCTAAGGGATGGGGGCCCAGTCCCTGCAAGGCTTCCAGGCCATGGAGGCACAAGGTCTAGGCCTACTGAGCCAACACTTAACAGGTGTTTGCCTAAAGCATCCCCAAAGATCAAAGGAGGTTTTGTGTTAAGCCTGCCTAGTGGGAGTTGGGCAGAAAGCCATGTAGGAGGAAGACACAGAGTGAAAGAGACTCAGAAGGGTCACAGCAGCATCAGGTGGGAATCTGGGGTTAATGTGCATACATCTTGGTTTAGGGTGGGTAGAGCAGGTCCTTCCCATGCTCCCCTACAGGCTGCTACATGCCCCCCAGATTTTGATTATGGTAATTTCAGGCAACTGGCCACCAGGATTGCTCGACTTTTGTACCTGCTCACCCCTAGCAGGGAAGTCATAGAATATGCTGAGTGCAGAAGTGAATGTGGAAGCATCACCTTGCTTTGTTCAGCCCTGTCATGCCACCCTCTTGTCACCTTCCAGGGACTGGGAATCCCTGAGCAGGAGCAGAAACTTGCTCTGCTCAACGTTCCATGTTGTTGGAGATCCTCAGACACAAGGGCTCAGTTATCTCCACTCATTCACTCAAATTCTAGTCCCTCTCCTCTATGCGGCTTGGGGTAAAAGTCTAGAGGGACTAGAAAACATCCTCTTCTCCAGCACCTATTGTTTCCTGACTTTTTAATGATTGCCATTCTAACTGGTGTGAGATGGTATCTCATTGTGGTTTTG
>NW_012116355.1:930055-930706 GCF_000951035.1 Colobus angolensis palliatus
GTATGATATTGGCTGTGGGTTTGTCATAAATAGCTCTTATTATTTTGAGATATGTCCCATCAATACCTAGTTTATTGAGAGTTTTTAGCATGAAGCGCTGTTGAATTTTGTCAAAGGCCTTTTCTGCATCTATTGAGATAATCAGGTGGTTTTGTCTTTGGTTCTGTTTATATGATGGGTTACGTTTACTGATTTGCATATGTTGAACCAGACTTGCATTCCAGGTGTGAAACCAACTTGATCGTGGCGGATAAGTTTTTTCATGTGCTGCTGGATTCAGTTTGCCAGCATTTTACTGAGTATTTTTTCATCAATGTTCATCAGGGATGTTGGTCTAAAATTCTCTGTTTTTATTGTGTCTCTGCCAGGCTTTGGTATCGGGATGAAGCTGGCCTCATAAAATGAATTAGGGAGGATTCCCTCTTTTTCTCAGTAGGACTATTCCAATCAATATTAAATGGTACCAGCTCCTCTTGTACCTCTGGTAGAATTCGGCTGTGAATCCCTCTGGTCCTGGACTTTTTTTGGTTGGTAGGCTATTAATTATTGCCTTAACTTCAGAGCCTGTTACTGGTCTATTCAGGGATTCAACTTCTTCCTGGTTTAGTCTTGGGAGGGTGTATGTGTCCAGGAATTTATCCATTTCTTCTA
>NW_012116355.1:932131-946345 GCF_000951035.1 Colobus angolensis palliatus
TTTGTGGGTAACTTGACCTTTCTCTCTAGCTGCCCTTAATATTTTTTCCTTCATTTCAACTTTGGCGAATCTGACAATTATGTGTCTTGGAGTTGCTCTTCTTGAGGAGTATCTTTGTGGCATTCTCTGTATTTCCTGAATTTGAATGTTGGCCTCCCTTACTAGGTTGGGGAAGTTCTCCTGGATAATATCCTGAAGAGTGTTTTCCAACTTTGTTCCATTCTCCCTGTCACTTTCAGGTACACCAATCAGACGTAGATTTGGTCTTTTCACAAAGTCCCATATTTCTTGGAGGCTTTGTTCATTTCTTTTTACTTTTTTCTCTAAACTTCTCTTATTGCTTCATTTCATTCATTTGATCGTCAATCACTGATACCCTTTCTTCCAGTTGATCGAATTGGCTACTGAAGCTTGTGCATGCGTCATGTAGTTCCCATGCCATGGTTTTCAGCTCCATCAGGTCATTTAAGGTCTTCTCTATGCTGTTTATTCTAGTTAGCCATTCATCTCATCTTTTTTCAAGGTTTTTAGCTTCTTTGCGATGGGTTCGAACATCCTCCTTCAGCTCAGAGAAGTTTATTACCTATCGTCTGAAGCTTTCTTCTCTCAACTCATCAAAGTCATTCTCCGTCCAGCTTTGTTCTGTTGCTGGTGAGGAGCTGCCTTCCTTTGGAGGAGAAGAGGTGCTCTCATTTTTAGAATTTTCAGCTTTTCTGCTCTGGTTTCTCCCCATCTTTGTGGTTTAATCTACATTTGGTCTTTGATGATGGTGACATAGAGATGGGGTTTTGGCGTGGATGTCCTTTCTGTTTGTTAGTTTTCCTTCTAACAGTCAGGACCCTCAGCTGCAGGTCTGCTGGAGTTTGCTGGAGGTCCACTCCAGACCCTTTTTGCCTGGGTATCACCAGTGGAGGGTGCAGAACAGCAAATATTGCAGAATGGCAAATGTTGCTGCCTAATCCTTCCTCTGGAAGCTTCGTCTCAGAGGGGCACTCAGCTGCATGAGGTGTCAGTTGGCCCCTAGTGGGAGATGTCTCCCAGTTAGGCTACTCAGGGGTCAGGGACCCACTTGAGGAGGCAGTCTGTCCGTTCTCAGATCTCAAACTCTGTGCTTGGAGAACGACTACTCTCTTCAAAGCTGTCAGACAGGGATGTTTAAGTCTGCAGAAGTTCCTGCTGCCTTTTGTTCAGCTATGCCCTGCCCCCAGAGGTGGAGTCTACAGAGGCAAGCAGGCCTCCTTGAGCTGTGGTGGGCTCCACCCAGTTTGAGCTTCCTGGCCACTTTGCTTACCTACTCAAGCCTCAGCAATGGTGGATGCCCCTCCCCCAGCCTCGCTGCTGCCTTGTAGTTTGATCTCAGACTGCTGTGCTAGCAGTGAGTGAGGCTCCATGGGCATGGGACTCTCTGAGCCAGGTGCAGAATATAATCTCCTGGTGTGCTGTTTGCTAAAACCACTGGAAAAGTGCAGTATTAGGGCAAGAGTGTCCCAATTTTCCAGCTACCATCTGTCACAGCTTCGCTTGGCTAGGAAAGGGAATTCCCCAACCTCTTGCACTTCCCGGGTGAGGCAATGCCCCGCCCTGCTTTGGCTCACACTCCATGGGCTACACCCAATGTCCAACAAGCCCTAGCGAGATGAACCCGGTACCTCAGTTGGAAATGCAGAAATCACCTGTCTTCTGCATTGCTCATGCTGGGAGCTGTAGACTGGAGCTGTTCCTATTCAGCCATCTTGGAACCAGAACCCTAAAAAATTTATTCTTTACAGCAGTTTTAGGTTTGCAGAAAAATTGAGTGGAGTATGGAGAATTCCTATATATTCCCCTCCTGCCACTGGCCCACATACACACTTTCCCTTATTATTAACATGTTGCACTACTGTAATACACTTGTTACAATTGAGGAGCCAATATTGATACATTATTATTAAGTAAAGACTGTCATTTACATTAGGGTTCACTTTTTGTGTTATACATGCTGTGGGTTTTGACCAATGTATAATGACATGTGTCAACCATTACAGTGTCATACTGAATAATTTCACTGGCCTAAAACCCTCTGTGCTCCAGGGAGGGGAACACCACACACTGGGGCCTGTTGGGGAGTGGGGGGCTAGGGGAGGGATAGCATTAGGAGAAATACCTAATGTAGATGATGGGTTGATGGGTGCAGCAAACCACTGTAGCACGTATATACCTATGTAACAAAACTGCACATTCTGCACATGTACCCCAGAACTTAAAGTATATTTAAAAAATCCCCTGTGCTCTACCTATTCAATCCCTCTCTCCCTTCCCCCAAATCCCTGGTAATCACTGATCATTAAAAAAAAAATGGTAAAAATATATATAACACAAAGCATACCATTTTAGCCATTTTTAAGTGTAGAATTTGGTGGCATTAAATACATTCACAATGTTGTGTGACCATCACCACTATCTATTTCAAACACATTTTCATCATACCAACAGAAACTCTGTACCTACTAAACAATAACTCCCTCATCCCTCCCCCAAACCCTGAGACCCTGGTAACCTCTATTCCACTTTCTGTCTCTGAGAATTTGCCTATTCTAAGTATCTCATATAAGCGAAATCATACACTATTTGTCCTTTTGTGTCTGGCTTATTTCACTTAGTGTAATGTTTTCAAGGTTTATCCACGTTGGACATGTCAGAATTTTTTTTTTTTTTTTGAGATGGAGTCTGGCTCTGTTGCTCAGGCTGGAGTGCAGTGGTGTCATCTTGGCTCACTGCAACCTCCGCCTCCCAGGTTCAAGAGATTCTCCTGCCTCAGCCTCCCAAGTAGCTGGGATTATAGGTGCGTGCCACCATACCCAGCCAATTTTTGTATTTTCAGTAGAGACAGGGTTTCGTCATGTTGGCCAGGCTGGTCTCGAACTCCTGACCTCAGGTGATCTGCCTGTCTTGGCCTCCCAAAGTGCTGAGATTACAGACGTGAGCTACCATCCCGGCCACATGTCAGAATTTTGTTCCTTTTTATGGCTAAATAATATTCCATTGTGTATACATACCACATTTTGTTTATCCATTTCGTCTTTGTTTCCACCTTTTGGCTATTGTGAATAATGCTACTATGAACATTGGTGTGGAAATATCTGAGTCCCTGCTTTGTTTTCCTTTGGGTATATACCCAGGAGTAAAATTGCTGAATCATTATGGTAATTAATAGAGGAATTGACAAACTGTTTTCCTTAAATGGCTGTACCATTTTACATTCCCACCAGCAATGCACCAGGGTTTCAATTTCTTTTCATCCTAGAGAACACTTTCTTTCTTTCTTTTTTTTTTTATATAATAGTCATTCTAAGTGGTATGGTGTACAGTTGTGGTTTTGATTTGCATTTCTCTAATGAGTAATGATGTTGAGCATCTTTTCATGTGCTTATTGCCATCTGTGTATCTTCTTCAGAGACTGTCTATTTGAACACATTGCCCATTTTTGAATTGGGCCTTTTGAGTTTTTTGTTGTTGACTATGGATCTTTTTACTGTCTACATAGTTTTGCCCTTTCCAGAATGTCATATATTTGGAACCATGCAGTATGTAACCTTTTCAGATTGACTTCTTCACTTAGTAATATGTACTTAGGTTCTTCCATGTCTTTTCATGGTGTGACACCTCATTTCTTTTTAATGCTGAGTCATAGTCCATTGTATGGATATACCACAGTTTATCTGTTCATCTACTAAAGGACATCTCGGTTGCTTCCAAGTTTTGGCAATCACGAATAAAGCTGAGATAAACATCCATGTGCAGGTTTTTGTGTGGATATAGCTTTTCAATTTATTTGGGTAAACATAAAGGAGCTTAATTGCTAGGTTGTATGGTAAGTGTATTGGATCTGAGAGTCACAGAGATCCCTTTCTGTCATAAACATCTGGAATGCTCATGCTTTCTTTCAAGTTCTTTTTAAAAGTCCATGGACCTGGCCGGGTGCAGTGGCTCATGCCTGTAATCCCAGCACTTTGGGAGGCCGAGGTGGGCGGATCACAAGGTCAGGAGATCGAGACCATCCTGGCTAACACGGTGAAACCCCGTCTCTATTAAAATACAAAAAATCAGCCAAGCGTGGTGGCGGGCGCCTGTAGTCCCAGCTACTCAGGAGGCTGAGGCAGGAGAATGGCATGAACCTGGGAGGTGGAGCTTGCAGTGAGCAGAGATCGCGCCACTGTACTCCAGCCTGGGTGACAGAGCGAGACTCCATCTCCAAAAAAAAAAAAAAAAAGTCCATGGACCTAACTGGAATATCCAGCTAGGGACTTGGAAGGAGTGTGTGTGTGAGTGTGTGTGTGTGTGCGTATGTGAGACAAAGAGAAAGAGAGAGAGAGAGAGAGAGAGAGAGAGAGAGAGAGAGAGAGAGAGAGAAAAGAGCTTTTGCTTAGGCTATTGACCTAGGAGGTTCCTGAAATGAGAGGCTGGGTCAATAGGCCCCAGACACTGCCCACATGCCTCATGAGCACCAGATGTGCTCTATGGTTAGGTGAAGAAGCATGTCCCTAACTGAGAGGAACAGACACACCTGGTGGAAGAATGCAAAACTGAACACAATTCTTTACTGCATACATTCCATATGACCGATTATATTGTCAAGGCTCCAGTGCTTTCCTCAGAAATCTTTCATGGTATGTTTTTCAATTTTTTTCACTGTGACTATGTAGTGACTGTGACCCACTGTAAGAAATATAGTTTATGAAATAACCCTGCACATCTATTTTTATAAATATGTTTACAGATCTGTAACTGAATTCAAAGTTTTGTGAAACTATCCTACTTTTATTACATGTGATGCTCCCTAATATTTTCTATCCTGTTTCAATAAAAAAACTCTAAAGGTGATTCTCTAAAATGATTTTGTGACAATAATGGGCCTGGACCTGCAGTTTGAAAAATACTGCCTTAGGATCATTTTACAGTTTTTATTAAAGAAATACACTTTTGTCGTTTTGTTTAAAGATGGTTACCTCTAAGAGACAAGAATTTTGTGGAGTATAGGTAAGCTTTATCCTTGACTGGAGTGATGCAAGAACAGAATTCTCAAGCTTAAGAGTGTGTGATAGTATGTTCTCACTTTTTTGTGGAATCTAAAAATCAAATCAATTGAACTCACAGACATAGAGTAGGATGGTTACCAGAGGCTGGGAAGGGGGTGGGGTTTGAGAGGAAGGTGAAGATGGTTCATGGGTTCAAAAAGATAGAATTAATTAACAAGACGTACTATTTGATAGCACAATAAGGTGACTATAATCAGTAATAATTGTATATTTTAGAATAACTTGAAAAATGTGTTAATAATTGGATCGTTTGTAACTCAAAGGATAAATGCTTGAGGGGATGGATGCCCCATTCTCCATGATGTGCTTATTTCATATTGCATGCCTGTATGAAAACATCTCAAGTACCCCTTAAATATATACACCTACTATGTACCCACAAAAATTTAAAAAATAATAATAATAATTTAAGAAGAGTCTGTGTGATTGAAAGGTCTAGTGAAAACGGACAGTACTAACATAACTTTGACTGGATAAGACCCTGTACTATGTGAGAGGCTGATCCTTTCTGACCTGCAGGCATATCTAAATTAATGTTTGTTGGAGCATTGTTTATAGTGATTAAGAGGTAGAAAGAACTTTAATAGGGGAACTACTAAATAACTTGTGATATACTCATGCTATAAAAAATAGAAAAAAACAGAGTCAATCCAACAGGAATAAAAAGTCTGGGGCAACAAATCTCAAATGGTGAATTGGTTAGATCCTGGGCAGGCAGTGGGGTACATATAAGAAATTCCAGAAAGAGGTGAGAAATGAGTGGATTGAAAAAGCATATCCATTATAACATACATCTTTATGTTTGAAAAACAAACATTAAAAGCTGTTACTTTTTTCTCACTTTGTAACATAGACTACAAAACAGCAGAGCTTTACATTACCTTCTTAGTTCTTAGGGATACACAGAAGACACTAGTGCTTTAAATAATTAGGGTGTGCCCCTTCCCAGAAGTTGCATCAGAAGTTTTAGGGAGCAGTCATAAGACTTCCATGTTTTAAATAGTTGAGAAACATTTGTTTGAAGACCTGGTAGAAATATACTAAATTCACTTTTTCAAGAGTTACTCCTTGGGGGAAAATCAATGGTATGCATGTGGTTCTTATTGCTTTTTTTCAGATAATATAAAAATAGTTATTAGACAAAGGACAGCCAAGTAGGAGGGTTACTCTATAAGTAAATGACTCACTAAGAGTATATCGGCAAACTAACCATGGGCATCTCCTAACACACTGTAGTCCTGCTATAAACCATAATTCTCTGTAAGGATAACAAGAATCGCTATTAAGCAATCTCAGCTTTTAATGATTTAATTGCTATGGTTTTGGGAGTTTGGAGGAGTTTGGGAGAATTACAATGAAGACTAAAGCTGATATTCACCATTAAAAAAAACAAACACTACTTTTCCCACTCTTCCCACAAAAACTCAATACTTTCCCACCATGACCATCAGCTCTAAGAGCACTCCTGTTCCTTTTATCTCAGAAGGCTCAATTTTCTAGGCTTCCTTATGCTTGTAAAGGCAGAAAACGTATAACAGAACCGTTAAAAAGAAAACATCAAAAGCCAAACAAGATCTCAAGTCTTTAAAGACAGGCTCTTACCATGTTGCCCAGGCTGGACTCAAACTCTCAGGTTCAGTCGATCCTCCCACCTTAGTCTCCTGAGTAGCTGGGACTACAGGTGTGTACCATCACACCTGGCTGTAAGTCATTTTGAATGGACTTGTCTTTTATTCTCAGAGTAAACTGAGAACACAACAGATTTAGGCTTCGTGAATGAGGCTAAAACCTTTAAAGCTTAAGGGAGGAAAGGATCAAACCTATATACAAAAGACACATTGATTAAAAGTGAATGTGGCCAAATATCTAAGATGTGTGCATGGGGTATTTGAGAAATAAACAAATTCAGTGCTAACTTTTAGAGAAACAAGTGATAGTGGTTAGTGATTGATACAGTTTGAGTGTGTCCCCACCCACATCTCATCTTGAATCGTAGCTCCCACAGTTCCCACATGTTGTGGGAGGGAGCTGGTGAGAGATAATTGAATCACGGGGGTGGTTTCCCTTATATTGTTCTGGTGATAGGGAATAAGTCTCATGAGATCTGGTGGTTTTATAAAAAAAAAAATCCCCTTTTGCTTGGCTCTCATTCTCTCTTGCCTACCACCATGTAAGATGTGGCTTTGTTCCTCCTTGCCTTTCACCATGAGTGAGAGGCCTCCCCAGCCATGTGGAACTGTGAGCCAATTAAACCTCTTTCCCTTTATAAATTACCCAGTCTTGGGTATGTCTTTATCAGCAGCATGAGAACAGGCTAATATAGTGATGGATAAAAGCAAGTGCCTAAGGAGTCCTAGCTAATGCAGTAAGACACAAAAAGGAAATAAAAGGTATACAGATTGGGAAGGGAAAAAAATCAAACAGTCTTTGTTCACAGATGACATAAGCATCTATGTAGAACATTAGCAAGGATAGACAGAAAAATCTTCTGGAACTGATAAGCAATTGTAACAAGGTTTCAAGATACAAAGTTAATCTACAAACGCCAATTGTTTTCTATATGCCAGCAACGAACAAATGGAAGTTGAAGTTAAAAATACATTGCTGTTTACATTGGCACTCAAAAGGAAAAAATAAATACATAGGTATAAACCTAACAAACTATGTACCAGATCTTTATGAGGAAAACAAATAAATATATACATATGCAAAACCCTGATGAAAGATATCAAGGAAGAACTAAATAAATTGAAAGATATTCAAAATTCATGAATAGTAAGACAATACTGTCAAAATCTCATTTCTTCACAACTTGATCTACAGCTTTGATGCAATCCCAATAAAAATTCCAGCAAGTTATTTTATGAATATTGACAAATTGTTTCTAAAGTTTATATGGAGAGGTAAAAGACTATCTCAACATGGAAGGAGAAGACCAAGGTTGGAGGACAGATACTACTCAACTTCAAGACTTATTATAAGGCCACAGTAATCAAGACAGTGTGGTCATGGTAAAAAACACATAAATCAATGGAACAGAATAGAGAGCCCAGAAACAGATCCACAGAAATATAACTGATCTTTGACAAAGGAGAAAATGGTGCTGGAACAACTGCACATCAATATGCAAAAATGAATCTAGACACAGACCTTACATCCTTTACAAAAATTAATTCAAGATGGATCATAGAACTAAACATAAAACGGAAATCTAAAAAACCCCAAAAGATAACATAGGAGAAAACCTAATTGACCTTGGGTATGATGATGACTTTTTAGGTATAACATCAAAGTCATGATCTGTGAAAGAAATAATTGATAAGCTGGACGTCATTAAAATGAAAAATGTCTTCTCTCTGAAAGACAATGTCAAGAGAATGAGAAGACACACCACATACGAAAAAAATATTTGCAAAATACACATCTGATAAAGGACTGCTATCCAAAGTATATAAAGCACTCTTAAAACTCAACAATAATAAAATAAGAACTGAATTTTAAAATGGGCAAAAGACTTGGACACCTCACTAAAGAAGGTATACAGATGGCAAGTAAGCATGTGAAAAGCTGTTCCACACCATATGTCATTAGGGAATTGCAAATTAAAACAAGACATGACTACATAGCTATTAAAATGGCCAAAATTGGCCGGGCGCGGTGGCTCAAGCCTGTAATGCCAGCACTTTGGGAGGCCGAGACGGGCGGATCACGAGGTCAAGAGATAGAGACCATCCTGGCTAACATGGTGAAACCCTGCCTCTACTAAAAAAAAATACAAAAAAAAAAAAAACTAGCCAGGCGAGGTGGTGAGTGCCTATTAGTCCCAGCTACTTGGGAGGCTGAGGCAGGAGAATGGCGTAAACCCGGGAGGCGGAGCTTGCAGTGAGCTGAGATTAGGCCACTGCACTCCAGCCTGGGTGACAGAGCGAGACTCTGTCTCGGAAAAAAAAAAAAAAGGCCAAAATCCGAAACACTGATAATAGCAAATGCTGGCAAAGATGTGGAAGCAACAGGCACTCTTGTTCATTGCTGGTAGGAAAATGGTACAACCACTTTGGAAAACAGGTTGGTAATTTCTTATAAACCTAAATATATTCTTGCCATATGATCCAGCAAAGTGAGCTTCTTTGTATTTACCCAAATGAATTGAAAACTTATAGCCACACAAAAACCACGTGGATGTTTATAACAGCTTTACTCATGATTTCCAAAACTTGGAAGCAACCAAGATGTCTTTCTATAGATGAATAAACTTTAGTATGTCCATACAATGCAATATTACTCAGCATTAAAAATAAACGAGGTTTGAAGCCATGAACAGACATGGTCTTTGGGTTGATTCCATGTCTTTGCCATTGTGAATAGTGGTGCACACCCTTGGTCCCAGTTACTTAGGAGGCTGAGCAGAGAGGACTGCTTGAGTCCAGGAGGTCAAGCCTGCAGTGAGCCATGATTGTACCACTGCACTTTAGCCTGGGTGGCATGAGACCCTGTCTCAAAAAAAAAAAAAAAAAAAAGACATGGTAGAACCTTAAATACATACTGCTAAGTGAAAGAAATCAATCTGAAAAGGCTACATACTGTATGATACCAATTATATGACATTCTGGAAAAGGGTAAAACTATGGAGACAATAAAAAGGTAAGTAGTTGCCAAAGGTTAGGGGGAGGGATGAATGAATAGTAGAGCACAGAGAATTTTTTTTCTGGACAGTGAAACTATTCTACATGATACTAACAAGGGTCGATTTATACTTACCAAAATATACATATATACTTTATACATTTATGTAGTAATACCATACATTATATACTTATCAAAACCCATAGAATGCACACTCCCCCAAGAGTGAACTCTAATGTAAACGATAGACTTTGGGTGATAATGATGTGTCAATGTAGGTTCTTCAGTGGAAACAAGTTTAGGACTATAGAGCAGGATGTTGATAGTGGGGAAGGTTTTGCTGGGTGGGGAGCATATGCAAACTTTTTGTACCTTCCACTTAATTTTACTGTGAACCTAAAACTGCTCTAAAAAATAAAGCTTATGAATTTAAAAAAACAACAAAAACAAACACCTGATGAGAAAGACTGGCCTCCCTTGTGCTGGAGGAAGTTCTAGGAAAAAGAAATTGTAAAGAAATGAAATGACAAAGGTGCCACAAATTATGCCTAATGATTACTTTTTTAGTTGAAAACTGGGAATTTCTGCCTTCCTAACAAGGATGAAAAGTCAGATAATTTGTGGTGAGGACTCAAAAAGAACCTCAAAAAGTGGGATAAGAAGGTAGATTAGGGTCATCTGGCTATATGAACTAAAGAAAATGAAGGCAGATTATAGCCTGAATCTTTCCTTGGTACTGTTGCAGCCAAAAACAAAACAAAATAAAACAAACAAAAACCTCTCTAGATGTATCTGTAAGGTAGTAAGATATATGCAGGCAGTGTGTGTGTGTATACAAAACACACACATTTCTCTGCAGAGAACTTGCTTATTTGTAAGGGTAAAGTGGGAGGCAGAGGGAGCTGTTCTGCAGCAGAAGGAGAAGACATTCATATGGCCAAGAAACATGAAAAAAAAGCTCAACATCACTAATCATTAGAGAAACGCAAATCAAAACTACAAGGAGGTAACATCTCATGTCAGTCAGAATGGCGATCACTAAAAAGTCAAGAAACAATAGATGCTTGCCAGGTTGTGGAGAAAAAGGAATGCTTTTACACTGTTGATGGGAGTGTAAATTAGTTCAACCATTATGGAAGACAGCGTGGTGACTCCTCAAAGATCTAGAAGCAGAAATACCATCTGACCCAGCAATCCCATTACTGGGTACATACCCAAAGGAATATAAATCATTCTATTATAACGACACATACACTCATATGTTCACTGCAGCACTATTCAGAATACCAAAGACATAGAATCAACCCAAATGCCCATCAATGGCAGACTGGATAAAGAAAATTTTGCACATATCTACCACAGAATACTATGCAACCATAAAAAGAAATGAGATTATGTCCTTTGCAGGGACATGGATGGAGCTGGAAGCCGTTATCCTCAGCAAACGAACGCAGGAACAGAAAAGCAAACACTGCATGTTCTCACTTATAAATGGGAGCTGAATGATAACACACGGACACATGGTGGGGAACAACACACACTAGGGCCTGTCATGGAGGGCTGGTAGAGGAAGAGCATCAGGAAGAATAGCTAATGGATGCTGGGCTTAATGCCTAGGTGATGGGTTGATCTGTGCAGCGAACCACTGTGGCACACATTTACCTATGTAACAAACCTGCACATGTACTCCAGAACTTAAAGTTGAAGGAAAAAAAAAAAGAAGGAAAAGAAGAAATAAGAAGGCATTTAGGGAACTTCCCGCCTTTACTTTTCTCTGTAAGGATAAGTAGCTGCAAAAGTCTGATGAGCAGCCTCCTAATCAGCTGCAACCAGAGTTCTCTCATACTGCTTTGTTAAATGCAAATATAAAAGATGAGCCTTTGCTTTCATTTGGTTCTTGACATGGGGGTGACAACTTTTTGGAAGACTCAAAAGTATATGACAGTGATTTCCTGTTAAAAGTGAGAGAGCTTCATTAGGCAAAAACAAATAAAAGAAACCTCTGAAAGGGAGAATGAGTGGAAGCAACCACAGAGGGTTCAATAGTTAGAAAACGAAGTCCCAGTTTCTCATAGAGAACAGGACAGAGGAAAACAAATTGAGATAGTTCTCACTGCCTTCCACAGAGCATGTGTTCTATACATCTTTGTTGAACGAATGTTACAAAGATGACTGGACAATGTAAAATGTTTGAGATAATGGTGTCAGGATTCTTTCTTTTTCTCAAATTGGGCCAGAAAGACTGATCAGACCAAATCTTCAAAACTCAATTCCAGGAACTACAAAGCCTTCAGCTCATCACACCCACTCTGCTTCCCCAAAAGTACAGCCTGAACTGTGAGTCAGGGCTTGCAAGGATGAGAACAGGTAACCCATACGCTAAGTATGGGTGATTTTTCTGATCACAGAGGAGAGCTACAAAATTTTGGAATTTAACCAGTTTCAACAACCACAATGATTAGAAAAGAGAGACCATCACTACCAAAATCAACAGTCCCCTGCATTTATGTTGTGTCCTTTAGACTTGTGGCAGGGAACAAGTAGGAAGCTTTGAAAATGAATATCCTCTGTCTTGGGTCTAAGCTGGAGAAAATTAGCAAGAGTATCTACACATACAGGTGAAAATTTTCAGAGTGGTTGACAATTGGTTTCTGAGACATGTGCCTGAAGAATTGTTTGAGAGCCTTATGAAAAGCCACATACCTAACATAGAAGTTGGCCAGCCTCAAGGGTATGGAAAACCAACAGAAGCAGGGTCTGTAAAAAGTACAGAATGCATGGCACAAATCCTGAGCTCACTGTTCACATCAGTATCAACCCTGAGACTTTTAACAAAAACCATCAAAAGGAGTTCCTATCCTCTGTGGTCTTTGAGGGAATCCAAGCCCCAAGGGGTCTGATTGTTCTCCAGTGACTGGCTGTTGCTTTAGAAATCCAGTGCCTTACTACAGTGCTCTTGAAGCCTGTTCCTACTCAGCCATTGTCACCTGGCAGTGGCCTACAGGCTATTTTAGCTTTCATGTTTGTAGACCCTGAAGGGGTCTACCTGATATCTCCCCACCTCTCTCTATTACCTCTGTTTGTCCAAGAAAACATAGTCACCTCAACTGCACAGGCTACACTCAGCAAATGTTTATAAAAGAAGCAAATAAGTGGATTGTGATACATGGGGTATAATAATTGCATTAAATGGCGACTGAATCTGTTCATCAGGGACCTAGTGCAGAGAACAGGGAGTGCCTCTCCAGTTTGCTGAAAAACTTTGCTTCCTAAGTACAATCCCACCAGCCAATCACTGATAGTGTGATGTTCTTTAACTGTTGCTCTGCTTCTGTGGGAAGTCAGCACCGTGGCTTTAAATGAAGACTCAGCCCAGACCCCCAGAGGCTGAAGATTATGCCATAATTTTGTTCTCATGTATATTGAGCTTTTCGAACTTTCAGTAAATATTTTTTTTTTGTTTCTAAAACATCTTTATTATTGTCCATGTTCAAGCAGAAACACTTCGTTCTATTGTGCTAGTAGCATTTGCACAAAAAAGCTTCAAGCCCCGGTTCTTCCACATAACATTCTGAGAATTTCATGGCCCCAGTTCTCCACTTTTAAAATACAGTTAGAGGATAATTTTGATACCTTTCAACCTTTAACTTTGACAAAGGAAAAAAAGATATCACCTAACCATTTTGTTGATATTTTATTTGTACTCACTTTTCCAAGAGGAGTTAACTTTTTATCTATAAAAAGATCAACAAGATATGCCTCCAGGCTGAGGCTACCCAGGATTGGACTCAATGTCTGGAAATCACTTCTGTGATTTTAATATAAGTTGAGTTTCTGATCAACAGTTATGCAGAGATATAAATGTCAAACATTGTACATGACACCCCCCCATGTCAGTCATTGTAAAGATATTCTATACTGCCAATATTTTAACATTAATTAATCACTGTACTTCTAAATTTGTTGAGTTGGTTTTATTATTTTCACAGTGTACTAATTATTTTATTTATTCAACAAATGTTTATTAAGCACCTAGTGCAAGTTGGTCACTGTGGTAAGTTTTGGGATAAAGCTTCTTACTTCATATGCCTGATACTATAATGGGTAGACACTAAATAAGAAACAAATTAACACAATAATTATAAAACAAATACACACAATATTGAACTGTAAAGTGACTGCCAAAGCTAATTAAAGCTAACTAGTGGTTTTCACATAAAGATCATAAAATATATTAAATAGTGGGTTGAGCTATATCTCTACCAAGAACATAAGCGGCAGAATCTTTTGAAAAAGAAAGAAGCACATTAGGGAACATGGCTTTAGGAGTATATTTAACTATCCCAAGGTACAAATAAGTACAAAGAGAAAAGATTCTTTCTTAATAAACTAGATCAAGAAAAAAGTTTCAGAAATATGCATTAACAATTAATATGTATTATTATTATTTTTTAATTATTATTATACTTTAAGTTCTAGGGTACATGTGCATAACGTGCAGGTTTGTTACCTATGT
>NW_012116355.1:951370-962497 GCF_000951035.1 Colobus angolensis palliatus
TCACCGGTCTTCTGTGTCACTCGCGCTGGGAGTTGGAGACTGGAGCTGTTCCTATTCGGCCATCTTGCTCCACCCCTCCAATATGTATTACTCGAACTTTCAGTAAATATTATACAGCAGCAGGACTTTCCTCATACCTCATAGTCTAGAGCTGAGGCCAGGAGAATTCAGTTTCAGTACTTGAAAAACCCAAAATAGTTCTGTTAATTTAGGATGGCCATGCTTTCCTGGGATGACTGAGGCTAGTGCTGCTGTGCTGGATAAACATGGTGAATGGAGGGACAGTTGGTCTACAGAGATGGAAACTAAAAATAGCATGTAAGTTACTGTCAGGTGACTGGCTAGGCTGGCTATCAATAGGCTCCAAGAGTTCTGCAGTGAGGTACTGGATTTCTAAAGCAATAGCAAGTCCCTGGAAAATAGGCAGACCACTGGGCTGGATTTCCTCAACGAGCAGCAGTATCAGGAAGGAGGTAAAAGGACACTCTTTTTTACGGCTTTGGTTAGTCTTATCAGGGTTGATGCCATCCAGATGTGCACTGAGCTCAGGGTCAATGCTGTGCATTCCGCAATTTTTTTTATAGGCCCTGGTTCTGTTGGCTTTTCATACCCTTGTGGTTAGTCACCTTTTATGTAAGGTATGTGGTTTTCCCTGAGGTTCTCAGACAATCTTTCAGACACATGCTTCCAGGAGTCAATTATTGACCACCTTGACAAGTGTTTCATGAGCTATATCTTGAAAGATGAGTAAGAGTTTCTGTAACGGATAAAGAAAAATTATTCCAGGAGGAGGGAAAAAGCACACAGAAAGGTAGGCACACAGCTCTACAGGGACCCCACTGTGGCTTGAATGGTGTGAAACTCGCCTTAGTGCTGGGTAGAAACAGGCAAGGAACTCTGCTTTCACATAAGAATTATCATTATTCCAAAGAGTTGGTTGGAAATAGTATGCTTAAAGTATTTGTTTAGAAGGAAATATATTTGGATTTCAGGAATTAAAAATAATCTGACCCAGAGAACTGGATATTCTGAGGACAGGGTGGCAGCCCCACCTCCTGACATTCATGACATTGTATAATTCCTTCCCTTAAGTAACTTGTCTTTGACCATTCGAATAGGGCAACACTGAGGTGTGTCACCTTCCATGAGTAAGTTACAAAAGATTATTACTTGTGACTTCCTAGCTGACTTTCTATTGCCTTCTTTGTGCTCACGCTTTTACGAAGTAGCTACACTGGAGAGGCCCACATGGCCAGGAACTAAAGGTGACCTGTGTCAAACAACCAGTGAGGAACTGAAGTTCTCAGTCCAAAAGAGCATGAGGAACTGAATCTTGCCAACAATCACTGAGTGAGGTTGGAAGTGGAACCTTCTCCAGTTGAAACCTCAGATGAAACCACAGACCCCGGGCTGATACCTTGATTTTGGCTTGTGAGAGACCGTGAAGCAAAGGACCCAGTTAAGCTATGCTAAAATTTTACTTTTTGTGTATCCATTGTATGTTTTTTGATTTGAGGTTACTACCATGAAGTTTTCATTTAATTTTTATTTTTTATTTTTTAATTTTTATTTTATTTATTTATTTTTGAGACAGAGTCTTGCTTTGTTACTTAGGCTGGAGTTCAGTGGTGCAATCCTAGCTCACTGCAACCTCTGCCTCCTGGATTTAAGTGATTCTCCTGTCTCAGCCTCCCGAGTGGCTGGGATTACAGGTGCCCCCCACCACACCTGGCTAATTTTTGTAATTTTAGTGGAAGCAGGGTTTTGTTATGTTGGCCAGGGTAGTCTCAAACTCCTGACCTCAGGTGATCCGCCCACCTCGGCCTCCCCGAAGTACTGGGATTACAGGCATGGGCCACCATACCCAGTCCCATGAAGTTTTCAAATACTATCTTATAATCCATCATTTTAAGTTGATAACAACTTAACACTGTTTGCACAAACAAGCAAAAAACAAACAAACAAACAAACAAACAAAAAAAACACTAATAAAAATTCTACACCTCAACTGCTTTTTTTTTTTTTTGAGATAGAGTCTCACTCTGTAGCCCGGGCTGGAGTACCATGGTACCACCTCAGCTCACTGCAACCTCTGCCTCCCAGGTTCAAGTGATTCTCCTGCCTCAGCCTCCCAAGTAGCTGGGACTACAGGCATGCATCACTATGCCCTAATTTTTGTATTTTTAGTAGAGACAGGGTTTCACCATGTTGGTTAACCAGGATGGTCTCGATCTCTTGACCTCGTGGTCCACCTGCCTCGGCCTCCCAAAGTGCTGGAATTACAGGCGTGAGTCACTGCATCCGGTCTGTCTCTCTGTTTTTTAACTTTTTGTTGTTTGTATTTATATATTATACTGTCTATGTTTTGAAAAGTTGTAGTTATTATTTTTTTGATTCATTCATCTTTTAGTCTTTCTACTTAAGATAACGGTAGTTTCCACACCACAGTTACAGAGTTGTAATATTTTTCAGTGTATTTACTATTACTGGTGAGTTTTGTACCTTTTGATGATATCTTATTGCTCATTAATGTCCTTTGCTTTCTGATTGAAGTACTCCCTTTAGCACATCTTGTAGGACAGGTCTGGTGTTAATGAAATCCCTCAGCTTTTATTTTTCTGGGAGTCCTTATTCCTCCTTCATCTTTGAAGGATATTTTCACCAGATATGCTATTCTAGGGTAAAAGTTTTTTTCCTTCAGCACTTTATGTCATGCCACTATCTCCTGGTCTGTAAAGTTTCTACTGAAAAGTCTGCTGCCAGATGTATTGGTGCTTCATTGTATGTTATTCGTTTCTTTTCTCTTTCTGCTTTTAGAATCCTTCCTTTATCTTTGACCCTTGGGAGTTCATTACAAGCCTTGAGGAAGTCTTCTTTGGGTTAAATGTGCTTGGTGTTCTATGACCTTCTCATACTTGAATATTGATATCCTTCTCTAGGTTTGGGAATTTCTCTGTTATTATCCCTTTGAATAAACCTCCCACCCCTATCTCTTTCTCTACCTCTTCTTTAAGGCTAATAACTCAGATTTGCCCTTCTGAGGATATTTTCTGGATCCTGTAGGTGTGCTTTATTGCTTTTTATTCTTTTTTCTTTTGTATTCTCTGTGTATTTTCAAATAGCCTGCCTTAAAGCTCACTAATTCTTTCTTCTGCTTCATCAATTCTGATATTAGAACACTCTGATGCATTCTTCGGTATGTCAGCTGTATTTTTCAACTCCAGAGTTTCTGCTTGATTCTTTTTAATTATTTCGATTGCTTTGTTAAATTTCTCTGGTAGAACTCTGAATTCCTTCTCTGTATTATCTTGAATTTATTTGAGTTTCCTCAAAACAGCTATTTTGAATTCTCTGCCTGAAAGATCACTACCTTTTTCTCCAGGATTGGTCCCTAGTGCCTTATTTAGGTTGTTTGGTGAGGTCATGTTTTCCTGGATGGCACTGATGCTTGTGGATGTTTGTTGGTGTCTGGGTATTAAAAGGTTAGGTATTTATTGTAGTCTCTGCAGTCTGGGTTTGTTGGTACCTGTCCTCCTTGGGAAGGCTTTGCAGTGCTTCAGAAGAACTTGGGTGTTGTGATCTAAGCACTATCTGCATTAGGGGGCATCCCATGCCCAGTAATGCTGTGCTTCTTGCAGACCTGTAGAAGTATCACCTTGGTAATCTTGAATAAGACTCAGAAGAATTCTCTGGATTACCAGGCAGAGACTCTTGTTCTCTTCCCTTACTTTCTCCCAAATAAATGGAGCCTCTCTCTCTCTCTCTCTCTGATGAGCCGGCTGGGGGTGGGGTGACACAAGCACCCCTGTGGCCACCACCACTAGGACTATGCTGGGTCAGACCTGAAGCCAGCATGGCACTGGGTCTTGCCCAAGGCTCGCTCTAACCATTATCTGAATGCTGCCTACGTTTGCCCAAGGCCCTAGGGCTCTACAATCAGCAGATGCTAAAGCCAGCCAGGCTTGTGTCCTTCCCTTCAGGGTGTCAAGTTCCTCCAAGCCCCCAGTGAGTCTAGAGATACTGTCCGGGAGCCAGAGCCTGGAGTTGGGAACCTTAGAAATCTACCTGGTGCTCTGTTCTACTGTGGCTGAGCAGGCACCCAAACCAAAAGAAAAAGTCCATCCCACTCTTCCTCCCTCTTTCCACAAGCAGAGGAACCTCACCCCATGGCCACCACACTCCCAGGCTATTGCTGATGTTCACTTATGGCCAAAGGACTCTTCAGTCAGCTTGTGATGAATGCTGTCTGGTCTAGGGCAGCGGGCTCCCTTCTGGCCCAGGGCAGGTCCAGAAATGCCATCCAAGAATCAAGGCCTGAAATTGGGGACCCCAAGCACCTGCCTGGTGCTCTATCCCCCTGTGGCCAAGCTGGTACCTAAGATGCAAGACAAAGTCCCCTTTACTTTTTCCTCTACTTTTCTCAAGCAGAAGGTGCTTTCCCCCATAGCCACCACACCTGGGAATGTGCTGAGTCTCACTGGAAGCCAGCAAGTTTGTCTCACCCAAGACTCACAGCATACTACCTGGGTATTGCTGCTGGTTATTCAAGGCTCAAAGGCTATTTAGTTAGCAGGTTATGGGTCCTGCCAGGACTAGGTCCTTCCCTTCAAGGGAGCCAGGCTGTGTCTAAAATTGTTGTCCAGGAACTAGGGCTTGGGATGCGGGCCTCAGAACTCTGACTGGTGCCCTATCTTACCGTGGTTGAGCTGGTCACCAAACTGCAAGACAAAGTCCTCTTTTTTCTCTCCTCTCAAGTGGAAGGAAGGGATCTCTTTTGTAGCCACAAGCCGTGCTGCCTGGGGTTGTGGAGGGGTGGTGCAAGTACTCCCTTAGATGTCCTGGTTGGTGTCTCAGTAGGGTACGTGCCCCTCAAGTCCACTGGCTCTGAGCTTAGTTCAGCAATAGAATTTGCTTAGAAGTTGCAGTTCCTGTGGTCTAGGCCACCTTTTGAGTTTATTTAGGGCCCTAGAACACTTAAGCCTGTGGTGGTAAGGCTTGCTGGGACTCAGATTCTCACTACTAGGATGGGTGATTTCCCTCTGGCTAGGGCCTCCTGCATGAGTGTCAGCTGTCGTGCCCCTTCCACCATGTGAGGACACAGCAAGAAGTTAGCAGTATGCAACCTGGAAGAGGCCCCTTACCAGAACCCCATCATGCTGGCACCCGGATCTTGAACTCCCCAGCCTCCAGAACTGCAAGAAATAAATGTTTTGTTTGTATTTTGTTATAGCAGCCAGAATAGTCTAAGATAGGAGGCATATGGTTTGATTTGTTCTAGTATTGATGATGTTAGATTTGGTTAAAGTGATGCCTTAACCTATGGGAAAATACTCTGAGGCAATGAAAATATCCTGTTCCTCATCAAACTTTCACCTACTAGTTTTAGCAACCATTATAAATTTCCCAATGTCATAATTCCTTCTATATTTATAAACTGTCATTCTTCTGTAAGAAAGAACTTTTCCTTCTCCCATACCTATTTATATTAGTATAGACTAATTAATTCTTATTTTATTTCATGGGTTATATACATTATTATCATTATTTATTTATATGCTCAAGTTGTCCCCAACTTGATCAGTGGTGGCCTCTTTACAATGACTGCTGTATCCTTTTGATATGTCTTCATGATTCTTTGAGTACTTCTAGACTTTACAGCATAGAAGTTCTACAATAATCTTATACCTCCTGTGTTTCAGCCTCTTATTTAAAGAATATTGAAATTTGCTCTGGCAGACAATTTACTGGCAGATCAGCTTGATCCTTTTCAAGGATTTTTCTAACCTTTGTAAAGGTGGGACTAAAGTGGCCCTTATCTAAGTCTAAAGTAGCCCTACCCTATAGTGTGGCCTTTCTGAAAGGCTAATTGTGTGTCCATAGGGTTCAATGAGGTATTTCCATTTTGACCACTTGGACTTCCTAACTCTAGCAGCACTGTGAAGCCTCCAGAAGTTCCATTCAGTTCACAGCTCTCCAGCAAGTGACCTGAGCCAAACCTTACAGGGTCTCATTCTGTTACCATTTGGCCAGAGACTTAACAGGCACACTATGCATATTCCCGGTGATTTTTTTTTCTGCACAGCTGCCTTCTCTCAGATAATCTTCTCTGAAAACTCTACCTACTTCAACAGCCAGAAATGGTGATCTTTGCCTCCTAAGCTTGGCTATGTAACTGTGCTCTGTTTGGGCCCTCTACCTCTCTGCATGTAGTCTACAAGATGCCCCCAGGGAGAAATTGTGAAGCATTTCTCATGTGTTTCTCCTGTGTAAAGAGATCATAGTCCATTGTTGCTTGTTGTCCAGTTTGTGCATGTACTTTGCCCAGTTTTAAAGTTCTTTACAACAGAAGGGCTAATGTGGCTCAGTTACCCTGTTATTATCCAAAGTGGATGCAACATGTATTCTTTATAGAAACTGAATATAAAATAGAATCCTTAACATGATTATACATACATGAGTGCATGCATACACACACACTTTTAAAGGTCTCATTATAAAACTCATCAATATTGGCCGGGCACGGTGGCTGAAGCCTGTAATCCCAGCACTTTGGGAGGCCGAGACGGGCAGATCACGAGGTCAGGAGATCGAAACCATCCTGGCTAACATAGTGAAACCCCGTCTCTACTAAAAAATACAAAAAACTAGCCGGACGAGGTAGCGGGTGCCTGTAGTCCCAGCTACTCGGGAGGCTGAGGCAGGAGAATGGCGTGAACCCGGGAGGCGGAGTTTGCAGTGAGCCGAGATCTGGCCACTGCACTCCAGCCTGGGCGACAGAGTGAGACTCCGCCTCAAAAAAAAAAATAAAAAAATAAAAATAAAAAAATAAAACTCATCAATATCTACAGATCCATTAAAGTCAAGAGCACGTGAACTCTTGTATTAACAAATAAAATTAGATAAGAAAAATAAGAGAGATAAAAATAGAAGGAAGGATATAAAAACTATTATGTTCATATGATAGCAACAAAGGAAAATAAATGAAAGTTTTAATCCTGGTTAAGAGGTTATACATAGGTTCAAACAGCATTTATTAGGTTGGTACAAAAGTAATTGCAGTTTTTGCCATTAAAAGTAAAAATAGCAAAAATAAAATACATAGGAATAAACCCTAATTAAAATCATGCAAGAACTGTAGGAAAACAATTTTACAACTCTTCTAAGACTCCCACTTGCAGTCAAGATGGAGCAAGAGAGCCCATATATACTCTACTCTGAAATAACTAAAAAATTACAATGACTCTTAAGACATTAGACATCAATCAATAAATGACAGTAATCACTGAGAGATGGGAAACCAGTGAGGTGTGCTCTACAGTAATATCAGCTTACAGCCTACACAGTTTCTAGGCTGTGGTGCAAGGAGGGGAAACTCAAAATCTTGCAGTCCCCATGAGTTGAGAAGATGGAGCTGCAAGTCACAGAAGGGTTAGGCAGCAAGAATTTGCAGGGCAGAGTACCTGAGAACAGAGGGATGGACACAAGAGAACTCTTGAGATTTGAAGAGCTCCCCTCTGGTATTCAGCAGATGACTGGTTGATATATGCATGGGAGAAAAGTATCTGAGGTGAGATTAAAAAAAAAAACACTTGAAAAATATAAGGGTATAATACCCAGATATCATGCATAGAGGCAGGCAGAGTGCCTATGTCAACCACAAGCATAGAAAATATCATAATAAATGGGACACTGGGTAAAGTAGCAACAAAGGCCTTACCTTAGTAGTGAGTAAAAATTAATCCTAAGTGGTGATGGGTCTGCCTAATAAAGCTTGTAAGGATTACTTGAAAAAATCAAACTATTTCCAAGCAACTGAGACATATTTGGAAAACAAAGTACATGAATATTTATAGGGAAAAATGGTAGACTAGGAAGCTCCAAGCCCTTTTCCTCCACAGAAGCATCAAAAATAACCAGAAACTGACAAATATCATAACCTTATAGGAGATCTGGAAAACAGTCAAAGGTCTAGAAAAAACAAGCAAATGTCCAAAAGAGAAAAAGCCATATTCAAAACAGTAGAAAATTTCCTGACATGTTTACTTGCCCTTGCCTGACCAGTTCTTCAGTATGGCAGTCTTGGTCTGGAGGAAGTGGCAGCCCTGTTTTCAATTTCCGCTCTCAAACTGAAAGAAACAGAGCAACCTTATTTGTAACATTCTTGGGGCTGTTTAGGGGATGCCTGAAGGACTGGTCTCCGAGTCACCTATCTCAGACTTCAGGTGGAGAGAAGTGGCAAGTGCCATTCATGAAAACTTCAAGAGGACTGCAGACCCTCTGGGCAAGAGATTATGGGAACATATATAAAGTAAACCATAAAATGCCCCAAGGAGTAGCTGTATGAGACTTTTTTGAGAGATCAAGACATTAAAAAACAGCTCTGTAAACCAGGAATTGAAAAAGGCACCTAGGCCCAGGCAAGATGTGTGCTCAGAAAAGACCTTAGAAAACCTTCAACTTTTCCTCTGAGCTAATCCCTTTTACTTTAAACTAAGTAGATCATGCTTACCTAATTACTAAAGAACTTCCCTGACACAGAGTCAGTCTGCAGAATGTAAGAGAGGTAGCTGAATTTTCAAATGTTCAATTTTCAACCACAACAACAACAAGTCACTAGGCATACAAGGAAACATGAAAGCACCACCCATTTAAAGGAAGAAAATAAATAGAAACTATCCTTTAAAAATCACAGGAATTATACTTACTAGACAAAGACTTTAAAAGATTGTCTTAAATATGCTCAACGAGTTATACAGAAATACAAAGAACTAAAAGATTCCAAACCAATCCAGAGTCAGGTTGATCCACACAGCCCCAGGCTTCATGCCTGCCCCAGTGCCAAGTCAGCACCCTTGGACTCAGGCACCAGGCTGGCACCAATAGACATAGGCTTCAGACCTGCCTAGTGTTTGGATGGTTCTTATATCCTCACCCTCTTGGCGGGCCCCTGCAGCCACATGCTCCAGCAGATCTAGGGTCCAGGTCTGCTCTAGTAGACCCAGGGTCTAGGCTCATCCCTACTGACCCCAGCATTGAGCCAGCCCCCATGGATGCAGGCTCCAGGACATTCCCTATGGACCCAGGTGCGAGACCTGTCCTCAGGCACCAAGCCAGCCTGCCCAAGAACTCCCCAAACAAGCTTGCCTGTGGACTATGCCACATAACCTACCCAGAATCTCTAAATGGGCTGATTGATGAAGGGATTTCTCAGACAAAGCCAATCAGCAAAGACTGAAATTTATCTTTTCTTCTTCAAATGTACAGATACCAACGCATGGCCATGAGAATCAAAAGCAATTAGGGAAAAATGACAACACCAAATAAACAAAATAAAGCCCCAGTAACTGACTCTAGAGAAATGGAATCAGCTTCTTATGGAATGGAAAAAAAGAAAACTAAATAAATAAATAATTTAAAAAGAAATAAAGATTTATGAACTATCTGACAAAATACTCTAAAATAATTGTTTTTTAAGGAAGCTCAGCAAATGTCAGAAAAACAAAAAACAAAACAACAACAACAAAAAAAACCAGAGAAACAATTCAACAGGACCAGAAAAATAAATAACCAAAGTTAGAAATTTAACAGAGACTGAAATGATTTTTTAAAAATCAAATGGAAATTCTGACACTAAAAAATAGGATGAATGAAATGAAAAATGCAATAGGAAGCATCAACAGCAGAACTCACTAAGCAGAAGGAAGAACATATGAACTCAAAGACAGTTTACTTGAAAATATACAGTCAGGGGGATGGGGTAAAGAAGGCCAATTAGAAGCAGCTGCATCTATGGCTCTCAAAAAGAGCAGTGAAAATGGCTAGTGAATTCTGCACTTTCAACTGAGGTACCCAGGTTCTCACATTGGGACTGACCAGGCAGGCAGCTCAACCCACAGATAGTGAGGAAAAACGGTGGCGTGGCAACCTACCCAGGAGTGGCATGGAGCCAGCAGAACCCACACCCTCAGCCAAGGGAGGCAGTGAGTGATTGTGTGACCCTGCCTGGGAAACCATGCTTTTTCCACTAATCTTTGAAACCCAGGAACCAGGAGATCCCCTTGTGAACTTACACCATCAAGGTCTTGGGTCTGAAACACAGAGCCGGATGGAGCCTCAGCAGAGTGCTTGGGCACACAGGGAGACCCAGGAGTTCTGCATACTCCAGCTCGGGAATTCCAACAAGACAGGAGATCCATCCGTTCACTCTCCTAGGAATGGGGCTGAATCCAAAGAGTCAAGTGGTGTTATCCCACCAGCCCCACTCCCATGGCACCTCACAAGTTAAGACCTACTGGCTTGGAATTCCAACTGGCCAGTGGCAGCAGGCTGGAGATAGCCTGAGATGGACCAAGTTCCTAGGGGGAGGGGTGGCCACCATCTCTGTGGTTTGAGACAGCTGTCCTAGCCTGCTGACACCAGGGATGGGGAGCAGTTCCTCACAATGCAACACAGCTGCTATACCTGATTGTGGCCAGTCTGTTTTGTTAAGTGGGACCCTGATCCTTCCCTTCCCACTGGGCAGGGCCTCCCTGCAGAAATTTTAGCAACTCCAGCCAGGGTTATATGGACAGAACTCTGATCTCTCCCTGGGATAGAGTCCCCAGCGGCAGGGGCAGCCACTGTCTTTGTGATTCAGCCAATTTATTCTTTCCAGCCTGCTGGCTCTGGAGAGTCCAGGCAGTCAGTGCAGCATACCTGCTCGGCCAAGGGGCAGCCAGACTGCTTCTTTAAGCAGGTCCCTGATCCCATTCCTCCTGACTAGGTGAGACCTCCCAACAGGGGTTTCCAGAAACCTCCTACAGGAGCATTCCGGCTGGCATTAGGTTGGTGCCCCCCTGGGATGGAGCTCCTAAAAGAAGGATCAGGCTGCCATCTTTGCTGTTTTGCAGCCTTAACTGATAATAACTGTAGGTGCAGGAGGGACCAAGGCAGCTAGGGTCTGGAGTGCACACCCAGCAAACCGTAGCAGCCCTATGGAAGAGTGGCCTGACTGTTAAAAGAAAAACAAACAGAAAGCAACAACAATACAGATATTTACAGAACATTTCATCCAACAGCAGCTGAATGCACATTTCTCTCAAGCACACATGGAACATTATTCAGTATAGATAATATGTTAGGCCACAA